>NC_086454.1:293186350-293516350 GCF_028390025.1 Pseudophryne corroboree
CGTGACTCTCCTAAGCCTGGGGATGGGAACTGTAAAGTCGTTGCTACATGGCAGCATTACCTGATTTTCACTCCGGTTACCTGAAGTGATGTTATACTGTTCTCTCCTCACTGTGCATTGCCAATAAAGAAGAAAGGCAGCAATGAGGATTGGTGCTATTGATCTGCCCAAGGGGATCATTAGGCATCACTATCAATCTACAAATCAGTAGGCCTGTGTTACTTGCTTGGGCAGTCATTGCCAATTTGTTCCTATTACATAGCCAAGCCCGGAGGTGTTTGATGAGCAGATGCGGTGTTCAGCACAGTACTGCCGAGAATACACACTTAATGTTGCTGAAATGTTTAAGAGAGTTTATGTAGTTTCTCAGCGACCATTTTTCAGCGCATGTGTTATTGTTTTTTTTCCCCAGCACTGTTTGGCCGCTCTTTGCATGAATCCAACCGGTGCGCTACTGTTTACCCCCACTACTTATATTTGCACTCTCTCTTTACTCTTCTATACTGTAAAAAAAACCGGGGGGAAATAAAATATCAGTGAATGGATTTGCCACCGTACAATTCGCCATGGAGGCAAGAGAGCTCATATTGCCTTTGTGTTCCGTACCAGAAAATATTGGCCAAACAGCTGACAATTGGCTACAACAGGACTGGCGCGGGAATATGTTGCAGGAAAGTTTAACCATTTAGACGCCCGGAAGATTCTGCTATAAAATGGGGGCTGCTCATTTTGAAGCCAGGCACGCTAAGGGATCTATGTACTAAGCTTTGGAGAGAGATAAAGTGGACGGATATAAAGTACCAACCAACCAGCTTCCAATTGTCACTTTTCAAACTGTAATATGACAGTTAGGAGCTGGTTGGCTGGTACTTTACCCCAATCCACTTTATCTCTCTAAGGTTTAGTACATAGAACCCTTAGAGTTCTTTAGTTGGGTGATATATACGATAATGTCATCTGCCGATCAAGTGCACAGAGATTTTTTTTATGTATTTACCTCACAGAAAAGGCATTCATTCACATATAGACTATATATAGCAATACATATATATATATATATATATATATATATATATACGTGTATTTTTTACAGATGGATGTTATTATTACCATTTTACAGTTCTATAATATGGAGACTCTTCCTTTCTCTCGTAAACACGCTTGCTTTCTTGTTCTCCAGAATAACTCACACTGACATATGGGTTGCTAAAAATATGAGACGTTTTGGATTCCTCTCAAAATATCGGCACAAATGTTTCAACGTTTCCATGTTGTGAAGTGCTGGCTGCATGTTTCAGGCCTGTCCTTGGTAAGAGCTTGCATGCTACAAATTAGTCATGCCTCCACATATGTTAGCAGTCTAACGAGTTTCATAAAAATAAAATGGGGAGAAATATTAATTACGCTCATAAAAGATATCACGTTTTATCCTCCACTCACTGCGCCCGCGGTAACCAACTATTTTATAAGTGCAGGAAAATATTTGTCATACCATCCAACTCCACCTCCCCCACCACCACCCTCGCTGCCAGAATACCCCACAACACACCGTGCTCATACTCATTCAAAATAATTGTACTTTATTTATAGACTAAATTGGCAGCCTTCTGCACAGTGCAGTCTGAGGCAGATATGGAGCTAGATAAATGGATTGTCACAAATGATGTATATTATAGCAGACAGACACAAAAGATATCTCGTGCCCTGCCCAGACGACCTTTCCGTCTGAAGGGTCATTTTATAGAATTAGGATGAAAAAAAAAAAAACAACCTTTGACAGTATATTTAAATCCTGTAGGCTCCATTTATTTTTAATTGTTTGTTTCAAAGAGCTCGATATCAGGGGATAGGAGTAAGGAGGCCTAGTCCATATTTTAGCATTTTTTAGCGTAGGGCTATTTCGTCCTTTCTGCTTTTAAATAAATGTAGTTGCCGTAATCTAATATTTATGAATGCATGTCCATACCAGCTGTATGTGATATTCAGAGGAGGTCTCATGCCTGCTACCAGAATTACGTGGTGTTAGTGATTTTAAACCTGTTATCTTTGTTATTCACGAAAGCATTGAGGAAACAAATTGTGCAACTTCTCCTTATCAGATACTGTTGGAAAGAAGCTGTGCTTTTTACTGATTCTGATATATGAAATACTCGGTTCTAAAGGGAAAAATGTCTGCTTGCTCTCATTATAGGAGGACGTGCATTGTTAGAGCACAATTGAGGCCCTCCTTCGTGTTTTTCACTGTGTAACGAAAATCCTGAAAGGGGCACCTTGTGGTTTGAAACTTAAGCAACTTTTATTCTCTTTGCTTTTTTATTGAGAACTGGCGCTTCATAGAATTCTAATTGCTAAGGCAGGAAGTGCAGCTTCTCTGTGACTGAATGCAGAGCGCGGCACAGGCATTTTATTTATACCATGCATGTAGGTTACGCAGGCAGTCCTATAGGGAATTCATAGATCATTTTTTTTAATATGTTTTGCAATATGTTTATTTTATAGAATTGTAAAGCTATCTATAGACAGATTCACATCGTGCAGCTTTACACACAGATTCTTTGTTTCGCTCTCAGTTCCACTGACACGATGAGCTCACAATCCAATTTCTGGCCTTGACGCTGTCAAAACTCCATTCTGTTATCTGCAAACTTAGCATTATGAAATAATAGATAAGATAGCCTTATTTATACTTTGGTTTTCCATGGAACAATATTGAAGTTGGGCTGTCCGAGTTTCTTCTTGTCTGGTGAAAGATATGTCTACCGTTTCCTTTGTCTTGGTTCCGCTGATGATTTTATAAAGAGTTCTTGGGTATAATAACACGTGCCTTTATGAAAGATGGCTCTGGGAGTCCGCTAGGGCAAATATAAGGAAACTGCGCTCATTCATTTTATGAGTAAAAAGTGTGAGATAGATTTGGTTCGTCCTCCAGGATTATTCTACCCTACTTAACCTTTCATGGCCAGTTGTGCTTATTGTACAGACAGCACACATACAGTACAGTATGAGTCCTTCTCTCAGTTTCATCTTCTGCCGGTCATCAAAACAGTTATTCTCCAAGAGCATTCAGTAACACAGCGACCATTGCGTTTACTGTTAATAGTATTCTCTATTGATGAAACTCTAGCACAGTGCTTTACAACAGAAGGCTAAAGCAAACCTTTATTGAATCCTTCGCAAGCAAATATAACGAGACAGAAAATAATATGGCCTTGTGAACAAAAGCTTGCAATCTAAACGAAAACTGCTGTGAATACGTACTAGTAGTGCGTGTTCGTGTGTTCAATAAAAACAAGAAAGACATGATATTATGGCTTGCAGCGATGTCCCTTTTTTAATAATGGTATGCTGTGTAGTCATCGTTATACCCTACTAGAATATAAAGTCTTTAGGGCACTGATAAGAAACCATTAATACCCTAACTAATGCTGAACCATCAGCTGGTGGAGAATAATGGAAAACCAGCCATTAATATTCATTTGTCAATCCTGAAAGGGCTTACTTAAAACATTGCAACCCACATATAGCTTAACCTCTAAAAATATAAAATGTATTATGTAATATTAAATCTCTTTGAAAGTCAGATGAAATTCTTTTGTGGTCATTAGTTATCTTTCTTTCTGGCTAATGTTTTTTTTTTTGTTTTTTTTTTAAGTCCATCAATATGTGTAAGGACTGGAATAGCATTGTATCAATAAATAATTCTGTACTGTTTAAACTATGTGCAACCTAATTGGGAAATAAGAGTTTATAGGGGAGAACTGCAGTGACACTTACCTCATTTACACAAGTGCAATGCTAATTGCTGATGTGAGTTTTATAATGTAAGTGTATGACTGTGTTGTGATGAAGTGTTTGAGGGAGAAAGTGGGCTGTACTTTTCTGATGGCCATCGTCCTCTTCAGTCATGGTCACTAGACTCACTAGTATGGTTATATGTTGTATTCTCCACATTTGACCTATACTATATATATATACAGCTCTACAGAATTCTAGAGTCACACTGCACTGTGAGGAAGCACCTGTCAGTGTACTTGTTTCATGCTAAGCGCATGAACGTAACTATAGTTGGTTCAAGGGGTGCCATTGCTATGGGGCCATGAGGTTTAGGGGGCCTGGACCCAGGTTATAAAGTTGCATACCAATTGCCCAGATTTGACTGCTAAGCAATTAGGTCTGGTCCATTGCCCAGCCTGAATTGCTTGACATTTTCAGTGAGAGAAGTGTGCAGTGGATGTTATAATGGTAAGAGAGCACCGTAATGTGGCATAATTTGAACTGGAGGGCACTATAATGTGTCATAATCTGATCTGCTCATTGTAATGTGGACGGCACTATAATACATAATAAGAACTGGGGCACTTTAATGTGGCACAATATGAAATGGAGGCACTATAGTGTGGCATTATGTGAACTGGGTCACTGTAACGGGGCATAAATTGAACTGAAGGGCACTGTAACTTGGCACAATATGAACTGGAGGGCACTGTAATGTGGCATAATCTTACCTGTTCATTGTAATGTTGAGGGCACTATAATATTACATAATAAGAACTGTGGAGCCTTAATGGGCACAATATGAAATAGAGGCACTGCAGTGTGGCATAATATTAACTAAGGCACTACTATGGCTTGGAAAATTAATAGTTATGGAGCATAAAATTAATAACTGCTGTGGAGAGATCTCCAAGAAGCATTGGGACATTACCCCCTTCAATATGTTGCTATGGGGCCCACAAAGTTCTGGTTATACCTCTGGCTAGCAGTGCTACATTTTCACTTTAGATTTTTCAGTGCACTTGTCTACACACATGGGGGCAGCCAATTTGTGACCTGCACCAATATTGATCCTAACAATTCACAAAGAATGTGACATCTCTGAGGAAAGAAATACCAAGTGCCCCACTCATGTCACCAGTTCCCAGTGCATTGATAGGCTGCATTTCCATAACTGAGTACTCTGGACATATGATTTGTATCCACAGGGACTACCCACTGCGTGATATCACTAGTCATTGGCATTAGTTGGGGGCAAGGGTACGTCTAGCGAAATTACCATCACTCAGAATTCTAGTATTAACGCAGCAACATTAAACAGTAGAAGTCTGATAAAAGTCCACTCCCATTGTGGCCTCATGTAACTCTGCCCGTGAAACCTGGTAGCCACGTTAAATGTAAGCATATAGGCTTTGTAGTTGTTTACTGGACCATCATGCCCCGCGTTGATTTGACTGGTCTACCAAGGAGCATGCTGTGCTGCGCATTATGAAATACAGTTTTCTCAATATATTTATGTAGAAGGAGTCTTCCCATTCCATTTGACTTGTATAGGTCACAGCAAATTATATATAGCTCATATTTTAATGGTACCTGAAAATGGACATTGGTAAAATCTTTAACAGTTGCCATGAAATCATACATTTGAATATGTTTTTATGACAGTTTTAATGGTTCTGTCACCTCAGATGAAAGTAAGACACCGGACATCTATCTTGGTTAGCTGTCCACCAAGACATTGACAATTAATTATGACCGGTTATGCCTGACATTTCTGCTCCTGTATTTTGTATCAGTATTAGTATAGATAATGTTTATATAGTACAGTTTTATATACAGGTTGAGTATCCCATATCCAAATATTCAGAAATACGGAATTTTTTTGAGTGAGAGTGAGATAGTGAAACCTTTGTTTTCTGATGGCTCAATGTACACAAACTTTGTTTAATACACAGAGTTATTAAAAATATTGTATTAAATGACCTCCAGGCTGTGTGTATAAGGTGTATATGAAACATAAATGAATTGTGTGCTTAGACTTGGGTCCCATCACCATGATATCTCATTATGGTATGCAATTATTCCAAAATACGGAAAAATCCGATATCCAAAATATTTCTGGTCCCAAGCATTTTGGATAAGGGATACTCAACCTGTATAGAATTTCTTCCTAACATACAGTGAAAATTTTTATTTTTTTATTATTATGCTCATTTTCACATTTATATAGGGTCAACGTAGGCAGTAGTGTTGTACAATCAGAGCATTACATTTGTGCATACAGTAACACCATTGAAGTATTCAGTGTAACAGAAGTGAGGGGACCCAGCAAGCCAGCACTTACAGTGTTATCTATTTCATTTAAAGTTGGAAAAGGTTTCAATACAATGCAGAACTGTGTTACATGATGTCCCTTGTTTGATTTCAGTGCCCAGTCATATTGAATCTATTCAGGAATATGTTTTCCCTCTCATTCCTGCTTGGCATCAATCACTTGGATCAGTTTCTAGTTTTTGTGCATATAGGGGAAGATGTATCAAGCCTTGTAGAAGGATAAAGTGGAGAAGTATCTCAAATCAGCTTCTGACTGTCATTGCAAAGACTGTGCTAGATAACTGACAGAAGCTGATTGAATCTCCCTCCATGGCTTGATACATCTCCCCCATAATGTGTTTATAGACCACATAAACAGATGGTTGATGGGTTGTGACCATAATGACATCTTCCTGACGTTCCGTGTGTCCCACCAGGGCTTACCCTCTTCACCTTAGTCAAGGCATGAACACGCATATTGTAATCTGGGACAATGCATATTATCCAGTAGTTTAGGTATTTTCAAAAACACTTTTGCACCTGCTTTGAGACAAATAAAACCCTATATCAGCGCTTCCCAAACTTTCTTGAATCACGGTGCCCTAGAGTATCAGAATTTTTTTCAAGGCACCCCTAGGATAAAAAAATGTTATGAATACATTTGGATTTATTTATTTTTTTAAATTAAGTAAACTGTGCCTTCCCGTCATCTGTAGGGTCAGTTATGTGGTGGTGTACAGTTGTGCTGCCGATTGTCCACACATTTCAGGACTGGCAGCCACTAGCACTGGTTTAGCCTATCACTTTGACCATAAATAATTTGATTTGGTCCTTGACCACCAACCCGAGGCACCCCTGCAGGTATCCCGCAGCACCCCAGGGTGCCTAGGCACATAGTTTGGGTACCACTGCCCTATGTCAAAGAGAACAATCCGGAAGCTAATATTAATGAATTAATGTTGTGGGGTATGCCTAATTTAATATGTTTACTAATTGATCAGAAAGGAGAATCACACCAAATACTGAAAAGTCAGCTTTGGCCGTGATATCCAAAATACAACACAGCCTCAAAAGGATTGTAACCATGTGTCCGCCTTTCAAGGTATTCTTGATCCCCCAATGTCACCCATGCACCCACCGCTGCATTGCTTGTTCCTGAACGCTACCGAGAGCTAGACCAACAACACACTACGTCAGCAGGACTCAGGGGATTCAAGCGACTTCTCCTTTTGCTGCCAACCTGGTGTTTTTTTTAATATGGGCATCATGTTGCCAACCGACACAATATACCGCCACAGCATTACCGGAGAGTAGTGGGAGAAGCGTGGAAGATGTCAGCAGACCTGCCAGGTAGCATGAACGCCTGACTCCAGACAAAGAATCTTCTATAAAAAAAAAAAAAAAAATATATATATATATATATATATATATATATATATACATGCATAGTGCAGCAGGCCCGGCACTCCACGAGTGATCAATTAGCTGGGTTTGGTGCCCTTACCAATGAGGCATATAGGGAAGCGAAAGTACGGCACTCACAACCACTTGGCAGCCAAAATAACGACAGGAAGCAGATTAACTGTACAGTTAATCTGCTTCCTGTCGTTATTTTGGCTGCCAAGTGGTTGTGAGTGCCGTACTTTTGCTTCCCTATATATACATACATATATAACATTTTAATCTGTCCTTCCTGATCTTTTACTTATGTCATGTTTGACGTGTGTTACATATGTCATTTTTTATAGATGAATGTATGAGGCATCCTTAAGCGCACCTGGCTGTGTATAAAAGGTATTATAGGTTACTACAGTACTTCTGGTATATACGAGGAGAGCTTACAAAGTCCTGCTTCTTCACTAGTATAAGACAGAGTAAAGGAATGATGTTGGAGCAAAAGCCTGCATCCTTTGAACGCTTAAAAAGAACGTCTTCATAAGATTATATGGCATGATCTAGATTACCTGCAAACTCAGGCAGAATTGTACCTACATTCAAGATCCGCATCAAACATTTTGCTTTAAAAATGTATATTATAAAAAAAATAAAATAGAAAAATTCCAACAAACGTGGAAAGTAATATTTGAATTTAATAATAGTAAAAAAGGAGAGCGGTAAAATGCATATAAATAAGTCAGGTATTGCATCTTGAATCACAAATCCCTCTTACATTTGCAGACAATGACAGTGCCAGATGTACTGTGAAAGGGGGCTATCTAAATTAGTTTATTTTCAATATGGAAGTGACATAAAAATATGAAAAAGCTGATCGTACGGCTGCGGAAGCCACGCCACAAAAATGTGTAACAAAAGCTGTTACTGGGAATAAGGCTTATGTATGGAAACAGCTGGGACATCACACACCACTGTCACACTTGCTCAATTATAAAGCAACACTTACAAAACATAGCATAATATGTAGGGGGTCATCCCGACCTGATCGCACGCTGATATTTTTCGCAGCGCGGCGATCAGGTCACTACTGCGCATGCGTATACACCACAATGCGCAGGCGCGTCATACGGGTACAAAGCAGATCGTTGCTGAGCGATGGATTTAACAAAGAAACCATTCGCACAGCCGGTCGCAAGGAGATTGACAGGAAGAAGGCGTTCATGGGTGTCAACTGACCGTTTTCTGGGAGTGTTTGGAAAAACGCAGGCGTGTCCAAGCGTTTGCAGGGCGGGTGTCTGACGTCAATTCCGGAACAAGACAGGCTGAAGGGATCGCAAGGGCTGAGCAAGTTCAGACCTACTCAGTAACTGCACAAAATGTTTTTGCAGAGCTCGGCTGCACAGGCGTTCGCACACTTGCAAAGCTAAAATACACTCCCTATAGGCAGCGACTATCTGATCGCAGCGCTGCAAAAAGTAGCTAGCTAGCGAGCGATCAATTCGGAATGACCCCCCAAATACACAACAAATATTAGAGGAGTCTGATCTTTTTTTGCTCTGATTTGAAAGTGTTTTAGTTTATAGATTATTCTGTATTTTCTTATTTTTTTTTACATTTTAAAATTTGAATTAATAGTATTTATTTTGTGGATATATCGTAAGATATTTTCCTGAACTAGGGGTTTTTGTAGATGCGGCAACCATTTTTGCAGTAAACACAACACAATCCACTGTTCTTTTCTGTTTAAAATTTAGGCCAAGATAAGGTTTAGGAATCAGTAATGACACAGGGTAACAAATCTTATGACATCTTCTAAAAGAGTTTCAAATACCAATATGTAATGTTCTACTTTGTTCTACTTTGACAATAAAACTTGGTTTATTTAAAAAAAAAAAAAAAAACACAAAGGATTTAAAACATTAACAGTTAAGAAGAAAAATCTATAATACAAGCTTTCATTGTCCAGAAGATTCCAGATATCCTATCACACAATACTGTATGCACTATATACTATCACACAAGGACCAAATTAACATTGTAATATTTCTTAGGTGTCCTTTATTTTTTTGGGTGAAAATTAAATGAAATAATCATCAATAGTAAGCATTTTATTTTAATTGTCATAAGCTGCCAAGCAAATAGGATGTGGGAATACAACTTTCATTGAGATGAATACGTGCGTTCCTGCATTAAATATATTTTAGTAAACAATGGCTTTAATTACCTTGCTGACAAGTCTTCACATTGTTTTAGTAATGATGTAAACTTGTCAGGCAGATGTAAAAATCTGTCTATACATCTGTGTTTCAGGATATACTCTATAATTAGATGTTTAACATTGTTATTATTATCCTTATATACAAGAACGTTGCATGAGTATTGCTAAATTACTGGGTACAAATCAGTGAACATTCTGTCGCTTTTTAATGTGTACGATAAGAGCAGCTGATATCTTATATGCCTGCCCTGTGCTGCCGCATGTAACATGTCAGTGCTAGTAGTATAGTATAGCATGCATGAGTTCAGTGCAGAAGCCTCTCCAGGGATAATGTAAAAATAAATCACAGCTTCTGTATTTTATATGCTTTGTGTGCACCGTCTGGGTAGCGTTCCCTCCGCATAGCATGACACTAATATCTGTGCTAGTGATGTACACCTCAGCTGGCCATTCCATATCTCTCATCCCCCTGCCAGCAGTCTATGTGCAGGCTCAGGTCCAAAGGCCAAAGTCTGGTCTTCTTGCTTAAGCAGGGGGTCATAATGAGGGCTCAGGCAATTGACAATGGTAGCTGCCATGGTGTGGACGTGGAAATCTGTCAGGTAGATATTGGGCAGCTACTGTATAAGGATGAGGGAAATAACCACCTGCAATGAGATAAAGACCCTAGAAATAAAATCTGTGTAACTCTGCAAAATATTAGGTGGGCTAATATATTGTACCTATAAAGTATACACTGTACGCAATACTGTCTTATATGTATTACATTGTATTGCTAGAAACTGCTATTGTATATATAGTACAGTATATATTATTTCTGTATATGTTTGTATGGATGTATGTGTATACCTTTTGGGTTTTATATATATATTTTATGAAAATGTACTTCATTATTTCCTGTACTATATTATGCTATGTATCTGTTAAGCGCCTTGAGTCCTATGGGAGAAAGAGCGCTATATAAATAAAATTATTATTATTATTATATATACACACACATGTATATACATATATGCACACATACACACATACGCACGTGCACAAATGTTTGATGGGAAAAAAAGTTATATATTAATAAACTGTCATGTTTGTCAGAATTACATTGTGGTGTTGTATACAGTGACATCATGGATTTTAAATGCTTTCGGACCTCTTTCTTTATTCTGATGTAATAGGGAACGATAGCAGAAGGTAAAGTGACTGTTTACGCATCTTTTTGTATAACTGTAAGGAATACTGTTTGCATGTTAAATGATGACTTTTGATCATATAATGAATAAACAATCAAGCTTTTTTTTTTTTCTTAATGAATATAACAATTTGATTTTCTAAGCTTATAATAGCCTATTGGTGGTCAGCTATTTCCTGAGAGGGGTTTGATCCTGGTGTCCATTGTAAGTGGGATCGCTGTGACACTCTACCTGGCGTCAGGTGTGCTCCTTTACAGGAAAGACAAGTACTCTCTGTGACATTCCTCGTTCCCCGTGTGTCTATCATTCTGCAATGCACCCATTATATGAAGCACTAGCAGGAATGGTAGCCATTTCCACTAAGGTATCAGCAGACCGCCCAAGCTGAGCGTCCTTTAACAACCCTGGAGAAAGATGATGTGTAGAGGATTCTGAATGAGGAAGCTTGTGTGGTCTAGCCCCTGGATAAAGGGACTCCTCAGTCCTCACAATAGCTGCCTCCTAGTTCTGCCTCTGCATGGTGAATACTATATATGAGCTGAGTACAGACTGGCAAAACACAAACTTCTACACAGAGACACAAACTAATAATAAACAGTTTACAAGTATTGTGGAGACTTCTCTTTTTCTCTACTGAATCTACTGCTAGACAAACTTTAGTTCACTTATAAATGGAATACAAAGAAGATTTTCCCTTTCATATGTATCATAGGCAGATAATATATGGGGAAATGTACAATATTCTCAAAATAATATATTTAAAATAATATATTTAGTTGCATTACGATCAAAATATATGACGTTTTACAGTCCCGTTGATTATCATAGAACTACTTACTGTACATTCCAGCTATTCATCAAATACACTACATGAACCTATCTTTATAATGTTGGAGTGCACAAAAGACACATCTTATACAACCATGAGATGTGTAAAAATGCTACAAATGACACTAAAATTGTGTTTTCTTTCATTTATTGTAATATAAATAGGATTATAATGTCTAATGCTGAAATGATGTGAGGTTCACAGACGTAATCTATGATACAAAGGCGTATTATATTATATTATTACCCATTCGTAAACTATGTGTGTGATAATCCCTAAATGTTACAGTTTGGATGCTGGGATTTGTTTCGCTTTTAAATTACAATTTCTAAATATAATTTGGAATATTTCAGTACCAAGCTGTGATTGCATCAGGATTTAATAGGAATGGTTGTCGTCTGTTTGGGGTGCCTGATATATTATTTCATATTTTAAAAGCTGTTGTGTTTGTTGCAACATCTGATACTACACAGACCAAGAATTACATTGCAGTAATTTAAACAATAAAGGCATTTGGGTTATCTTTTATTCACAGTACTAGTATAACATTTTAATACTGTATATTATTTTGTATTTTTTTATTTTATACTATTTTTAACATTGGGAATCTTTATGTTCTGTTGTATCAATGTATTTGTTGTAGCAAAGGTGATGACAAGCATACATCGCACAGATGCCTGATATTCCTTTTACTCTATATGCGTATTGTGATAATTGTAATAGGAGTCACGTTGCTTTACATATATATTCTCCTAAATGATAATATACATAAGTGATTGATCAATTAATTGCTTACATTAACCCTTTCTTGTTGGGAACTTGTTGTCATATCTTTTTACCTGTTCACCTGACAGACACTAGAAATTTTTTTTTTTTTTACTCAGTTGACATATATAAAAATAATGTGTGAAAAACACTTAAAGGACTTAACAGTGTAATAACAATATTTGGACAAGGAAATGAGGATACTGCTGCCATAAGCATAGTAATATTCTCAATAGATGAGTGCTGAATATTAGCTGTGACATGTCTAGGGGAGCTATTATTGTATCTGAACATTTTGAATTGGAATTCTTACATTTTACATTTGGGAGATGTGGTTGACCAGAGATTTATCTGCTGGAACTGCGTTCCTTATAAAAACAAAACAATACAAAACACAGTGTGTTAGAACTACTCCAAATTAGTGCTACCCACTTGGGAGAGGTATATACAATGAGCAATGGCTATTTTATTTGCTCTCACTTATTCCAATGTGATTCCTGGTTTAAAAAGTTAAAATGTGTTATTTACTTGTATTTGTTTCATGTGTCTTAACTGTTGATTGTAATGTATTATTACAATAAAGCTTATTCTTCTTCGTATAATACAACTTTGTATTGTAGCTTTTACTGCTTTGTGTATATATATATATATATATATATATATATAAATATACGTTTACAGATATCACACACAAAAGCAGACTTTCACACACACTTATATATTTGTCTGAAGGTTTGAAGGTTATATTATTTTAGCATATTAGTAATCATTCTGCCTTTTACGTACCTGATATTATGTATGTCGTACGTAAAGCATGTTAATTAGTAATATTATTATGATGGTTTTTTTTTGGGTTGTTTGTTTTTACATAGCACATTTGCAAATACTCCCACTTTTTAAGGTACAATTCCTTCTTATAAAAATTAAACACATTTATTATTTAAACACGTTTTTATCATCTAACTGCATCTAGTACTATACAGTTTGAATCATACAGTACCTCACATCCCCCAGTAGGTGGCGTTGCAGCCTATCCTGCAAACAAGACATAAACCTGTGTAATATGTAGGTGTATTTTCTTCAAAGCTGCCTTCCCTTGTTAATTTGTTCTGCGCTGCATTAAATACTGTCTAGGGGGTATTAAATATGAATCTTGTAATTTTCCCCAGCTACCTGTTACTTTCTAAAGGATTAACTTTAAACCTAATTTGGCCAATGATAAGGAACCATAACAAATAAAACAGAAAATACAGTATGGACATGTGTCTAATGCATTGATTTAAAATTGTAGAATATCAATAATTAAATATTGCTTTAAAAATGATACTACATATTTTTATTTTTATCTTGCAACACCATATTGTAAGTGGAAGAAGACATTGGAGCACATGCCTGCAAGTTAATTAACATGGGTGTAGACCAAACATATTGCAAATATAAATGCATTTCAAATGAATCAGTTTTTTTGTGCTTGCAAAAAGAAACTCGCATACATGGGTAATCAGATATAACAGAAAAGATGGGTTATCTTTCGCAATACAAACCCAGGCTCTGCATGATTTGTGGATTCATTCTCCATCAGTGCTTTACAGGCCTGTCTTCTAGCAAAAAAAGGCTATGTGTTATTTATTTATGATCCAGTATATGTTTAGAATCTTTTAGTGTATATATATATATTTTATTTTATTTTTATTTGTAGCATTTCTTATTATTGCTCAAGCGAAGAATATGCCTGTGGACTGAGGGGAATAAAATCTGAATATCAAGATTAATTTTTTACCAGTATTAGATAGCACTGAAACACCCAACTTGATTCCTTTTGAATTAACTGAATCATATATATATATATATATATTTCAATATTGCCTATTTCCATGGCAACCGCGAGCTGTCAGTTCAGTTTTTGACATTTTTCTCATTTGGTAAGATTTCAGAATTGCCATCCTCCTGCCAACATGTCATGACAAGAAAAAAAAAACTGCATGAAAAATCTAATGGGTGTCTGGTATGATTGTCCTCACTCGTGGCAGGGAAGACAAAACTGATGAATTGTGAAATATATTCAGAAGGATTCAAAAAGAAAAAAAAAACACAACCCCCCCCCAACTGTCTAGGACCCCCTCCATCCTCACAAACACCTCCTCATTCTTCTCTTGTTCTGCTTGATGCACCAAACACGCTTGCTGTGACACTTAGGTTTGTAGAAATTTAAGATTAACAGTTTTACATTTGCCCTGCACCCTTCTATATTTTTACATCTGTCATTAACTTATTCAGTATTTTATGGTCTTTTAAAATCATTGTAAAGATATCCATGTCTCAGTCCAATATAGGTGATCAGTACAATCATAAATACTGCTCTATAATAATATACAGCCAGCATATAATAAAATTATATATATATATATATATATATATATAGTATTAGTCATATGCATTAAGATGTGGATGATAATAGGTATTATATATTAGAATAGGTTTTATATTTTCCCTCTCTAGAGATTCTGACACCTAAATATATGTAAGGTTAATAATGTGTTTTTTTCTATTTGACTATTTTATATCATATAAAATTGATGTGAACTTAATTTAAAAAAAATATCTTGGTTTTCATTTTGAGATTGTTCACTTTATTCTGAAAAGCACTGGCTTTTGTTAGAATAGAGAAATTCTAGTTTAGTTATTCTGTGATGCCTTTTATGCTGCACCCTGAAACCTCCTTTTGCTGAATATTTGAGAGAGAACATATTTGTCTGCCTGTGGTTTGGAATAGCTAGAAATGGGATTTTCAAAATCTTATTGTCTTTTACAAATTTAGTCTGAGATACTGATGAAGACTCACATCAGAAAATGATTTGATAAGCAGCTGCAATCTTCAGGTTTTTTCCCCCCAACTAATAGGTTTCTCCAAACCCCTGCAGTGCTCCACACTGGGTCTTTCTACATTCAGATGATGTTGCTTCAGCCCTTAAAAAAATAATTCTTTTTTAATACAAGAAGACATCCAGCACGCCCCTTCTTTTACTTTTCTTAAGAGAGAGGATATGGTTCACATAAACTGTACAGAAAAACAGCAGTACTAAATATTCAATGTTAGAAAAAAAAGTTAGAAAAATTAGATTCCATCTTCTTGCTTTTTCCCATTTATTAACTTTAAAAAAAAGTACCAGATGTTTTTCTTG
Source organism: Pseudophryne corroboree (assembly GCF_028390025.1). Taxonomy (NCBI): domain Eukaryota; kingdom Metazoa; phylum Chordata; class Amphibia; order Anura; family Myobatrachidae; genus Pseudophryne; species Pseudophryne corroboree. The sequence continues at coordinate 293,202,017 of NC_086454.1, forward strand.
TAGCATTATTATAAAGTAAAATATTACTGTACTTTTTTTTTTTTTTATAAAAATTAACTTGAATAATTACAGAGCATATACAGATTTAAAAAAAAAAAAATCATGGCCTGCAGAAAAAATTAGAAACTGTAATATTTCCATGCTTTTAAGATATCAACAATGTTTAATGATTGATCAGTGTATACAGTTAAATACTAGGTAATACAGGGACAGATGGACAACTAACTATAAAACTTTATTTTTCTTGGGAACAGGAGAGAGTTTAGTGGATATTTAATGTTTCCTAATTGACAAGATAAAAAGGCTTACGTTTATTCAATCATTGTAAGTAACCTGCTTTGGAAATCAGTCGATGTTTTTGTGGATGTCTGCAGCTCACAGAATAAGCAGTAATATCTTGGTGTAAAATAAGATTTATTTCACAAACCATCAAAACCTTGCTCTTCCTACAGATTACCCTATGCCCTTAAGTCATTGGCTCATACATTATATTGTATAGACTCCATGCAATATGGAAAATCCTGGTCTTTCATTTATATTCTGCTTAAGTCAGGGACATAAATATTAAAATGAAATGCCAAGAGAGAACCATCTCACAAATACTGCAGAGCAAAGCTTAGGAGTTTTTGTTAAGTATTTTGTTTAATAAAAACATTTTAAAATTGACATCATTTTTGAAAAATAAAAAATGAATTATTAAAAAGTCTTAGTATTTTACATTGAAAAATAGAATATATTTAAGTATATTGTGCTAAACCAAACTGAATGTAATAAAACATTTCCAGTCATCCATAGCTGCGTATAATATTTATTTGTAATAAGGTCCCCAGATTTGTCTTTAGCATGTGAATGTTCTGTACTATGTTCCGTCATACTATGCATACAAAAAGACAAAATATAATGCAAATATAATATTTTGCCCAGTTTAATCACATGCATAGCAGAGGAAGGTCTGCTCTTTTTAAACACATATTTTTTTTTTAAATAAAATAAAAAATAATAATGAATGTCTGCTTGTGACAGACAGACCTGGGCATATTCATTCCATGCTTAGAACTCAGTTGGAGGGTAAATTAGAATCCAGACATCAAAGAGTTCTTTTGCCAGACTAAGATTCTACTGGTATGATTTTTTTAAATATCTGAATCTAAGTATATTGTGTTCAATATACAGCACTGGAAAGCATTGACATATATGTGCAAGCAAAAATACACATGCTTTTTAGGGTATTGTTCTTGCTGACTGTATTAGTCCATGTAAGATTTTAATCTTAAGCAAATTTTTGGTCTTGTACTGCATCCTTATAAGATCTTATAAGATCATTTTGTAGCAGGGGCCTAATCACGGGAGCAAATTAAGGTAACTGTAGTCCATTGTTGTTCCTTCCTTATAACTCTCATAACACAAAATTCAATGTAAGAAAGACTACATATAAATACATATATACATACTTGAATAGATACATGTTTTATATGTGTGTGACTGATAAGTAGATAGATAGGCAGGTAGAGATAATAAATATTGTCACTGCTAACAATTGAGATGCTGGAATGTCAAAATGTAATGTACACTAATTGCCTATTAATATACATGTCATGGTATCTGTCTACCTAGGACTGTAGAGCAGTAAGAGGTCAGTGAGGCAGACAAACATTAAAGATTGGATTTTGAGAAGATAATACCAACACAGACTGTGGTCATTCAACAAGCGTAGGTTGGGATTATAGAGCATGGTGGGGTCTGTAAACATATTTTGCAAGTAACAGGAGTACAAACATGATCACAGTCAGGATCAGAAAACCAAAGTTGATAATCTGGCAGTGGCTAAATTTGATAAACTGCTTAATATACCCAAGTGGTTTCAGGAGATCATATTCAGCTGTAGGTGTGGCAGTGACATTTGCCCTGAGCATGCCCACTGTTGGGTAACTTCTGACAAACTCTGTTCTGGGCATACTCAGTGTGCTTGAAAAATAACTTTAAGATCATGACATAACCTTCCTGTTCATGAGGAGATTTCTTAAGAACCAAAGGAACAAGGTTGGACAGATGTGCTACATGGAGAGCATTGACAAGCCTGGGGGCATTGACTTTGTCAGCAGGTTCCCAAGAACACTCAAGATTGTTCCTTTTATATTTTATTAAATAGTGAAAGGACAGATGTACAGTAAACACATTTTTAAATGTTTCATAAAACAGTCTTTCTTGTTTTGCCATCACTATTGTCAACTTACAGGGTATTATGATTGGTAGATTCCAGGATGCTCCAACCTTTTTGTTTCATGAAAAGGAGTAAGTATTTTCAAGGGATTTCTGATGGTGAAATAAGTTACAATTGAAATTAAGTAAACAAACCATTTAAATACTGCTGGGTAATATCTCAATTCATAGTGGCTATCAATATCCTCTTAGTGCTGCCAACACAGTTCTTATGGCAAGGTGGTTTCTGCAACATGAGAAGAACCTCCAGGGTCTTCAAACTGTAAGAATAAATCTTGTACATTGCCCATCATAGAACTAGGTTGATAGTGTGAAAATTAAGCATAACGAATAACCAGGACCAACTTCTCTATTGAACCATATGCTCACCATATTATCTGTGACTGGAATAAACTTTATACAGGTAATGGGAACTGTTGTATTAAATAATATGCCTAATACCCATGTAAAATGAATTGAATATACTTTCTGCTATTTAACCTTTTAACTTGATCCTACTGGAATGTTCTTTAACATAGTTGAAGTACTGTACCCCATCTGTGTCACCCCTGTCTGTCTACCCCTCCCCTTAGATTGTAAGCTCTCACGAGTAGGGCCCTCTTCCCTCATGTGCTTATCCTTTTCTACTTTAATAATCCTCAACTGCCCAAATCAAGCAGTTTTTTGGCCACCTGGAACTTCTCTGTCATTTACTGGTGTAGTTATGCTTAGTTACCCTGTACTTGTCCTAAATTGTCATCAACTGTAAGTCACTGTTTTCCTGTTTTGATTATGTGCATATGTACTCTGTAATTGGGCGCTGAGGAACCCTTGTGGCGCCATATAAATAAAGGATAATAATAATAAATAATAATAATAGTTGAAAGGTAGAAGGTAGATTCTCATGCTGGTGGCACTTGTAGTGAATCTGGTGTATTATGCCCGTTAACAGGTACCCCTTTCATTTTGGTTCATTGTGGATCCACCTTTCCTGACCGTGTTGAACTGTCCACTCTTGAGTATTTGGAGTGGGAGAAGGTAATGCTGGAAAATGTTTGTATTCAGGCTGCTGCAACCTCGTTTCTCATATAGGAACCTCGGTACAGCATAATTGGTGTCACATCTAGTTGAAGTCTGCCAATGTACTTCCCCTTGGAGGAGAAAGGAAGCATAGCTCCTCTGTAAAGTTTAACTAGCTCTTGCTGTGGCAGTATAAGACTGCTGCCCTGGTTTGGCTATAATCCCTTTGAGTAAATTAGGCTTGGAAAAGGGGTCTATACTAGAGATGAGCGCCGGAAATTTTTCGGGTTTTGTGTTTTGGTTTTGGGTTCGGTTCCGCGGCCGTGTTTTGGGTTCGACCGCGTTTTGGCAAAACCTCACCGAATTTTTTTTGTCGGATTCGGGTGTGTTTTGGATTCGGGTGTTTTTTTTTTAAAAACACTAAAAAACAGCTTAAATCATAGAATTTGGGGGTCATTTTGATCCCAAAGTATTATTAACCTCAAAAACCATAATTTACACTCATTTTCAGTCTATTCTGATTACCTCACACCTCACAATATTATTTTTAGTCCTAAAATTTGCACCTAGGTCGCTGGATGACTAAGCTAAGCGACCCTAGTGGCCGACACAAACACCGGGCCCATCTAGGAGTGGCACTGCAGTGTCACGCAGGATGTCCCTTCCAAAAAACCCTCCCCAAACAGCACATGACGCAAAGAAAAAAAGAGGCGCAATGAGGTAGCTGTGTGAGTAAGATAAGCGACCCTAGTGGCCGACACAAACACCGGGCCCATCTAGGAGTGGCACTGCAGTGTCACGCAGGATGTCCCTTCCAAAAAACCCTCCCCAAACAGCACATGACGCAAAGAAAAAAAGAGGCGCAATGAGGTAGCTGTGTGAGTAAGATAAGCGACCCTAGTGGCCGACACAAACACCGGGCCCATCTAGGAGTGGCACTGCAGTGTCACGCAGGATGTCCCTTCCAAAAAACCCTCCCCAAACAGCACATGACGCAAAGAAAAAAAGAGGCGCAATGAGGTAGCTGTGTGAGTAAGATAAGCGACCCTAGTGGCCGACACAAACACCGGGCCCATCTAGGAGTGGCACTGCAGTGTCACGCAGGATGGCCCTTCCAAAAAACCCTCCCCAAACAGCACATGACGCAAAGAAAAAAAGAGGCGCAATGAGGTAGCTGTGTGAGTAAGATAAGCGACCCTAGTGGCCGACACAAACACCGGGCCCATCTAGGAGTGGCACTGCAGTGTCACGCAGATTGGCCCTTCCAAAAAACCCTCCCCAAACAGCACATGACGCAAAGAAAAAAAGAGGCGCAATGAGGTAGCTGTGTGAGTAAGATAAGCGACCCTAGTGGCCGACACAAACACCGGGCCCATCTAGGAGTGGCACTGCAGTGTCACGCAGGATGGCCCTTCCAAAAAACTTTCCACAAACAGCACATGACGCAAAGAAAAATTAAAGAAAAAAGAGGTGCAAGATGGAATTGTCCTTGGGCCCTCCCACCCACCCTTATGTTGTATAAACAGGACATGCACACTTTAACCAACCCATCATTTCAGTGACAGGGTCTGCCACACGACTGTGACTGAAATGACGGGTTGGTTTGGACCCCCACCAAAAAAGAAGCAATTAATCTCTCCTTGCACAAACTGGCTCTACAGAGGCAAGATGTCCACCTCATCATCATCCTCCGATATATCACCGTGTACATCCCCCTCCTCACAGATTATCAATTCGTCCCCACTGGAATCCACCATCTCAGCTCCCTGTGTACTTTGTGGAGGCAATTGCTGCTGGTCAATGTCTCCACGGAGGAATTGAGTATAATTCATTTTAATGAACATCATCTTCTCCACATTTTCTGGATGTAACCTCGTACGCCGATTGCTGACAAGGTGAGCGGCGGCACTAAACACTCTTTCGGAGTACACACTTGTGGGAGGACAACTTAGGTAGAATAAAGCCAGTTTGTGCAAGGGCCTCCAAATTGCCTCTTTTTCCTGCCAGTATAAGTACGGACTGTGTGACGTGCCTACTTGGATGCGGTCACTCATATAATCCTCCACCATTCTTTCAATGTTGAGAGAATCATATGCAGTGACAGTAGACGACATGTCCGTAATCGTTGTCAGGTCCTTCAGTCCGGACCAGATGTCAGCATCAGCAGTCGCTCCAGACTGCCCTGCATCACCGCCAGCGGGTGGGCTCGGAATTCTGAGCCTTTTCCTCGCACCCCCAGTTGCGGGAGAATGTGAAGGAGGAGATGTTGACAGGTCGCGTTCCGCTTGACTTGACAATTTTCTCACCAGCAGGTCTTTCAACCCCAGCAGACTTGTGTCTGCCGGAAAGAGAGATCCAAGGTAGGCTTTAAATCTAGGATCGAGCACGGTGGCCAAAATGTAGTGCTCTGATTTCAACAGATTGACCACCCGTGAATCCTTGTTAAGCGAATTAAGGGCTCCATCCACAAGTCCCACATGCCTAGCGGAATCGCTCCGTGTTAGCTCCTCCTTCAATGTCTCCAGCTTCTTCTGCAAAAGCCTGATGAGGGGAATGACCTGACTCAGGCTGGCAGTGTCTGAACTGACTTCACGTGTGGCAAGTTCAAAGGGCATCAGAACCTTGCACAACGTTGAAATCATTCTCCACTGCGCTTGAGACAGGTGCATTCCACCTCCTATATCGTGCTCAATTGTATAGGCTTGAATGGCCTTTTGCTGCTCCTCCAACCTCTGAAGCATATAGAGGGTTGAATTCCACCTCGTTACCACTTCTTGCTTCAGATGATGGCAGGGCAGGTTCAGTAGTTTTTGGTGGTGCTCCAGTCTTCTGTACGTGGTGCCTGTACGCCGAAAGTGTCCCGCAATTCTTCTGGCCACCGACAGCATCTCTTGCACGCCCCTGTCGTTTTTTAAATAATTCTGCACCACCAAATTCAAGGTATGTGCAAAACATGGGACGTGCTGGAATTTGCCCATTTTTAATGCACACACAATATTGCTGGCGTTGTCCGATGCCACAAATCCACAGGAGAGTCCAATTGGGGTAAGCCATTCCGCGATGATCTTCCTCCGTTGCCGTAAGAGGTTTTCAGCTGTGTGCGTATTCTGGAAACCGGTGATACAAAGCGTAGCCTGCCTAGGAAAGAGTTGGCGTTTGCGAGATGCTGCTACTGGTGCCGCCGCTGCTGTTCTTGCGGCGGGAGTCCATACATCTACCCAGTGGGCTGTCACAGTCATATAGTCCTGACCCTGCCCTGCTCCACTTGTCCACATGTCCGTGGTTAAGTGGACATTGGGTACAGCTGCATTTTTTAGGACACTGGTGACTCTTTTTCTGAGGTCTGTGTACATTTTCGGTATCGCCTGCCTAGAGAAATGGAACCTAGATGGTATTTGGTACCGGGGACACAGTACCTCCAACAAGTCTCTAGTTGGCTCTGCAGTAATGATGGATACCGGAACCACGTTTCTCACCACCCAGGATGCCAAGGCCTCAGTTATCCGCTTTGCAGTAGCATGACTGCTGTGATATTTCATCTTCCTCGCAAAGGACTGTTGGACAGTCAATTGCTTGGTGGAAGTAGTAAAAGTGGTCTTACGACTTCCCCTCTGGGATGACCATCGACTCCCAGCAGCAACAACAGCAGCGCCAGCAGCAGTAGGCGTTACACGCAAGGATGCATCGGAGGAATCCCAGGCAGGAGAGGAATCGTCAGAATTGCCAGTGACATGGCCTGCAGGACTATTGGCATTCCTGGGGAAGGAGGAAATTGACACTGAGGGAGTTGGTGGGGTGGTTTGCGTGAGCTTGGTTACAAGAGGAAGGGATTTACTGGTCAGTGGACTGCTTCCGCTGTCACCCAAAGTTTTTGAACTTGTCACTGACTTATTATGAATGCGCTGCAGGTGACGTATAAGGGAGGATGTTCCGAGGTGGTTAACGTCCTTACCCCTACTTATTACAGCTTGACAAAGGCAACACACGGCTTGACACCTGTTGTCCGCATTTCTGTTGAAATACTTCCACACCGAAGAGCTGATTTTTTTGGTATTTTCACCAGGCATGTCAGTGGCCATATTCCTCCCACGGACAACAGGTGTCTCCCCGGGTGCCTGACTTAAACAAACCACCTCACCATCAGAATCCTCCTGGTCAATTTCCTCCCCAGCGCCAGCAACACCCATATCCTCCTCATCCTGGTGTACTTCAACACTGACATCTTCAATCTGACTATCAGGAACTGGACTGCGGGTGCTCCTTCCAGCACTTGCAGGGGGCGTGCAAATGGTGGAAGGCGCATGCTCTTCACGTCCAGTGTTGGGAAGGTCAGGCATCGCAACCGACACAATTGGAGTCTGACTCTCCTTGTGGATTTGGGATTTCGAAGAACGCACAGTTCTTTGCGGTGCTACTGCTTTTGCCAGCTTGAGTCTTTTCATTTTTCTAGCGAGAGGCTGAGTGCTTCCATCCTCATGTGAAGCTGAACCACTAGCCATGAACATAGGCCAGGGCCTCAGCCGTTCCTTGCCACTCCGTGTGGTAAATGGCATATTGGCAAGTTTACGCTTCTCCTCCGACAATTTTATTTTAGGTTTTGGAGTCCTTTTTTTACTGATATTTGGTGTTTTGGATTTGACATGCTCTGTACTATGACATTGGGCATCGGCCTTGGCAGACGACGTTGCTGGCATTTCATCGTCTTGGCCATGACTAGTGGCAGCAGCTTCAGCACGAGGTGGAAGTGGATCTTGATCTTTCCCTAATTTTGGAACCTCAACATTTTTGTTCTCCATATTTTAATAGGCACAACTAAAAGGCACCTCAGGTAAACAATGGAGATGGATGGATACTAGTATACTTATGGATGGACTGCCCAGGGCCGAAACTAGGGGGGGGCTAGGGGGTCACGCGCCCCGGGCGCCGGATTTCCGGGGGCGCAGGGACCTCTAGTAGTCTGTGGCTGTAACCTAGCAGCAGCGGCGGCAACGCGGCGGTCACTCATCTGATGGAGATGATCGCGGCGGGCGGGAGTTGGAGAAGCAGCTGGCGGGTCCCGGCGTTGATGGGCCTTCAGTGTGTGCGCGTCTCCCCCCCCCATCCCGTCCTCCTGCTCACCTTACCAGCAGCGGTGGTCCGGCGGAGCTCTCCCCCGTCCTCCCGATCACCTGATAGTGACACTCAGCGGTGGCCGTGCAGTAAGTACGGCTGTCCGGCTCCAGCAGCATCTCTCTCTCGTTGTTATAAGATCAGGGTACAAGAAGCGTGCTGCACATTGATATTGTGATAAAGCAAAATGTCTAATACAGATATGGAGCCAGATATGAATAGCTTATCTAAAGTACTGCCGCTCTCAGCACTGCAGTATCTAACGGCACACAAGGGGTTCATCATGGATTGTATGTTTTCTGTTCATCACACTACAACTCTGTCTTATTGGATTTTTTTTGGGCAATGATTGGGTTAAAACCAATGTAAAATTAGAGATAAGATTGAATTGCTTTGTAGCCAAGGTAATGTCTCTCTCTCTCTCTCTCTCTCTCTCTCTCTCTTGCTCCTGGAGTTCCCTATTAATTTATGATTCCCATCACCTGTGCTGAAACACCTTTTGTAATCCATACACCTGTTCAGCACAGGTGATGGCAATCATAAATTAATGGTGAACTCCAGTAGCAGAGCATTGTGTCCCTCCTGGAGAGGTCATGTTGGGAGGTATGGATATGTCAGTATACTTTTCATTTTTACAGGTGTCTCTACCCCTTTGGATTCTACTGGACAAGTGGACGTGACCGGCGTGGGATGTAGGTAAGTAATCTCTCTCTCATTTTTACAGGTATCGCTATTGGATTCTACTGGACAAGTGGACGTGACCGGCGTGGGATGTAGGTAAGTATGTGTGAGTGTGTAAGTGTGTTATAATAAAATTTTACTGTCACGGTGTGTGTGTTTGTGTTTTTATTTGGGTATTTTTTTTGTTGTAGAACTACAGGTACCAGTGAGCCCGTTATTTCCCCGCCTGCTGGTACTTGAGGTTCTCCAAGTACCAACAAGCGGGGGAAGCTTGCTGGGCCTTGTAGTTCCACAACAAAAAACAATATTCTTTTTTTACACACATGGCTATCAGCCCAGCACCCACCGCCCAGGGGTGTTGGGGACAGCCTCGGGCTTCACCCCTGGCCCTTGGGTGCCTGGAGGGGGGGACCCCTTGATTTAAGGGGTCCCCACTCCTCCAGGGTACCCCGGCCAGAGGTGACTAGTTGGGGGGGTAATGCCACGGCCGCAGGGACCTACATAAAAGTGTACCCCGGCTGTGGCATTATCTCTCTGTCTAGTGGAGCCCGGTGCTGGTTTTAAATATACGGGGGACCCCTACATCTTTTGTCCCCCGTATTTTTGGAACCAGGACCGGTCTAAGAGCCCGGTGCTGGTTGTCTAAATACGGGGAACCTCTGTCCAATTTTTTCCCTAGTATTTAAACAACCAGGACCGGCTAAAAGAGCCCGAGGCTGGTTATACTTAGGAGGGGGGACCTCACGCATTGTTTTTTTTAACCCATTCAGACCCTTCTCCATTAAGTTAATGGAAGCCCTGGACAACAAAATTGCATTCATGTCCTCCTCCCTCGCCCTTCCCAGTCCCAAACACTATTTTTTTTTCTATAAAAATGTATAATATATCACAAGTATGATGAGCAGGCTGGCAGCGGGCATTGGCGGCATCGGACTGAGATAGAAATTAGTGGCGGTGGGCTGGGTCAGTTGATTGTGGGCGAGTTTGTAAGCCATTGGCGGTGGCAGCGGGTATCGGCTCAGAGGCAGTAGCGGGCATTGGCTAGGGGTCATCGGCAGGATTCGGCATTATGGCTGTAGTGCCTCACTAGCCACTGACCTCACTGCACGCCACTTATATATATATATATATATATATTATATATATAATTTTTTTTTTTTTATTATTATTTTTTTGTATGTGTGGGTGTGGTGGTGGGGGAAGGGGGGGGGGGGGGGCGCTAAATTTCTGCCTTGCCCCGGGTACCGAAAATCCTAGTTTCGGCCCTGGACTGCCGAGTGCCGACACAGAGGTAGCTACAGCCGTGGACTAACGTACTGTGTCTGCTGCTAATATAGACTGGATGATAATGATATGAAATCAATATATATATGTATGTATATATAATATCACTAGTACTGCAGCCGGACAGGTAGATAATATATTTATTAGGTAATGATGACTGATGACGGACCTGCTGGACACTGTCAGCTCAGCAGCACCGCAGACTGCTACAGTAAGCTACTATACTATAGTAGTATGTACAAAGAAGAAAGAAAAAAAAAAAACCACGGGTAGGTGGTATACAATTATGGATGGACTGCCGAGTGCCGACACAGAGGTAGCTACAGCCGTGGACTAACGTACTGTGTCTGCTGCTAATATAGAGTCTAGACTGGATGATAAATTATTGATAATGAGATGAAATCAATATAATATCACTAGTACTGCAGCCGGACAGGTACTATATATATTTATTATGTAATGACTGATGACGGACCTGCTGGACACTGTCAGGTCAGCAGCACCGCAGACTGCTACAGTAAGCTACTACAGTATAGTAGTATGTATAAAGAAGAATGAAAAAAAAAAAAAAAACCACGGGTAGGTGGTATACAATATTATATATATATATATATATATATTATATACAATTATATATATATATATATATATATATATATTAAACTGGTGGTGATTGATTATTAAACTGGTGGTCAGGTCACTCACGTTGCAACTTGCAACTAGTACTCCGAGTCCTAAGCAGACAATCACAAAATATATTATTATACTGGTGGTCAGTGTGGTCACAACAATGGCAGTGTGGCACTGACTCTGGCAGCAAAAGTGTGCACTGTACGTTATATGTACTCCTGAGTCCTGCTCTCAGACTCTAACTGCTCCCCACTGTCAGTGTCTCCCCCACAAGTCAGATAATACAATACACTTACAGTCACACTATCTAATCTATATCACTTCAGCAAGTAGTATAGTAGTATAGTAGTACTCCTCCTAATAATGCTCCCCAAAATTACTACTACTGTGTCTCTCTCGTCTCTACTGTGTCTCTCTCTTCTCTAAACGGAGAGGACGCCAGCCACGTCCTCTCCCTATGACTCTCAATGCACGTGTGAAAATGGCGGCGACGCGCGGCTCCTTATATAGAATCCGAGTCTCGCGATAGAATCCGAGCCTCGCGAGAATCCGACAGCGGGATGATGACGTTCGGGCGCGCTCGGGTTAACCGAGCAAGGCGGGAAGATCCGAGTCGCTCGGACCCGTGAAAAAAAACATGAAGTTCGGGCGGGTTCGGATTCAGAGGAACCGAACCCGCTCATCTCTAGTCTATACCTGAGAGCAGGGATCCCGGAATTTGCCTATTGATGACAGTTTTAAAGATAGGTCTTTCTGGATCAGTCTTATCGTGGAAATAAGGCTATGCCTTGCACAGTTGCCTTGTTGTTTGTAACAACTATTTTTAAAAACTATTTTGACACTATTGCTAAATATCCTACTTTATTCCACACTTGTCCTGATCCTAAGTAAGCAATTTTGGGGATCCAGCTTATTACTGTACAACTGCACAGCTATGTACAGTATCCAGAAGTTAGTGATTCCAAGTGGGAGTAAAGAAACCATGGTGGAGGCAACAATTTTTCTATATTAACAATTATTATTATAATACAGCTGACGTCACGGCTTCCAGTTGACACAGTTGGTGTGTGTCTCTTTGCCAATTAACACCAGTAGTTGGGGACAGTAACAAGTGGCAGCTCCAAAATTCAAACAAGGAAACCACGCCAACTGTCCCTTGAAATGTGCCCAAACATCATTGGCTGGGACTCACTGGCAGTTGGTGTGGCTACCCTATTTGAATTTTGGACTGCAGTTCAGCCCCACCTCTGGATCCACCACTGCTTTTAATCAAGGGTTAAGTGGAACTAGTAGACCAAGCTATAATATCAGTGCCAACCAAACTTTCTGTAGGAGATCCATTGACCTAAGGCAATGTAGAACATTAAATTCCTCAATTGCTGTGATTACTTCCTGTGGGCTGGACAAGTACCACAGAAATGTTCAGTGCTTGCACAGAAGGACGTGGAAGCTCTCATCTTCACTGGTATTCCTTCTTGGAAAATGAGCTACAAAGAGAAATACCAACATCCATAACATCACACTGTGTAAATCCCTCAGGATATTTAGAGTGAACACCATAAAAAACCAAACCAGTATGTAAAAGCTGGATACAGTCAATTTACCAATGGTCTCTACGTTTCTCTATTCTACGTTTGATTTGGCAAAGATCTATTAAATTGTATCTAGCAAAGAATTATTTAATGTCTTCAGGGGGATCCATCCAAACAAGTCTATTCTTAATTTCATCATTCAACTATAATCAAAATTTAAGTTGATTAGATTCAACCTACTTCCTGTTCACAGAAGTCACGTTGCTGTGAGCATGTTAGGGCTGCCTTGCCTGCCCTGCTGCGATTAAATTGAAAGCCACAAAGAAGACCTTAAGGATTGGATTACCATTCTCCAGAAACTGTATAGCCCAATCCAGGTCTTCCTTTTTCAGTAAAGTGAAAATCAAGCCAACTAGTTGATCGATGGAAATCGTTTTGGGCCTTATCTATAAACTTAAGCTAAATAAATGATTGATAGTTGGGGCATGTACCTCCATATATATCAAGCATCAGAATGGTGGGAATTGCAAGCAACAGAACTGTGCCTGCAACTGATTTATTTGCACCTGCTATTCACAAATGCGGAATTGTTTGATCAGCAATAATGAATGCTCTGAAGGCCCTATCAGACTAGGTAATGACCTCTGAATTGTCAGGATACTCTACACCAGCAACATATCAGAGTCTAAAGACATATAGAACATAATGGCAGCAGCAGACTGTGGTCATTTAGCAACCCAAGGTCAGGGTTCCAGAGTATAGCATGGTTTGTAATAAAGTGTCAGTAGCAGGAGTTAAGATATAGAAATACATCAACACTATATCCTGGAGCCCCTCTTTGATGGTTTTTGGACATTGAAGACCTGCGTGAAGATAGCAGAGTGACCAGTTTGGAACAGAATGAGTATTGGAGTCCTGCATATTTCTTTTATTGAGCAAATGGTTGATGAGTTGCAGAGTAACGTTCAGCTCTAATAGGGTCTTGGCCTTAACTGCAGTGTTGTTGTAAGCTCATCTCAGTTGTTACAGCTCAATAACTGTATTGTAAACGTATTTAACATACAATGCGTGTATTTCATTTTTACCACAGACATTGGGGTAAATTTACTAAGGTGGGAGATTTTTAGAACTGGTGATGTTGCCCATGGCAACCAATCAGATTCTTACCATTTTTCTAGCTGCTTCTAGCAGATAATAGATATAATCTGATTGGTTGCTATGGGCAACATCACCAGTTCTAAAAATCTCCCACCTTAGTAAATTTACCCCATAAAGTCTAGCCCCCTGCTGTCACAATACACACACAACCAAGCAGTCACTTTAACTCAGCACTGCAAAACTTTTTTTTTTCTTTTTTGCACAAGTCTGGTCACCTAGGTAACCTAAGATACATGAGGTAAATTAAATTGACATAGACTTTTATAAGCCTGTGAGGCAGAACTGATGAGGACAAATGGGCTAGATACACTTACTGTACTGTATATAATTCTCAATACTATTACATATTTTCCACTTTACAAGTAAGACATAATGCAGTTATCCAGCAGTTTCATGACCAGTCTATGGTTACAAACCTGTGCCACTGCTCCTAAAAATGTATTAGACTTCTTGGTGAGGCTTTCTGCTGGTGGCTGCCGCAACGGTACTCAATGATGACATAGTCGCGTTGATTGGACAAACGTCTGTGTTCCTTTCCTATCACCTAGTTGAGCAGGATTAGAAGAATATTGGATTGGTTGTAGGCACTGGAAAAGGTACGTGCTCTCTCTCAACTGTATATTGTGTCTCAGAACAGCATCCTGCAGCTCATTTCCTCTGTCATTCACTTGTCTCCAAACAGCTACTCCGCCATAAGTGGAAGGATTCAGTTGTACTATTAACAAATAGCCTTACTCTGAAGCTGCCAACCTCAAGTGTAGTGTTAAGTGCAGTACTGATTTCCTAAGCAGCAGTCAGGACAGCAGTACAGGGCATACTTACATGTGCGACAGGATAGGTCAAGAACTGCAATTTGATAAAAACTTTCTTAAACAGGCCACCGTCCCCAGGGCAGATAGCACCTGCATCATTCTACTTAGGTTGGGTGATCGATTAATGGCCTCTGTATTTATTGGCTAAGGCCACAGTGTCCTGAACAGGTCCCTGTATTCGGCCTATGCTTGCCACCCCTGCCCACTCTTTGTTTTGCCTCTGAAAGCCTAACAACACACAAGGTAGTGATATGCAACACGCTTACATATTTTTAGTGCATATATATCTCACGCAAATTAACGGGTATATTTCTCTGAATGAGCCCCATAATTTTAAAGCTTAAGATGTAATTGTAGTGGATTTATATATGTAGAATACATTTCCTGTTTTGGTGAAAGTCAAGGTAATGTATCAAAATCCCATGCTTGGCTCTACATGTATGTCCAATTCTGTGTGCATTTGTGGTTGATTTTTAGAGTCTACTTGATATAAAAAAATAAACATTTTTTGGGTCATCTTAGTAGGACACACACACACACACACACACACACACACACACACACACACACACACACACACACACACACTTAAATAGATAGTGTTGGAGCTTGCAGCACTTTAAAACGTGCAATATTTCAATGTGGTGCCAAGGTCCATAAAATTATATAATACACTCAACCAGTCTGTGAAATACAGAAAGAAATGTAGGGCCATTTCAGCTGTAAGGGGGAATTCAATTATGTATGGTAAATTACCGTGGGTTTTTGGTCCCACGGGAGTAATTAAATTGTCCCTGATACATGGAGGCAGGCGAAACAAACTCCACGATAAGTGCTCTCTTTTTTCACAGCCATGATTGCAAAAACACTTGGATCTGGGAACTTATCCCGCATACTGTGTGTTTTCGCACAAAAAGGGGCATTGTTTTGTGTGGTAAAAACAGGGGGTAATTGAATTACCTGATGGAAAAAAATTGCGTTAAAAAAAACAAATCACAGTATAGTCCCGTTTTTACAGTGCAAAAAATGAACAGGTATACATGGCATACATTTCAGCCTTTCAGCAGTTTTTCAATGGGAATATGATTACAGTTGGTGCACTGATGTTCAAGCATTGATGCATTATATAGTTCTACACCACACTTTAAAACAGGGGTGTCCAAACTATGGTCAGCAAGCCAAATTCGTCCCACCACCTACTGCAGTCTGGTAATTGCTCCATTGTATTGTGTAGGCAGGGCCTTTGTAATTTGCACCCAACCACCCTCCCACTTATGCTGGAAGCTCCCACCCAGCATCGCCGACCTGGCTGCCCCCGAGAGGGAGCAGAATAGTAGTCGGCATGTGCGTGTGTAACATACTTGCCAATATTTTGGCTGCCCCATCTGAGAGGGGGCAGCCAAGTTGACACAGCAAGGGGGAGGGGGAGAATGGTGCAGCATGATGGGGTGTGGCAGTGGTGAATGACGCTGTATAGGGGTGGAACAAGGGTTGCGGCCATATGGCACATCATTGTGGCCCTGCCTTCTGCAATGCCAAGATTACTGGCATTGTGAGGTAGGGGGCGGGGCCATGATGATGCAATTTAGCACAAATCACGTCATCGGACCCCCTTAGACCACAAATTAAGACAGCAGCATGAGGGGTTACTGGGCGATGTGAGGGGGATGCAGGCGGATGGTGCTTGACCGGGAGACTTGGCCACTCTTCTAAGAGGCCAGGAGCGTCACCCGATATTCAGGAGCCTCCTGACCGTTCTGGGAGAGTAGGAAAGCATGGTGTGTAACCTCCTGCTATGTTCTATTTATCTTTTGATTCACAGCCCTGAAAAAAACCTTCTTATTTATTTTACATTGCTCCCTATTGTGATAACGCATCTCTCTCTGATGATCTCATATTACCTTGTTCACTATTTCCTTTGTTTATTACTATCTTTAACAATAACTAGTTTATTTGCAACTTGTCTTTGTCCATCCATCCCCTGGATATTAATGATATTAAAATCACACCTCTATTGTTCACATTAATACAGCATCTCATCACAGTGAGCAAAATTACAATCTTAAATAATTTTAAATTTGTTTATTTCAAGATATATGTATTAGTTTCAGTATTAGTTTTAATGTTTCTTAGAACTGCTGGTGAGCAAACTATGAGAAAAAAATATTGTTTGACCCTCTGTCCAAAGCCATTTTCTTGCTATGGAACTCCAGGAAATAGGTTTGGACACTTTAAAAGAGTAGAAACAATGCAGGGAGTTTGCAGGCCTAGATTATTTTCTTAGCTGCGAGAAGAGGTATTATTGCCCAGATGTAATATGATTATCTAAGTCAGTTTCATTTCCAAACAAGAAGTACAGGTTGAGTATCCCTTATCCAAAATGCTTGGGGCCAGAGGTATTCTGGATATGGGATTTTTCCGTATTTTGGAATAATTGCATACCATAATGAGATATCATGGTGATGGGACCCAAGTCTAAGCACAGAATGCATTTATGTTACATATACACCTTATACACACAGCCTGAAGGTAATTTTAGCCAATATTTTTTATAACTTTGTGCATGAAACAAAGTGTGTGTACATTCACACAATTCATTTATATTTCATATACACCTTATACACACAGCCTGAAGGTCATTTAATACAATATTTGTAATAACTTTGTGTATTAAACAAAGTTTGTGTACATTGAGCCATCAAAAAACAAAGGTTTCACTATCTCACTCTCACTCAAAAAAGTCTGTATTTCGGAATATTTGGATATGGGATACTCAACCTGTAGTGGGAACGTTTTCTGCTCCCAGATACACTGTCACAAGTTCAGGTTTGTGATGATCCATCTTGGCACTTTTGGACCTAACTGCAGTGTAGGTGAAATGTGGAGTAGTTTTGGGAATCTTGCGCATGGAGAAGATACTGGTATCAAAAGAAAACTAGAATAGGGAATCTTTTGGACAGGAGCTGAGTTAAGATATGGGACTGGGATCAGTGATTGTGAAAATCTGGAGCCACTCGTAGCTAGTCGGCACCTGTGGCTCACGGTAGCCGCAACTGCGCACCCAGTGTCCCGATCACTGCTGGCACACTGTCACCCTCACTGAGCAGCCCCTCTCTCAGGCATCACCATGAAAGCAGCAGTAATGCCTGATCTCACCTGCTGCAATAATATGAAATATATGTTTCCAGTTCAGTAAAGCCTTCATCAAACACTATTAGGTGAGTGCATTATATTTATGAATAATGTGTGTGTGTGTGTATATATATATATATATATATATATATATAATACACACATACACACACACACACACACACACACACACACACACACACACATACACACAGTGTGTGTTCTAGTATATTTGCCCCTGCCCCCCACTCTACCCCACCCGCTTGACTCTGTCCTGTTCTGCAATGGCTCCATCCCTGTGGCTTCATCCTGTGCCCCCATCCCAGTTGCTGTGTCCCCCGCCCCCCATCCCCAACACCCATGTCTGTGGCTTCCATACTTACACTGTGCCAGACGGCCGACCCTCCTCTTCTCAATCTGTATCGCAATGGGAGCTGTTGGGGTGAAACTATTTTTTTCTCAAATTTTGTCAATTTTTTTTTAAATTGTCACATTAACTAAATAGCTATTTAAACTTGATTTTGAATTTTGGTAAAAAAATAACTATATTGAATAAGGTTAAAATAGCTATCATTTACATGATTTGATAATAAAAAAAAATCAACAATTTTCGGAAAAATTCTTGAAAAAATATTAGCCAGTTAAGTGGTTAAAAATTATAACATAATATTAGAACATAGCACAAATATAGAAAATAAAATAGAAACCATAGTGTCCCTCAACTTTGATAAAACCACCTTCAAGTGAGTCCAGGAATTCTAAAATGTAAAGCTATAAAGTGAAAAAATATTTAAATTAGATAAACTAGGGATTTGAGATCAGGGCAAAGGGAATCGTATTGGGTTATCACTCTATACACCCGAACATCTTTTTAAAAAAATGGTGATATCACCAGTGCTGAAAGCAGGGTGGTATGGAGTACCATTAAGAAATGTGGTGGTACGCATTACCTCCAGCCCACTGCTGGAACCGCAGGGCGCAGGGTCTCTATCCGCAATGAGCATGCAACCCCTGGCAACGAGCAAGAAACGCCTGACAATGAGCACGTAAACACCTGGCAATGAGCAAGAACTCTTGGCAATGAGCATGTAGGTCGGTAAGTCCTACTAGAGGCATTGTGTGTAAGCGACACTACAGGGGGTATTATGCATGTAAGTGGCACTAATCTGCCATGGGGAGGCGCAAAATGTATAATTACGCCACTGCATTTATAGCGTTACCCAGAAGTGACGGGAACGCTGGTACCACCAGAAAAACTGCATCTTTTGCCATGAAACCCCTGGCAGGAAGTAAATAGAAGCCTTACTGTGCAGCATAATTTATAAGGGGCTTTTTTGTGTGTGGGACATAAAATGGTTGTCGGTGGCATAACTGTGTGTGGCATAATATGTACTAGGCTTTATAGTGTGTGGTATAATATGTAATAGGCATTACGGTGTGTGGCATAATGTGTAATGGGCTTTACGGTGTGTGGCATAATGTGTAATGGGCATAACGGTGTTTGGCATAATGTGTAAAGGGCATTACATTGTGTGCCATAATGTGGACATGCCCCTATTGTCATATAGCCACTCCCCTAGTTGTGTGTGACCACACCCCCTCATGACATGTGACCACGTCCATTTTTACTATCACTACCACTAAGAAAAAAATTTCTACTTGCACCACTGGATATCGCTCCCTTTTTACATTTCGCTTTTAAGTATGGGACATTTGAACAAGTTTTAACATACCAATTTATGTTAAAACTCAACACGAGGAAGTTAGTTTTAAAAAAAGATAGATGTACAATAATAGCAAAGTGCCTAACTAAGATTATTTTTAGATATTCTCCGTTATACCCAACAAAATATCACAAAGTTTCGTTGTCCCGTAAGGGACAAGCCAAGTTCAACACCGTTTTGTAAAAAAAACCTTCTACTTGATAATTCCACCCAACTCCAAATGAAGAGCCTGTGTTATTTTTTTATGTGAAAATCTCTGAGAAAGAGCTATAATTTAACTAAGGGTGTGTACACACGGTGAGATATTTTCTTTCGATTTTGACTATATAGTCAAAATCGCAAGAAAAGTTAGTGCAGATCGCAAGGTGAAAGTCACCTTGCGATCCCGATTCGATCCCGATGCGGTCCTGCCAGGTCGGCATCGCAAGAAAAGATAGACTGTGCAGGCAAGTCAATCCTTGCTAGATCGGTGTACTATCTAGTTCATCTCACATGTCAATGACATCTCACATAAGACAAAATCTCACATAAGCCAAAATCGTAAGCACACATAGTCCATATCTCAACAAAAGTTAGTCAAAATCTGTGCTATCTGGGCTCCGGGGAGTTCAAGGGAAATTGCAAGCGAAAATCGGGCATAGCAATGAACTCACCGTGTGTACACACCCTTAGATATATTATTGGGTTGTCCCTGTATAAGAACAGGGGGACAGAAAGTTAGCCCAACCCTTTTGCAAACTATAATTTAACTTGTCAGCCTTGAAAACTCAAAAGTAACACAGCTAAAGACATTTTCACAGTGTTATGTATGGGTCATTTTACAGATTTTCAGGACTGGGCCATTGAACACTATTTTAATTTTATGTTTATTGTCGTTTTTTGTTTTTTTTATGTACTCTGATTGTATATGGGTTCACCAAGATAGGAGTTTACATTTTACAATATGATTGTATTTTCCAAAGATCATAATTTTAAACTTTATATTGAAAATGTATGTTATGAGACTTTTTTTATTTGTATATAGATGCTTATTATAATGGAGGATCGTAAAGTACTGTTAGCATTAGACCTTTTCAAAGGTACAGTATATGGACCTATCTGGGTCTTCATGTTTCATTAAAAAGTGATTGTGAATAACTAGATGTAATGTATCTGCAATGTAAAGTGTCACATCCAACAAATGTATCCTATACTTTTTTTTTGTAAAGCTTTATTTATGAACTCCTAATGGTAGGAATGAAGCTATGTCTGCACACCGATACAGCAACAAGAGCTCCGAGATGCTCATCCTGTTAATATATTTATTCTCTGAAAGATCGTCTTTGTTGGCTCAGTATATTAAAGGATGAGTCTTATTGTAGTCAGAGTTTATACAATGACTAGGCCGATAATGGGGATACTATATTGGATTCTTTACAAATACGTCCATTTCATATTTTTTTTTTATTGCTTTATCAGTAGTAAATATTATTCCTTTAGTTTACATTTGCCGAGGCACTTAGCATTATATGTGTGCATTAATTAATATATTGATATTCGAATATTGATATGAGCATATTATTATTCAAATTGAAAGTGAAGTTTAAACACTTAACTGCCAATTTTTTCCCCAAAAAACGCTCAGAAATATATATATTTTTTATGAGTAAATTTGGCAAAGATGTAAACTTTTCCAAAATGATTTTATATATATATATATATATATATCCACTGTGACTCTGGCACTCCAGGCCTCCCCCTCAGGGTGTAGCTTGCTCCGGTGCCCTCCTCGGGACCAAATCCCTTGTATTTGTGCAAATGGAAAAAGAGGCGGCACTCGGAGGCTTGTGATTCACAAAAACAATATATTCAGTGTGGCCAACGTTTCGGGGACCACCTCCCCGTCTTCAGGACCTGAAGACGGGGAGGTGGTCCCCGAAACGTTGGCCGCACTGAATATATTGTTTTTGTGAATCACAAGCCTCCGAGTGACGCCTCTTTTTCCATTTGCACACATTTTATTATTATTATTATCCTTTATTTATATGGCGCCACAAGGGTTCCGCAGCGCCCGATTACAGAGTACAAATGCACATAAAAAATAGGAAAACAGTGACTTACAGTTGAATACAATATAGGACAAGTACAGGGCAGCTAAGCATAACTACACCAGTAAACATAGAGATAAGTTCCAGGTGGTCAAAAAACTGTGGGATCTGGGCGGTTGAGGATTATTAAAGTAAGAAAAGTATAAGCACATGAGGGAAGAGGGCCCTACTCGTGAGAGCTTACATTCTAAGGGGAGGGGTAGACAGACAGGGATGACACAGATGGGGTACATAGAGAGCGTGGAACAGAGGGTTATGTTGAGATTTGGCTACGTTTGGTAAAGAAATGGGTCTTAAGAGCCCGTTTGAAGTTTTGTAGAGAGGTGGAGAGTCTGAGGGGGAGAGGTAAAGAATTCCAGAGAAATGGAGCAGCACGTGAAAAATCTTGGAGATAGGAGTGGGAGGAAGTAATCAGAAGACAGGAGAGACGGCGTGCATTAGCAGAGCGAAGAGGACGGGTGGGAGAGTAAAGGGAGATAAGGTCAGAGATGTAGATGGGAGAGGAGTGGGTGAGTGCTTTGTAAGTGAGTGTGAGAAGTTTGAATTGGATTCTGAAAGGGAAGGGAAGCCAGTGGAGGGCCTGTAGGAGGGGGGAGGTAGACGTAGTGCGTTTGGTGAGGAAGATGAGCCGGGCAGCAGCATTGAGGATAGATTGGAGTGGAGAGAGGTGATTGTCAGGGAGGCCAGTTAAGAGGAGATTACAGTAGTCCAGTCTGGAAATAATCAGTGAGTGAATAATGATCTTAGTGGCATCCTGTGTGAGAAAAGGTCTGATTCTAGAAATGTTTTTGAGATGAAAATGACAGGTTTGTGAGAGGTGCTGAATGTGTGGTTTGAAGGAGAGGGAGGAGTCAAGGATTACGCCAAGACAGCGTACTTGGGGGCTAGGGGAGATAGTTGTGCCATCAATGGATAATGAGATTGTGGGAGGTGAGGCTGTGCGGGAGGGTGGGAAGATGATCAGCTCAGTCTTAGACATGTTGAGTTTAAGAAAGCGCTGAGACATCCAGGAAGAGATAGCAGAAAGACAGTTTGAGGTACGAGTGAGGAGAGCCGTGGAGAGATCAGGGGAGGAGAGGTAGATTTGAGTGTCATCAGCATAGAGGTGATATTGGAAGTTAAAAGAACTAATGAGTTCACCTAAAGAGGACGTATAGAGAGAGAAAAGGAGAGGACCAAGAACAGAGCCTTGGGGGACACCAACAGTTAGTGGAAGTGGGGGGGATGTAGCATCATGAGAGGAGACAGAGAAGGAACGATCAGAGAGGTAGGAGGACAGCCAGGAGAGGGCAGTATCACGCAGACCAAGAGAGTGAAGGATTTGCAGAAGGAGAGGATGGTCCACAGTGTCAAAAGCAGCAGAGAGGTCAAGAAGAATAAGCAGAGAGTAGTGGCCCTTAGATTTGGCTGCATGGAGGTCATTGCAGACTTTTGTGAGGGCAGTTTCAGTGGAGTGGAGAGAACGGAAACCAGACTGGAATGGGTCAAGCAGTGAGTGAGAGGAAAGAAAGGCAGTGAGGCGATTATAGACAATACGCTCAAGAAGTTTGGAGGCAAAGGGGAGGAGAGAGATGGGTCGATAGTTGGAGAGAGTGTTAGGATCAAGGGTAGGTTTTTTAAGAATAGGGGAGACAAGAGCATGCTTGAAGGCAGAGGGGACAGTGCCTGATGAAAGGGAGAGATTGAGAAGGTGGGCAAGATGGGAACAGGCAGAAGGGGAGAGGTAACGGAGGAGGTGGGAGGGGATAGGGTCGAGCGGGGAGGTTGTGGGGGGGGAGGAACGGATGAGGGCCATGACTTCCTCGCCAGATACATGGGAGAAAGATGTCAGAGTTGGTAAGAGGGAAGGGGAGGGGTGGCAAGGGATGGGTGGTGGCTGGTTGCTGGTCTGGTGGGAAGTGATATCCTGACGTATGGAGTCAATCTTGGATGTGAAATAAGTGGCAAAGTCAAGAGCAGACAATGAGGAAGGGAGAGGAGGTGGTGGTGGGCAGAGGAGGGAGTTAACAGTGGCAAAGAGGCGCCGGGGGTTGGAAGACTGTGTAGAAATGAGGATTTTGAAGTATGATTGTTTAGCAAGGGAAAGGGCAGTACTGAAGGATGAGAGCATGAATTTGGTATATATATATAGTACATACCAACAGTCCAGCACTCTGCTGTCCCCGTAGGGGCTCTGCTCTGGTGCCCTCCTAGGGGTGGTGTAACCCCAATACAAAGCAGAATGTAGGTGAAAAAGCCAAGTGCATTTATTATCGACATTTCAGGGGACAAACCCCCTTCCTCAGGACACTGCAAACAATATGTATATATATATATATATATATATATATATATTTATTTTTTTTAGGTCCCTCTGTAATTGGCTACTGCTAGAAAATTATCTTCTGGCAGCTGGCCACTGTGTATCTGACTGGTTGCATCATTTGTGACCAGATCAGATAATGCACTGCCTGGTGTGGCCACAAACAATGCGACCATGCCAGGCAAGTGGTTTACAAAGTTTATTTTCACAATTTTTTTAGAATGGGGACATCTGATTGGCTCTTTGTTAACACAATCACTTGATTTTCATTGGGCACGCCACTTGAGTTTAAGAGTGGTTAATGCATTGAATTATGCGCGGACCATCTTGTAGTGTGAATGAATATTCGGTCACCTTATTAGTACAGATGTAGCCATGCTCATCGTGGCTACATCTGCGCTAAACAGGCAGTCTCGGCGCGCACCCCAGACGTACATGCGGTCATGCCTAACAAGCCATGATTGCAGTAAGATGTAGTCAGGATGAGCGTGGCTACATCTGTATATCATTAAACTTAATAGTGACTATGTATTTAAAAATCTTTTTTACATTAACTTGTGTGACAATAGGTTCAATTTATGTTTATTTAGAATAGTTACACTGAAATTTCCTTAATAAGATTGTAGACTCATGTAATTTTCATAGCACCACAGCAGTTTGCATGTGATAGGGGTACTGAGTGCTGCCCCCTCCTGGTAGTAGCCTGAAGGGGTTATGAAGTAAGTATAACGTTACTGTGTGCTTATATAGTTTTATCTGGTTCGCATTGTTCCCACAGAATGGTGATGGTTGAATTAACTATGGTATGTACTGCCAGAGGCGACATCGGGGTGATGTGACGGGGCTTTAAACAGTCCAAACAAGGGCATGGCCTCACGGGTAGGGGGTTGTGTCCACTCAGGAAGCCCACATTTAGAACAATCTGGAGGCGTTGTCTCACAGGGAAAGGTGGGGCCTTGCTGAAAGCCCCAATTACTTCACTCTGTGGGGGGGTGGAGGGGGGGGGGGGGAGGGGTGTGCCCTGCATTCTCTGAAATGCGGGGCTACCCCCAGAAACTCTGGCTGCACTGTCAGCTCCTAAGTCAGATATGCCGCGATCTGCGTGATAATGTCACAGTTCAGCTCCTGGCTCCCCGTCACTGTGGAGGAGCTGGCATTTTTATGTCACCCCCTGGCAGGGTGACTCCTTGGTGCAGTCCACACCACCCTAGTGATGCCTCTGTGGAGTGCCCCCTTTTCTTTTTTTCTTTATCTTGTGCTGTCTGAAACAAGATGGGTGAACCTGCAGATCTTCCATTTGGTATACACTGTAAGTGGTATATTTACTAAAGTGCTGGTTTTCAAATGTAGAGTTGTTGCCCATAGCAGCCAATTAGATCCTACTTGTTATCATTTATCTTGTCCTTTCCAAAAGATAATGGCCCTCATTCCAAGTTGATCGCTAGCTGCTTTCAATCGCAGCGCGGCGATTAGGTGAAAAAGTGGCATTTCTGCGCATGCGTGCGGGCCGCAGTACGCACGCGCGAAGTACTTTCACACAAAACTAAGCCGTTTTACACAAGGGCGAGCGACGCTTTTCTGTCGCTCTGTTGATCGGTGAGTGATTGACAGGAAGTGGGTGTTTCTGGGTGGTAACTGACCGTTTTCCGGGAGTGTGCTAAAAAACGCAGGCGTGTCAGATAAAACGCAAGCGTGCCTGGGGAAACAGGGGAGTGGCTGGCCGAACGCAGGGCGTGTTTGTGACGTCAAACCAGGAACTAAACTGTCTGCAGTGATCGCAAGGTAGGAGTATGTTTTGAGCTGCTCAGAAACTGCATGAAAATTTTTTCAAGCAGTTCCGCTAACCTTTCGTTTGCAGTTCTGCTAAGCTAAGATACACTCCCAGAGGGCGGCGGCCTAGCGTGTGCAATGCTGCTAAAAGCAGCTAGCGAGCGATCAACTCGGAATGAGGGCCTATGCCAGAATCTGATAAGTTGCTATAAGCAGAACCTCCAGTTTTGTAAAATCGCACTTTAGTAAATATGCACCTTATTGTTGCCACTTATAAGAGGACATTAGTGCACTACATTTACCTCTTTGTTTAAGCAGAATCATTAAGGTTTAACAATCATCTCATTGAAATATAAAGTGCTGTATGTTGTATGCATACATATATAACTCTAACGCTGTGCCATGCACATTACATACATAAATAGTTTTTTATGTAATGCATTCTCATCTTTATTAGGATTGGGTAGTAATGTGTCCCAGGCAATGCATAGGATGGGAATTAATCTTAAAGCCATGGTTAGACGTACATATTATATGAAATATCCTCTACTATTGCCCCTTTTCCAAAACTAATACCATGAAGTAATCACAGTTCCCATTACATGTCCCTAGGACCGATTAAAACTATAATATTATATTCATGACTCTTGGTAACCGCTGATCAATAAAACATTACACTCCTGGGGGTCATTTAAAGAATGGAGTTGCAGACAGCGGTACAGAGCTTTCAGACTCTTTGCTGGGGAAAGTCGCTCAGAACGCTGGTCGGTCCTCAGTACTGAATTAGCAAAAGCCTATTCATTCAGCCTATTCTGAAAAGAAGCTCTCTGCCTATCATCATCAAGGACTAAATACAAATATATCCATCTCAATGTGTATCCCCTGCTGACTAAGGGGATAATTCAGAGTTGATCGCCGCAGCAAATTTGTTAGCAGTTGGGCAAAACCATGTGCACTGCAGGTGTGGCAGATACATTTGCAGAGAGAGTTAGATTTGGGTGGGTTATTTTGTTTCTGTGCAGGGTAAATACTGGCTGCTTTATTATTATACTGCCATTTAGATTTCAGTTTGAACACACCCCACCCAAATTGAACTCTCTCTGCACATAATATCTGCCCCCCCCCTCCCCCCCCCCACCACTGCAGTGCACATGGTTTTGCTCAACTGCTATCACATTTGCTGCTGCGATCAACTCTGAATTATTAACCCCTAAATTTGGTTATTAACTACTCAATTCTGGTTGGTATACTGTAGGCCAAAACAGACATGGCAAATCCACCTTCTCTGACACGACCAGTCTTAAAGGGGTTCACTACGGCTGGCCGGCGGTCGGGCTCCCGGCGACCAGCATCCCGGCGCCGGGAGCCCGACCGCCGGCTTACCGACAGCTTGGCGAGCGCAAATGAGCCCCTTGCGGGCTACGGGCGCGCCACACTATTTTATTCTCCCTCTATGGGGGTCGTGGACCCCCACGAGGGAAAATAATTGTCGGTATGCCGGCTGTCGGTATGCCGGCTGTCGGGCTCCCGGCGCCGGTATACTGAGCGCCGGGAGCCCGACCGCCGGCAAACAGAAGACCACCCGTCTTAAAGCAATGTTCAGTTGTCACAGAACTAATATTTTTTAAAGCAATATTTCCCCTTTATTGAATGCATACATCATTCATATCAAATATGCTCATGGATACACACACACACACACACACACACACACACACACACACGCGCACACACACACACACACACACATATATTTATATATTATATATTATGACCTTTTTATTATTCAGTAATGCATATTTGCAAGCGTTAAAAACTCAGATTATTTTTTAACAAAATACACGATTAGCTAAAAAAAACCTCACCCACCATGGTGTAATTTTAAGGAAATGATTCAGGTTATCCTTGTGTTACTGTTTCCATGGGTCAGAGTATTGATGAACAGTTCATATTGTACTACGTCATTACCAGCAGTTATACATGCACTGATTCCTTGCACTGCCCATTTTGAGAGGACCTTTAGGGGGAGATCTTCCCTCAGACAATGGGCGGTTTCCTATTAACCCCGATTTAGGCCAATCAAAATGGCCGGATATCACGATTAATGACCAATGGTCATTATCAAGGTATCCAATTAGAGGCCATTTTGAATGGCACCCGAAGCATAATCCTCGATAAGTGCCGGCATCAGGGGAAAGGATGCCAGCATTGGGGCAAATAAGATAGCCCCCGGTGTTCCTATTAGCAGCGGTAAAGTACCACCAATAGGATACCATCCAATGTTTTTAGTAGATACAGTAGCAACATTTTAAAAATGGTAAAGTAGCAAATTAATTGAATTTCCCCAAGATTCTTGATGCATGCAGGGTAAATACTGGCTGCTTTTGCATGTACAGGTGCCCACAAATGCTGGTAGGGCTGGACTAGCCATCTGGCACTTCTGGCAAAAGCTAATAGTGCCGATGGCCTGATTGGCCAGTCCGGTCACCTCTCTGTGCTCTGCTCGGCTGCCCAGCATATGGAGACAGGGGCTGGCTGAGCAGCACGCCCCGATGAGCTGAGACCATGGCCCCTTGTCGCATGCAATGCCAGGATTGTTACAGAGCCCCAGTCCATCCTTGACTGCTGGGCAGCTTTATATCTGCACTGCAATTTAGATTTGAAATAGGAGACGCCTCTCACAAATCTCTCTGCACGTGTTACAGCTACCCCACCTGCAGTGTAGCATGGTTTTGCCAACGTGCCAAACTTGCTCTTTTTTATTTTTATTTTGCAAATAATTTTTATTAGATACAACATATGACAAAATGTTTAAACAGGATATCATATGTACTGTAAATCACAAAATCTGTCAAACCTGAAGAGACCTGTTTTGACGTAAAAATAGATCATATCACATATGTAACATGCTGCAACAAAAGAAAGCACTAGAAGCACTGGGGTGTAGAGATGTGCACTTGAAATTTTTCGGGTTTTGTGTTTTGGTTTTGGGTTCGGTTCCGCGGCCGTGTTTTGGGTTCGACCGCGTTTTGGCAAAACCTCACCGAATTTTTTTTGTCGGATTCGGGTGTGTTTTGGATTCGGGTGTTTTTTAAAAAAAACACTAAAAAACAGCTTAAATCATAGAATTTGGGGGTCATTTTGATCCCAAAGTATTATTAACCTCAAAAACCATATTTTCCACTCATTTTCAGTCTATTCTGAACACCTCACACCTCACAATATTATTTTTAGTCCTAAAATTTGCACCGAGGTCGCTGGATGACTAAGCTAAGCGACCCTAGTGGCCGACACAAACACCTGGCCCATCTAGGAGTGGCACTGCAGTGTCACGCAGGATGGCCCTTCCAAAAAACACTCCCCAAACAGCACATGACGCAAAGAAAAAAAGAGGCACAATGAGGTAGCTGTGTGAGTAAGCTAAGCGACCCTAGTGGCCGACACAAACACCGGGCCCATCTAGGAGTGGCACTGCAGTGTCACGCAGGATGGCCCTTCCAAAAAAAACACTCCCCAAACAGCACATGACGCAAAGAAAAAAAGAGGCGCAATGAGGTAGCTGTGTGAGTAAGCTAAGCGACCCTAGTGGCCGACACAAACACCTGGCCCATCTAGGAGTGGCACTGCAGTGTCACGCAGGATGGCCCTTCCAAAAAACACTCCCCAAACAGCACATGACGCAAAGAAAAAAAGAGGCGCAATGAGGTAGCTGTGTGAGTAAGCTAAGCGACCCTAGTGGCCGACACAAACACCTGGCCCATCTAGGAGTGGCACTGCAGTGTCACGCAGGATGGCCCTTCCAAAAAACACTCCCCAAATAGCACATGACGCAAAGAAAAAAAGAGGCGCAATGAGGTAGCTGTGTGAGTAAGCTAAGCGACCCTAGTGGCCGACACAAACACCTGGCCCATCTAGGAGTGGCACTGCAGTGTCACGCAGGATGGCCCTTCCAAAAAACACTACCCAAACAGCACATGACGCAAAGAAAAAAAGAGGCGCAATGAGGTAGCTGTGTAAGTAAGCTAAGCGACCCTAGTGGCCGACACAAACACCTGGCCCATCTAGGAGTGGCACTGCAGTGTCACGCAGGATGGCCCTTCCAAAAAACACTCCCCAAACAGCACATGACGCAAAGAAAAAAAGAGGCGCAATGAGGTAGCTGTGTGAGTAAGCTAAGCGACCCTAGTGGCCGACACAAACACCTGGCCCATCTAGGAGTGGCACTGCAGTGTCACGCAGGATGGCCCTTCCAAAAAACACTCCCCAAACAGCACATGACGCAAAGAAAAAAAGAGGCGCAATGAGGTAGCTGTGTGAGTAAGCTAAGCGACCCTAGTGGCCGACACAAACACCTGGCCCATCTAGGAGTGGCACTGCAGTGTCACGCAGGATGGCCCTTCCAAAAAACACTCCCCAAACAGCACATGACGCAAAGAAAAAAAGAGGCGCAATGAGGTAGCTGTGTGAGTAAGATAAGCGACCCTAGTGGCCGACACAAACACCTGGCCCATCTAGGAGTGGCACTGCAGTGTCACGCAGGATGGCCCTTCAAAACAATACTCCCCAAACAGCACATGACGCAAAGAAAAATTAAAGAAAAAAGAGGTGCAAGATGGAATTGTCCTTGGGCCCTCCCACCCACCCTTATGTTGTATAAACAGGACATGCACACTTTAACCAACCCATCATTTCAGTGACAGGGTCTGCCACACGACTGTGACTGAAATGACGGGTTGGTTTGGACCCCCACCAAAAAAGAAGCAATTAATCTCTCCTTGCACAAACTGGCTCTACAGAGGCAAGATGTCCACCTCATCATCATCCTCCGATATATCACCGTGTACATCCCCCTCCTCACAGATTATCAATTTGTCCCCACTGGAATCCACCATCTCAGCTCCCTGTGTACTTTGTGGAGGCAATTGCTGCTGGTCAATGTCTCCACGGAGGAATTGATTATAATTCATTTTAATGAACATCATCTTCTCCACATTTTCTGGAAGTAACCTCGTACGCCGATTGCTGACAAGGTGAGCGGCGGCACTAAACACTCTTTCGGAGTACACACTTGTGGGAGGGCAACTTAGGTAGAATAAAGCCAGTTTGTGCAAGGGCCTCCAAATTGCCTCTTTTTCCTGCCAGTATAAGTACGGACTGTCTGACGTGCCTACTTGGATGCGGTCACTCATATAATCCTCCACCATTCTTTCAATGGGGAGAGAATCATATGCAGTGACAATAGACGACATGTCCGTAATCGTTGGCAGGTCCTTCAGTCCGGACCAGATGTCAGCATCAGCAGTCGCTCCAGACTGCCCTGCATCACCGCCAGCGGGTGGGCTCGGTATTCTGAGCCTTTTCCTCGCACCCCCAGTTGCGGGAGAATGTGAAGGAGGAGATGTTGACAGGTCGCGTTCCGCTTGACTTGACAATTTTGTCACCAGCAGGTCTTTGAACCCCAGCAGACTTGTGTCTGCCGGAAAGAGAGATCCAAGGTAGGTTTTAAATCTAGGATCGAGCACGGTGGCCAAAATGTAGTGATCTGATTTCAACAGATTGACCACCCGTGAATCCTTGTTAAGCGAATTAAGGGCTCCATCCACAAGTCCCACATGCCTAGCGGAATCGCTCCGTGTTAGCTCCTCCTTCAATGTCTCCAGCTTCTTCTGCAAAAGCCTGATGAGGGGAATGACCTGACTCAGGCTGGCAGTGTCTGAACTGACTTCACGTGTGGCAAGTTCAAAGGGCAGCAGAACCTTGCACAACGTTGAAATCATTCTCCACTGCGCTTGAGACAGGTGCATTCCACCTCCTATATCGTGCTCAATTGTATAGGCTTGAATGGCCTTTTGCTGCTCCTCCAACCTCTGAAGCATATATAGGGTTGAATTCCACCTCGTTACCACTTCTTGCTTCAGATGATGGCAGGGCAGGTTCAGGCGTTTTTGGTGGTGCTCCAGTCTTCTGTATGTGGTGCCTGTACGCCGAAAGTGTCCCGCAATTCTTCTGGCCACCGTCAGCATCTCTTGCACGCCCCTCTCGTTTTTTTAAAAATTCTGCACCACCAAATTCAAGGTATGTGCAAAACATGGGACGTGCTGGAATTTGCCCATATTTAATGCACACACAATATTGCTGGCGTTGTCCGATGCCACAAATCCACAGGAGAGTCCAATTGGGGTAAGCCATTCCGCAATGATCTTCCTCAGTTGCCGT
Source organism: Pseudophryne corroboree (assembly GCF_028390025.1). Lineage (NCBI taxonomy): Eukaryota > Metazoa > Chordata > Amphibia > Anura > Myobatrachidae > Pseudophryne > Pseudophryne corroboree. The sequence goes on from NC_086454.1 coordinate 293,233,673, forward strand.
AAGAGGTTTTCAGCTGTGTGCGTATTCTGGAAACCGGTGATACAAAGCGTAGCCTGCCTAGGAAAGAGTTGGCGTTTGCGAGATGCTGCTACTGGTGCCGCCGCTGCTGTTCTTGCGGCGGGAGTCCATACATCTACCCAGTGGGCTGTCACAGTCATATAGTCCTGACCCTGCCCTGCTCCACTTGTCCACATGTCCGTGGTTAAGTGGACATTGGGTACAACTGCATTTTTTAGGACACTGGTGAGTCTTTTTCTGATGTCCGTGTACATTCTCGGTATCGCCTGCCTAGAGAAGTGGAACCTAGATGGTATTTGGTAACGGGGGCACACTACCTCAAGAAATTGTCTAGTTCCCTGTGAACTAACGGCGGATACCGGACGCACGTCTAACACCAACATAGTTGTCAAGGCCTCAGTTATCCGCTTTGCAACAGGATGACTGCTGTGATATTTCATCTTCCTTGCAAAGGACTGTTGGACAGTCAATTGCTTACTGGAAGTAGTACAAGTGGTCTTCCGACTTCCCCTCTGGGATGACCATTGACTCCCAGCAGCAACAACAGCAGCGCCAGCAGCAGTAGGCGTTACACGCAAGGATGCATCGGAGGAATCCCAGGCAGGAGAGGACTCGTCAGAATTGCCAGTGACATGGCCTGCAGGACTATTGGCATTCCTGGGGAAGGAGGAAATTGACACTTAGGGAGTTGGTGGGGTGGTTTGCGTGAGCTTGGTTACAAGAGGAAGGGATTTACTGGTCAGTGGACTGCTTCCGCTGTCGCCCAAAGTTTTTGAACTTGTCACTGACTTATTATGAATGCGCTGCAGGTGACGTATAAGGGAGGATGTTCCGAGGTGGTTAACGTCCTTACCCCTACTTATTACAGCTTGAAAAAGGCAACACACGGCTTGACAAATGTTGTCTGCATTTCTGTTGAAATACTTCCACACCGAAGAGCTGATTTTTTTGGTATTTTGACCTGGCATGTCAATGGCCATATTCCTCCCACGGACAACAGGTGTCTCCCCGGGTGCCTGACTTAAACAAACCACCTCACCATCAGAATCCTCCTTGTCAATTTCCTCCCCAGCGCCAGCAACACCCATATCCTCCTCATCCTGGTGTACTTCAACACTGACATCTTCAATCTGACTATCAGGAACTGGACTGCGGGTGCTCCTTCCAGCACTTGCAGGGGGCGTGCAAATGGTGGAAGGCGCATGCTCTTCACGTCCAGTGTTGGGAAGGTCAGGCATCGCAACCGACACAATTGGACTCTCCTTGTGGATTTGGGATTTCGAAGAACGCACAGTTCTTTGCTGTGCTTTTGCCAGCTTGAGTCTTTTCATTTTTCTAGCGAGAGGCTGAGTGCTTCCATCCTCATGTGAAGCTGAACCACTAGCCATGAACATAGGCCAGGGCCTCAGCCGTTCCTTGCCACTCCGTGTGGTAAATGGCATATTGGCAAGTTTACGCTTCTCCGACGACGATTTTATTTTAGATTTTTGAGTCCTTTTTTTACTGATATTTGGTGTTTTGGATTTTACATGCTCTGTACTATGACATTGGGCATCGGCCTTGGCAGACGACGTTGCTGGCATTTCATCGTCTCGGCCATGACTAGTGGCAGCAGCTTCAGCACGAGGTGGAAGTGGATCTTGATCTTTCCCTATTTTTGGAACCTCAACATTTTTGTTCTCCATATTTTAATAGGCACAACTAAAAGGCACCTCAGGTAAACAATGGAGATGGATGGATACTAGTATACTTATGGATGACGAGCGACTGCCGACACAGAGGTAGCTACAGCCGTGGACTACTGTACTGTGTCTGCTGCTAATATAGACTGGATGATAATGAGATAAAATTAAAATATATATATATATCACACTAGTACTGCAGCCGGACAGGTATATATTATGTAATGACGGACCTGCTGGACACTGTCTGTCAGCACTGCAGACTCCTAAAGTAAGCTACTAGTATCAAGAAGATAGAAAAAAAAAAACCACGGGTAGATGGTATACAATTATGGATGGACGAGCGACTGCCGACACAGAGGTAGCTACAGCCGTGGACTACCGTACTGTGTCTGCTGCTAATATAGACTGGATGATAATGAGATAAAATTAAAATATATATATATATCACACTAGTACTGCAGCCGGACAGGTATATATTATGTAATGACGGACCTGCTAGACACTGTCTGTCAGCACTGCAGACTCCTAAAGTAAGCTACTAGTATCAAGAAGATAGAAAAAAGAAAAAAAAACACGGGTAGGTGGTATACAATTATGGATGGACGAGCGACTGCCGACACAGAGGTAGCTACAGCCGTGGACTACCGTACTGTTTCTGCTGCTAATATAGACTGGATGATAATGAGATAAAATTAAAATATATATATATATCACACTAGTACTGCAGCCGGACAGGTATATATTATGTAATGACGGACCTGCTGGACACTGTCTGCAGAATGCGTTTATAAAAACACCACACGACGAGTGTTTAACTTTTTCAGGCAGACAATCACAATATACTGGTGGTCAGCAGACAATCACAATACTGGTGGTCAGTGGTCACTGGTCAGTCACACTGGCAGTGGCACTCTGGCAGCAAAAGTGTGCACTGTACTTAAATGTACTCCTGCTATAACTGCTCCCCAGTCTCCCCCACAATTAAGCTGTGTGAGCAGTGAGCACTCAGCAGTCAGATAATGATATACAGTATATGATGCAGCACACTGGGCTGAGCACAGATATGGTATGTGTGACTGTGTCACACTGTGTATCGTTTTTTTTCAGGCAGAGAACGGATTAATTAAACTGGTGGCACTGGTCACTGGTCACACTATCAGCAGCAAGTAGTACTCCTCCTATATGCTCCCCAAAATTTGTGTCTCTCTCTAGTACTCTAGTCACTCTAAACGGAGAGGACGCCAGCCACGTCCTCTCCCTATCAATCTCAATGCACGTGTGAAAATGGCGGCGACGCGCGGCTCCTTATATAGAATCCGAGTCTCGCGATAGAATCCGAGCCTCGCGAGAATCCGACAGCGGGATGATGACGTTCGGACGCGCTCGGGTTAACCGAGCAAGGCGGGAAGATCCGAGTCGCTCGGACCCGTGTAAAAAAACCTGAAGTTCGGGCGGGTTCGGATTCCGAGGAACCGAACCCGCTCATCTCTAGTGTAGATTTATTAAGTCTGGTGAAGTGATAAAGTGGAAGGTGATACAGCACCAGCCAGTCAGCTCTTAACTGTCATTTTTCAAACCCAGCTTGTAACATAGAAGTTAGCAGCTGATTGGCTGGTCCTTTATCACCTTCCACTTTATCATTTCACCAGGCTTAATAAATCTGCCCCTGATGGTGGTATGCAAAGAAGAGAGAGGAGAAGAAAGGGAAGAAAAGGTAAGGTAAAACAAGAGAAGATGAGAGAGGAAAAAAGCCTCACAACCCTTAGATCCAAGACAGAAGTATTTGGAGGTTGCATCCAAAAAGCCCCCTAAATACTAGAGATGAGCGGGTTCGGTTTCTCTGAATCCGAACCCGCCAGAACTTCATGTTTTTTTTCACGGGTCCGAGCGACTCGGATCTTCCCGCCTTGCTCGGTTAACCCGAGCGCGCCCCGAACGTCATCATGACGCTGTCGGATTCTCGCGAGGCTCGGATTCTATCGCGAGACTCGGATTCTATATAAGGAGCCGCGCGTCGCCGCCATTTTCACACGTGCATTGAGATTGATAGGGAGAGGACGTGGCTGGCGTCCTCTCCATTTAGATTATAAGAGACTGAGAGAGATTTACTGGAGCTGACTAGGAGGAGTACTGTTACTGTAGAAGTGTAGAGACTGAGTGGAGAGAGTTTACTAGTGAGGACAGTGCAGTTTACTTTATAATCCGTTCTCTGCCTGAAAAAAGCGATACACAGCACACAGTGACTCAGTCACATACCATATCTGTGTGCACTGCTCAGGCTCAGGCCAGTGTGCTGCATCATCTATTATCTATATATATAATATTATATATATCTGTCTGACTGCTCAGCTCACACAGCTTATAATTGTGGGGGAGACTGGGGAGCACTACTGCAGTGCCAGTTATAGGTTATAGCAGGAGCCAGGAGTACATAATATATTATATAGTGAGTGACCACCAGACACACAGTGCAGTTTATTTAATATATCCGTTCTCTGCCTGAAAAAAGCGATACACACAGTGACTCAGTCAGTCACATACCATATCTGTGTGCACTGCTCAGGCTCAGGCCAGTGTGCTGCATCATCTATTATCTATATATAATATTATATATATCTGTCTGACTGCTCAGCTCACACAGCTTATAATTGTGGGGGAGACTGGGGAGCACTACTGCAGTGCCAGTTATAGGTTATAGCAGGAGCCAGGAGTACATAATATATTATATAGTGAGTGACCACCAGACACACAGTGCAGTTTATTTAATATATCCGTTCTCTGCCTGAAAAAAGCGATACACACAGTGACTCAGTCAGTCACATACCATATCTGTGTGCACTGCTCAGGCTCAGGCCAGTGTGCTGCATCATCTATTATCTATATATAATATTATATATATCTGTCTGACTGCTCAGCTCACACAGCTTATAATTGTGGGGGAGACTGGGGAGCACTACTGCAGTGCCAGTTATAGGTTATAGCAGGAGCCAGGAGTACATAATATATTATATAGTGAGTGACCACCAGACACACAGTGCAGTTTATTTAATATATCCGTTCTCTGCCTGAAAAAAGCGATACACACAGTGACTCAGTCAGTCACATACCATATCTGTGTGCACTGCTCAGGCTCAGGCCAGTGTGCTGCATCATCTATATATATTATATATCTGTCTGACTGCTCAGCTCACACAGCTTATAATTGTGGGGGAGACTGGGGAGCACTACTGCAGTGCCAGTTATAGGTTATAGCAGGAGCCAGGAGTACATATTATATTAAAATTAAACAGTGCACACTTTTGCTGCAGGAGTGCCACTGCCAGTGTGACTGACCAGTGACCTGACCACACTGACCACCAGTATAGTTAGTAGTATACTTATATTGTGATTGCCTGAAAAAGTTAAACACTCGTCGTGTGACTTCACTTGTGTGTTTTTTTTTTTTATTCTATAAAAATAAAACTCATTCTGCTGACAGACAGTGTCCAGCAGGTCCGTCATTATATAATATATAATATATACCTGTCCGGCTGCAGTAGTGATATATATATATTTTTTATATCATTTATCATCCAGTCGCAGCAGACACAGTACGGTAGTTCACGGCTGTGGCTACCTCTGTGTCTCTGCACTCGGCAGGCAGTCCGTCCATAATTGTAATACCACCTAACCGTGGATTTTTTTCATTCTTCTTTATACATACATAGTTACATAGACATCTTCTCTTTATCAACCAGTCTATATTAGCTGCAGACACAGTACAGTACGGTAGTTCACGGCTGTGGCTACCTCTGTGTCTGCACTCGGCAGGCAGTCCGTCCATAATTGTATACCACCTAACCGTGGTTTTTTTTCATTCTTCTTTATACATACATAGTTACATAGACATCTTCTCTTTATCAACCAGTCTATATTAGCTGCAGACACAGTACAGTACGGTAGTTCACGGCTGTGGCTACCTCTGTGTCTGCACTCGGCAGGCAGTCCGTCCATAATTGTATACCACCTAACCGTGGATTTTTTTTCATTCTTCTTTATACATACATAGTTACATAGACATCTTCTCTTTATCAACCAGTCTATATTAGCTGCAGACACAGTACAGTACGGTAGTTCACGGCTGTGGCTACCTCTGTGTCTGCAGTCGGCAGGCAGTCCATAATTGTATACTAGTATCCATCTCCATTGTTTACCTGAGGTGCCTTTTAGTTGTGCCTATTAAAATATGGAGAACAAAAATGTTGAGGTTCCAAAATTAGGGAAAGATCAAGATCCACTTCCACCTCGTGCTGAAGCTGCTGCCACTAGTCATGGCCGAGACGATGAAATGCCAGCAACGTCGTCTGCCAAGGCCGATGCCCAATGTCATAGTACAGAGCATGTCAAATCCAAAACACCAAATATCAGAAAAAAAAGGACTCCAAAGCCTAAAATAAAATTGTCGGAGGAGAAGCGTAAACTTGCCAATATGCCATTTACCACACGGAGTGGCAAGGAACGGCTGAGGCCCTGGCCTATGTTCATGGCTAGTGGTTCAGCTTCACATGAGGATGGAAGCACTCAGCCTCTCGCTAGAAAAATGATAAGACTCAAGCTGGCAAAAGCAGCACAGCAAAGAACTGTGCATTCTTCGAAATCCCAAATCCACAAGGAGAGTCCAATTGTGTCGGTTGCGATGCCTGACCTTCCCAACACTGGACGTGAAGAGCATGCGCCTTCCACCATTTGCACGCCCCCTGCAAGTGCTGGAAGGAGCACCCGCAGTCCAGTTCCTGATAGTCAGATTGAAGATGTCAGTGTTGAAGTACACCAGGATGAGGAGGATATGGGTGTTGCTGGCGCTGGGGAGGAAATTGACCAGGAGGATTCTGATGGTGAGGTGGTTTGTTTAAGTCAGGCACCCGGGGAGACACCTGTTGTCCGTGGGAGGAATATGGCCGTTGACATGCCAGGTGAAAATACCAAAAAAATCAGCTCTTCGGTGTGGAGGTATTTCACCAGAAATGCGGACAACAGGTGTCAAGCCGTGTGTTCCCTTTGTCAAGCTGTAATAAGTAGGGGTAAGGACGTTAACCACCTCGGAACATCCTCCCTTATACGTCACCTGCAGCGCATTCATAATAAGTCAGTGACAAGTTCAAAAACTTTGGGTGACAGCGGAAGCAGTCCACTGACCAGTAAATCCCTTCCTCTTGTAACCAAGCTCACGCAAACCACCCCACCAACTCCCTCAGTGTCAATTTCCTCCTTCCCCAGGAATGCCAATAGTCCTGCAGGCCATGTCACTGGCAATTCTGACGAGTCCTCTCCTGCCTGGGATTCCTCCGATGCATCCTTGCGTGTAACGCCTACTGCTGCTGGCGCTGCTGTTGTTGCCGCTGGGAGTCGATGGTCATCCCAGAGGGGAAGTCGTAAGCCCACTTGTACTACTTCCAGTAAGCAATTGACTGTTCAACAGTCCTTTGCGAGGAAGATGAAATATCACAGCAGTCATCCTACTGCAAAGCGGATAACTGAGGCCTTGACAACTATGTTGGTGTTAGACGTGCGTCCGGTATCCGCCGTTAGTTCACAGGGAACTAGACAATTTATTGAGGCAGTGTGCCCCCGTTACCAAATACCATCTAGGTTCCACTTCTCTAGGCAGGCGATACCGAGAATGTACACGGACGTCAGAAAAAGACTCACCAGTGTCCTAAAAAATGCAGTTGTACCCAATGTCCACTTAACCACGGACATGTGGACAAGTGGAGCAGGGCAGGGTCAGGACTATATGACTGTGACAGCCCACTGGGTAGATGTATGGACTCCCGCCGCAAGAACAGCAGCGGCGGCACCAGTAGCAGCATCTCGCAAACGCCAACTCTTTCCTAGGCAGGCTACGCTTTGTATCACCGCTTTCCAGAATACGCACACAGCTGAAAACCTCTTACGGCAACTGAGGAAGATCATCGCGGAATGGCTTACCCCAATTGGACTCTCCTGTGGATTTGTGGCATCGGACAACGCCAGCAATATTGTGTGTGCATTAAATATGGGCAAATTCCAGCACGTCCCATGTTTTGCACATACCTTGAATTTGGTGGTGCAGAATTTTTTAAAAAACGACAGGGGCGTGCAAGAGATGCTGTCGGTGGCCAGAAAAATTGCGGGACACTTTCGGCGTACAGGCACCACGTACAGAAGACTGGAGCACCACCAAAAACTACTGAACCTGCCCTGCCATCATCTGAAGCAAGAAGTGGTAACGAGGTGGAATTCAACCCTCTATATGCTTCAGAGGTTGGAGGAGCAGCAAAAGGCCATTCAAGCCTATACAATTGAGCACGATATAGGAGGTGGAATGCACCTGTCTCAAGTGCAGTGGAGAATGATTTCAACGTTGTGCAAGGTTCTGATGCCCTTTGAACTTGCCACACGTGAAGTCAGTTCAGACACTGCCAGCCTGAGTCAGGTCATTCCCCTCATCAGGCTTTTGCAGAAGAAGCTGGAGGCATTGAAGAAGGAGCTAAAAGGGAGCGATTCCGCTAGGCATGTGGGACTTGTGGATGCAGCCCTTAATTCGCTTAACAAGGATTCACGGGTGGTCAATCTGTTGAAATCAGAGCACTACATTTTGGCCACCGTGCTCGATCCTAGATTTAAAGCCTACCTTGGATCTCTCTTTCCGGCAGACACAAGTCTGCTGGGGTTGAAAGACCTGCTGGTGACAAAATTGTCAAGTCAAGCGGAACGCGACCTGTCAACATCTCCTCCTTCACATTCTCCCGCAACTGGGGGTGCGAGGAAAAGGCTCAGAATTCCGAGCCCACCCGCTGGCGGTGATGCAGGGCAGTCTGGAGCGACTGCTGATGCTGACATCTGGTCCGGACTGAAGGACCTGACAACGATTACGGACATGTCGTCTACTGTCACTGCATATGATTCTCTCAACATTGATAGAATGGTGGAGGATTATATGAGTGACCGCATCCAAGTAGGCACGTCACACAGTCCGTACTTATACTGGCAGGAAAAAGAGGCAATTTGGAGGCCCTTGCACAAACTGGCTTTATTCTACCTAAGTTGCCCTCCCACAAGTGTGTACTCCGAAAGAGTGTTTAGTGCCGCCGCTCACCTTGTCAGCAATCGGCGTACGAGGTTACATCCAGAAAATGTGGAGAAGATGATGTTCATTAAAATGAATTATAATCAATTCCTCCGCGGAGACATTGACCAGCAGCAATTGCCTCCACAAAGTACACAGGGAGCTGAGATGGTGGATTCCAGTGGGGACGAATTGATAATCTGTGAGGAGGGGGATGTACACGGTGATATATCGGAGGGTGAAGATGAGGTGGACATCTTGCCTCTGTAGAGCCAGTTTGTGCAAGGAGAGATTAATTGCTTCTTTTTTGGGGGGGGTCCAAACCAACCCGTCATATCAGTCACAGTCGTGTGGCAGACCCTGTCACTGAAATGATGGGTTGGTTAAAGTGTGCATGTCCTGTTTTGTTTATACAACATAAGGGTGGGTGGGAGGGCCCAAGGACAATTCCATCTTGCACCTCTTTTTTCTTTTCTTTTTCTTTGCATCATGTGCTGATTGGGGAGGGTTTTTTGGAAGGGACATCCTGCGTGACACTGCAGTGCCACTCCTAGATGGGCCCGGTGTTTGTGTCGGCCACTAGGGTCGCTAATCTTACTCACACAGTCAGCTACCTCATTGCGCCTCTTTTTTTCTTTGCGTCATGTGCTGTTTGGGGAGGGTTTTTTGGAAGGGACATCCTGCGTGACACTGCAGTGCCACTCCTAGATGGGCCCGGTGTTTGTGTCGGCCACTAGGGTCGCTAATCTTACTCACACAGCTACCTCATTGCGCCTCTTTTTTTCTTTGCGTCATGTGCTGTTTGGGGAGGGTTTTTTGGAAGGGACATCCTGCGTGACACTGCAGTGCCACTCCTAGATGGGCCCGGTGTTTGTGTCAGCCACTAGGGTCGCTAATCTTACTCACACAGCTACCTCATTGCGCCTCTTTTTTTCTTTGCGTCATGTGCTGTTTGGGGAGGGTTTTTTGGAAGGGACATCCTGCGTGACACTGCAGTGCCACTCCTAGATGGGCCCGGTGTTTGTGTCGGCCACTAGGGTCGCTTATCTTACTCACACAGCGACCTCGGTGCAAATTTTAGGACTAAAAATAATATTGTGAGGTGTGAGGTATTCAGAATAGACTGAAAATTAGTGTAAATTATGGTTTTTGAGGTTAATAATACTTTGGGATCAAAATGACCCCCAAATTCTATGATTTAAGCTGTTTTTTAGTGTTTTTTGAAAAAAACACCCGAATCCAAAACACACCCGAATCCGACAAAAAAAATTCGGTGAGGTTTTGCCAAAACGCGTTCGAACCCAAAACACGGCCGCGGAACCGAACCCAAAACCAAAACACAAAACCCGAAAAATTTCAGGCGCTCATCTCTAATTATCTATATATAATATTATATATATCTGTCTGACTGCTCAGCTCACACAGCTTATAATTGTGGGGGAGACTGGGGAGCACTACTGCAGTGCCAGTTATAGGTTATAGCAGGAGCCAGGAGTACATAATATATTATATAGTGAGTGACCACCAGACACACAGTGCAGTTTATTTAATATATCCGTTCTCTGCCTGAAAAAAGCGATACACACAGTGACTCAGTCAGTCACATACCATATCTGTGTGCACTGCTCAGGCTCAGGCCAGTGTGCTGCATCATCTATTATCTATATATAATATTATATATATCTGTCTGACTGCTCAGCTCACACAGCTTATAATTGTGGGGGAGACTGGGGAGCACTACTGCAGTGCCAGTTATAGGTTATAGCAGGAGCCAGGAGTACATAATATATTATATAGTGAGTGACCACCAGACACACAGTGCAGTTTATTTAATATATCCGTTCTCTGCCTGAAAAAAGCGATACACACAGTGACTCAGTCAGTCACATACCATATCTGTGTGCACTGCTCAGGCTCAGGCCAGTGTGCTGCATCATCTATTATCTATATATAATATTATATATATCTGTCTGACTGCTCAGCTCACACAGCTTATAATTGTGGGGGAGACTGGGGAGCACTACTGCAGTGCCAGTTATAGGTTATAGCAGGAGCCAGGAGTACATATTATATTAAAATTAAACAGTGCACACTTTTGCTGCAGGAGTGCCACTGCCAGTGTGACTGACCAGTGACCTGACCACACTGACCACCAGTATAGTTAGTAGTATACTTATATTGTGATTGCCTGAAAAAGTTAAACACTCGTCGTGTGACTTCACTTGTGTGTTTTTTTTTTTTTTATTCTATAAAAATAAAACTCATTCTGCTGACAGACAGTGTCCAGCAGGTCCGTCATTATATAATATATAATATATACCTGTCCGGCTGCAGTAGTGATATATATATATTTTTTATATCATTTATCATCCAGTCGCAGCAGACACAGTACGGTAGTTCACGGCTGTGGCTACCTCTGTGTCTCTGCACTCGGCAGGCAGTCCGTCCATAATTGTAATACCACCTAACCGTGGATTTTTTTCATTCTTCTTTATACATACATAGTTACATAGACATCTTCTCTTTATCAACCAGTCTATATTAGCTGCAGACACAGTACAGTACGGTAGTTCACGGCTGTGGCTACCTCTGTGTCTGCACTCGGCAGGCAGTCCGTCCATAATTGTATACCACCTAACCGTGGTTTTTTTTCATTCTTCTTTATACATACATAGTTACATAGACATCTTCTCTTTATCAACCAGTCTATATTAGCTGCAGACACAGTACAGTACGGTAGTTCACGGCTGTGGCTACCTCTGTGTCTGCAGTCGGCAGGCAGTCCATAATTGTATACTAGTATCCATCTCCATTGTTTACCTGAGGTGCCTTTTAGTTGTGCCTATTAAAATATGGAGAACAAAAATGTTGAGGTTCCAAAATTAGGGAAAGATCAAGATCCACTTCCACCTCGTGCTGAAGCTGCTGCCACTAGTCATGGCCGAGACGATGAAATGCCAGCAACGTCGTCTGCCAAGGCCGATGCCCAATGTCATAGTACAGAGCATGTCAAATCCAAAACACCAAATATCAGAAAAAAAAGGACTCCAAAACCTAAAATAAAATTGTCGGAGGAGAAGCGTAAACTTGCCAATATGCCATTTACCACACGGAGTGGCAAGGAACGGCTGAGGCCCTGGCCTATGTTCATGGCTAGTGGTTCAGCTTCACATGAGGATGGAAGCACTCAGCCTCTCGCTAGAAAAATGAAAAGACTCAAGCTGGCAAAAGCAGCACAGCAAAGAACTGTGCATTCTTCGAAATCCCAAATCCACAAGGAGAGTCCAATTGTGTCGGTTGCGATGCCTGACCTTCCCAACACTGGACGTGAAGAGCATGCGCCTTCCACCATTTGCACGCCCCCTGCAAGTGCTGGAAGGAGCACCCGCAGTCCAGTTCCTGATAGTCAGATTGAAGATGTCAGTGTTGAAGTACACCAGGATGAGGAGGATATGGGTGTTGCTGGCGCTGGGGAGGAAATTGACCAGGAGGATTCTGATGGTGAGGTGGTTTGTTTAAGTCAGGCACCCGGGGAGACACCTGTTGTCCGTGGGAGGAATATGGTCGTTGACATGCCAGGTGAAAATACCAAAAAAATCAGCTCTTCGTTGTGGAGGTATTTCACCAGAAATGCGGACAACAGGTGTCAAGCCGTGTGTTCCCTTTGTCAAGCTGTTATAAGTAGGGGTAAGGACGTTAACCACCTCGGAACATCCTCCCTTATACGTCACCTGCAGCGCATTCATAATAAGTCAGTGACAAGTTCAAAAACTTTGGGTGACAGCGGAAGCAGTCCACTGACCAGTAAATCCCTTCCTCTTGTAACCAAGCTCACGCAAACCACCCCACCAACTCCCTCAGTGTCAATTTCCTCCTTCCCCAGGAATGCCAATAGTCCTGCAGGCCATGTCACTGGCAATTCTGACGAGTCCTCTCCTGCCTGGGATTCCTCCGATGCATCCTTGCGTGTAACGCCTACTGCTGCTGGCGCTGCTGTTGTTGCCGCTGGGAGTCGATGGTCATCCCAGAGGGGAAGTCGTAAGCCCACTTGTACTACTTCCAGTAAGCAATTGACTGTTCAACAGTCGTTTGCGAGGAAGATGAAATATCACAGCAGTCATCCTACTGCAAAGCGGATAACTGAGGCCTTGACAACTATGTTGGTGTTAGACGTGCGTCCGGTATCCGCCGTTAGTTCACAGGGAACTAGACAATTTATTGAGGCAGTGTGCCCCCGTTACCAAATACCATCTAGGTTCCACTTCTCTAGGCAGGCGATACCGAGAATGTACACGGACGTCAGAAAAAGACTCACCAGTGTCCTAAAAAATGCAGTTGTACCCAATGTCCACTTAACCACGGACATGTGGACAAGTGGAGCAGGGCAGGGTCAGGACTATATGACTGTGACAGCCCACTGGGTAGATGTATGGACTCCCGCCGCAAGAACAGCAGCGGCGGCACCAGTAGCAGCATCTCGCAAACGCCAACTCTTTCCTAGGCAGGCTACGCTTTGTATCACCGCTTTCCAGAATACGCACACAGCTGAAAACCTCTTACGGCAACTGAGGAAGATCATCGCGGAATGGCTTACCCCAATTGGACTCTCCTGTGGATTTGTGGCATCGGACAACGCCAGCAATATTGTGTGTGCATTAAATATGGGCAAATTCCAGCACGTCCCATGTTTTGCACATACCTTGAATTTGGTGGTGCAGAATTTTTTAAAAAACGACAGGGGCGTGCAAGAGATGCTGTCGGTGGCCAGAAAAATTGCGGGACACTTTCGGCGTACAGGCACCACGTACAGAAGACTGGAGCACCACCAAAAACTACTGAACCTGCCCTGCCATCATCTGAAGCAAGAAGTGGTAACGAGGTGGAATTCAACCCTCTATATGCTTCAGAGGTTGGAGGAGCAGCAAAAGGCCATTCAAGCCTATACAATTGAGCACGATATAGGAGGTGGAATGCACCTGTCTCAAGTGCAGTGGAGAATGATTTCAACGTTGTGCAAGGTTCTGATGCCCTTTGAACTTGCCACACGTGAAGTCAGTTCAGACACTGCCAGCCTGAGTCAGGTCATTCCCCTCATCAGGCTTTTGCAGAAGAAGCTGGAGGCATTGAAGAAGGAGCTAAAAGGGAGCGATTCCGCTAGGCATGTGGGACTTGTGGATGCAGCCCTTAATTCGCTTAACAAGGATTCACGGGTGGTCAATCTGTTGAAATCAGAGCACTACATTTTGGCCACCGTGCTCGATCCTAGATTTAAAGCCTACCTTGGATCTCTCTTTCCGGCAGACACAAGTCTGCTGGGGTTGAAAGACCTGCTGGTGACAAAATTGTCAAGTCAAGCGGAACGCGACCTGTCAACATCTCCTCCTTCACATTCTCCCGCAACTGGGGGTGCGAGGAAAAGGCTCAGAATTCCGAGCCCACCCGCTGGCGGTGATGCAGGGCAGTCTGGAGCGACTGCTGATGCTGACATCTGGTCCGGACTGAAGGACCTGACAACGATTACGGACATGTCGTCTACTGTCACTGCATATGATTCTCTCAACATTGATAGAATGGTGGAGGATTATATGAGTGACCGCATCCAAGTAGGCACGTCACACAGTCCGTACTTATACTGGCAGGAAAAAGAGGCAATTTGGAGGCCCTTGCACAAACTGGCTTTATTCTACCTAAGTTGCCCTCCCACAAGTGTGTACTCCGAAAGAGTGTTTAGTGCCGCCGCTCACCTTGTCAGCAATCGGCGTACGAGGTTACATCCAGAAAATGTGGAGAAGATGATGTTCATTAAAATGAATTATAATCAATTCCTCCGCGGAGACATTGACCAGCAGCAATTGCCTCCACAAAGTACACAGGGAGCTGAGATGGTGGATTCCAGTGGGGACGAATTGATAATCTGTGAGGAGGGGGATGTACACGGTGATATATCGGAGGGTGAAGATGAGGTGGACATCTTGCCTCTGTAGAGCCAGTTTGTGCAAGGAGAGATTAATTGCTTCTTTTTTGGGGGGGGTCCAAACCAACCCGTCATATCAGTCACAGTCGTGTGGCAGACCCTGTCACTGAAATGATGGGTTGGTTAAAGTGTGCATGTCCTGTTTTGTTTATACAACATAAGGGTGGGTGGGAGGGCCCAAGGACAATTCCATCTTGCACCTCTTTTTTCTTTTCTTTTTCTTTGCATCATGTGCTGATTGGGGAGGGTTTTTTGGAAGGGACATCCTGCGTGACACTGCAGTGCCACTCCTAGATGGGCCCGGTGTTTGTGTCGGCCACTAGGGTCGCTAATCTTACTCACACAGTCAGCTACCTCATTGCGCCTCTTTTTTTCTTTGCGTCATGTGCTGTTTGGGGAGGGTTTTTTGGAAGGGACATCCTGCGTGACACTGCAGTGCCACTCCTAGATGGGCCCGGTGTTTGTGTCGGCCACTAGGGTCGCTAATCTTACTCACACAGCTACCTCATTGCGCCTCTTTTTTTCTTTGCGTCATGTGCTGTTTGGGGAGGGTTTTTTGGAAGGGACATCCTGCGTGACACTGCAGTGCCACTCCTAGATGGGCCCGGTGTTTGTGTCGGCCACTAGGGTCGCTAATCTTACTCACACAGCTACCTCATTGCGCCTCTTTTTTTCTTTGCGTCATGTGCTGTTTGGGGAGGGTTTTTTGGAAGGGACATCCTGCGTGACACTGCAGTGCCACTCCTAGATGGGCCCGGTGTTTGTGTCGGCCACTAGGGTCGCTTATCTTACTCACACAGCGACCTCGGTGCAAATTTTAGGACTAAAAATAATATTGTGAGGTGTGAGGTATTCAGAATAGACTGAAAATTAGTGTAAATTATGGTTTTTGAGGTTAATAATACTTTGGGATCAAAATGACCCCCAAATTCTATGATTTAAGCTGTTTTTTAGTGTTTTTTGAAAAAAACACCCGAATCAAAAACACACCCGAATCCGACAAAAAAAATTCGGTGAGGTTTTGCCAAAACGCGTTCGAACCCAAAACACGGCCGCGGAACCGAACCCAAAACCAAAACACAAAACCCGAAAAATTTCAGGCGCTCATCTCTAATTATCTATATATAATATTATATATATCTGTCTGACTGCTCAGCTCACACAGCTTATAATTGTGGGGGAGACTGGGGAGCACTACTGCAGTGCCAGTTATAGGTTATAGCAGGAGCCAGGAGTACATAATATATTATATAGTGAGTGACCACCAGACACACAGTGCAGTTTATTTAATATATCCGTTCTCTGCCTGAAAAAAGCGATACACACAGTGACTCAGTCAGTCACATACCATATCTGTGTGCACTGCTCAGGCTCAGGCCAGTGTGCTGCATCATCTATTATCTATATATAATATTATATATATCTGTCTGACTGCTCAGCTCACACAGCTTATAATTGTGGGGGAGACTGGGGAGCACTACTGCAGTGCCAGTTATAGGTTATAGCAGGAGCCAGGAGTACATAATATATTATATAGTGAGTGACCACCAGACACACAGTGCAGTTTATTTAATATATCCGTTCTCTGCCTGAAAAAAGCGATACACACAGTGACTCAGTCAGTCACATACCATATCTGTGTGCACTGCTCAGGCTCAGGCCAGTGTGCTGCATCATCTATTATCTATATATAATATTATATATATCTGTCTGACTGCTCAGCTCACACAGCTTATAATTGTGGGGGAGACTGGGGAGCACTACTGCAGTGCCAGTTATAGGTTATAGCAGGAGCCAGGAGTACATATTATATTAAAATTAAACAGTGCACACTTTTGCTGCAGGAGTGCCACTGCCAGTGTGACTGACCAGTGACCTGACCACACTGACCACCAGTATAGTTAGTAGTATACTTATATTGTGATTGCCTGAAAAAGTTAAACACTCGTCGTGTGACTTCACTTGTGTTTTTTTTTTTTTTATTCTATAAAAATAAAACTCATTCTGCTGACAGACAGTGTCCAGCAGGTCCGTCATTATATAATATATAATATATACCTGTCCGGCTGCAGTAGTGATATATATATATTTTTTATATCATTTATCATCCAGTCGCAGCAGACACAGTACGGTAGTTCACGGCTGTGGCTACCTCTGTGTCTCTGCACTCGGCAGGCAGTCCGTCCATAATTGTAATACCACCTAACCGTGGATTT
Source organism: Pseudophryne corroboree (assembly GCF_028390025.1). NCBI lineage: Eukaryota > Metazoa > Chordata > Amphibia > Anura > Myobatrachidae > Pseudophryne > Pseudophryne corroboree. The sequence continues at coordinate 293,250,653 of NC_086454.1, forward strand.
TTTTCATTCTTCTTTATACATACATAGTTACATAGACATCTTCTCTTTATCAACCAGTCTATATTAGCTGCAGACACAGTACAGTACGGTAGTTCACGGCTGTGGCTACCTCTGTGTCTGCACTCGGCAGGCAGTCCGTCCATAATTGTATACCACCTAACCGTGGTTTTTTTTCATTCTTCTTTATACATACATAGTTACATAGACATCTTCTCTTTATCAACCAGTCTATATTAGCTGCAGACACAGTACAGTACGGTAGTTCACGGCTGTGGCTACCTCTGTGTCTGCACTCGGCAGGCAGTCCGTCCATAATTGTATACCACCTAACCGTGGATTTTTTTTCATTCTTCTTTATACATACATAGTTACATAGACATCTTCTCTTTATCAACCAGTCTATATTAGCTGCAGACACAGTACAGTACGGTAGTTCACGGCTGTGGCTACCTCTGTGTCTGCAGTCGGCAGGCAGTCCATAATTGTATACTAGTATCCATCTCCATTGTTTACCTGAGGTGCCTTTTAGTTGTGCCTATTAAAATATGGAGAACAAAAATGTTGAGGTTCCAAAATTAGGGAAAGATCAAGATCCACTTCCACCTCGTGCTGAAGCTGCTGCCACTAGTCATGGCCGAGACGATGAAATGCCAGCAACGTCGTCTGCCAAGGCCGATGCCCAATGTCATAGTACAGAGCATGTCAAATCCAAAACACCAAATATCAGAAAAAAAAGGACTCCAAAACCTAAAATAAAATTGTCGGAGGAGAAGCGTAAACTTGCCAATATGCCATTTACCACACGGAGTGGCAAGGAACGGCTGAGGCCCTGGCCTATGTTCATGGCTAGTGGTTCAGCTTCACATGAGGATGGAAGCACTCAGCCTCTCGCTAGAAAAATGAAAAGACTCAAGCTGGCAAAAGCAGCACAGCAAAGAACTGTGCATTCTTCGAAATCCCAAATCCACAAGGAGAGTCCAATTGTGTCGGTTGCGATGCCTGACCTTCCCAACACTGGACGTGAAGAGCATGCGCCTTCCACCATTTGCACGCCCCCTGCAAGTGCTGGAAGGAGCACCCGCAGTCCAGTTCCTGATAGTCAGATTGAAGATGTCAGTGTTGAAGTACACCAGGATGAGGAGGATATGGGTGTTGCTGGCGCTGGGGAGGAAATTGACCAGGAGGATTCTGATGGTGAGGTGGTTTGTTTAAGTCAGGCACCCGGGGAGACACCTGTTGTCCGTGGGAGGAATATGGTCGTTGACATGCCAGGTGAAAATACCAAAAAAATCAGCTCTTCGGTGTGGAGGTATTTCACCAGAAATGCGGACAACAGGTGTCAAGCCGTGTGTTCCCTTTGTCAAGCTGTTATAAGTAGGGGTAAGGACGTTAACCACCTCGGAACATCCTCCCTTATACGTCACCTGCAGCGCATTCATAATAAGTCAGTGACAAGTTCAAAAACTTTGGGTGACAGCGGAAGCAGTCCACTGACCAGTAAATCCCTTCCTCTTGTAACCAAGCTCACGCAAACCACCCCACCAACTCCCTCAGTGTCAATTTCCTCCTTCCCCAGGAATGCCAATAGTCCTGCAGGCCATGTCACTGGCAATTCTGACGAGTCCTCTCCTGCCTGGGATTCCTCCGATGCATCCTTGCGTGTAACGCCTACTGCTGCTGGCGCTGCTGTTGTTGCCGCTGGGAGTCGATGGTCATCCCAGAGGGGAAGTCGTAAGCCCACTTGTACTACTTCCAGTAAGCAATTGACTGTTCAACAGTCCTTTGCGAGGAAGATGAAATATCACAGCAGTCATCCTACTGCAAAGCGGATAACTGAGGCCTTGACAACTATGTTGGTGTTAGACGTGCGTCCGGTATCCGCCGTTAGTTCACAGGGAACTAGACAATTTATTGAGGTAGTGTGCCCCCGTTACCAAATACCATCTAGGTTCCACTTCTCTAGGCAGGCGATACCGAGAATGTACACGGACGTCAGAAAAAGACTCACCAGTGTCCTAAAAAATGCAGTTGTACCCAATGTCCACTTAACCACGGACATGTGGACAAGTGGAGCAGGGCAGGGTCAGGACTATATGACTGTGACAGCCCACTGGGTAGATGTATGGACTCCCGCCGCAAGAACAGCAGCGGCGGCACCAGTAGCAGCATCTCGCAAACGCCAACTCTTTCCTAGGCAGGCTACGCTTTGTATCACCGCTTTCCAGAATACGCACACAGCTGGAAACCTCTTACGGCAACTGAGGAAGATCATCGCGGAATGGCTTACCCCAATTGGACTCTCCTGTGGATTTGTGGCATCGGACAACGCCAGCAATATTGTGTGTGCATTAAATATGGGCAAATTCCAGCACGTCCCATGTTTTGCACATACCTTGAATTTGGTGGTGCAGAATTTTTTAAAAAACGACAGGGGCGTGCAAGAGATGCTGTCGGTGGCCAGAAAAATTGCGGGACACTTTCGGCGTACAGGCACCACGTACAGAAGACTGGAGCACCACCAAAAACTACTGAACCTGCCCTGCCATCATCTGAAGCAAGAAGTGGTAACGAGGTGGAATTCAACCCTCTATATGCTTCAGAGGTTGGAGGAGCAGCAAAAGGCCATTCAAGCCTATACAATTGAGCACGATATAGGAGGTGGAATGCACCTGTCTCAAGTGCAGTGGAGAATGATTTCAACGTTGTGCAAGGTTCTGATGCCCTTTGAACTTGCCACACGTGAAGTCAGTTCAGACACTGCCAGCCTGAGTCAGGTCATTCCCCTCATCAGGCTTTTGCAGAAGAAGCTGGAGGCATTGAAGAAGGAGCTAAAAGGGAGCGATTCCGCTAGGCATGTGGGACTTGTGGATGCAGCCCTTAATTCGCTTAACAAGGATTCACGGGTGGTCAATCTGTTGAAATCAGAGCACTACATTTTGGCCACCGTGCTCGATCCTAGATTTAAAGCCTACCTTGGATCTCTCTTTCCGGCAGACACAAGTCTGCTGGGGTTGAAAGACCTGCTGGTGACAAAATTGTCAAGTCAAGCGGAACGCGACCTGTCAACATCTCCTCCTTCACATTCTCCCGCAACTGGGGGTGCGAGGAAAAGGCTCAGAATTCCGAGCCCACCCGCTGGCGGTGATGCAGGGCAGTCTGGAGCGACTGCTGATGCTGACATCTGGTCCGGACTGAAGGACCTGACAACGATTACGGACATGTCGTCTACTGTCACTGCATATGATTCTCTCAACATTGATAGAATGGTGGAGGATTATATGAGTGACCGCATCCAAGTAGGCACGTCACACAGTCCGTACTTATACTGGCAGGAAAAAGAGGCAATTTGGAGGCCCTTGCACAAACTGGCTTTATTCTACCTAAGTTGCCCTCCCACAAGTGTGTACTCCGAAAGAGTGTTTAGTGCCGCCGCTCACCTTGTCAGCAATCGGCGTACGAGGTTACATCCAGAAAATGTGGAGAAGATGATGTTCATTAAAATGAATTATAATCAATTCCTCCGCGGAGACATTGACCAGCAGCAATTGCCTCCACAAAGTACACAGGGAGCTGAGATGGTGGATTCCAGTGGGGACGAATTGATAATCTGTGAGGAGGGGGATGTACACGGTGATATATCGGAGGGTGAAGATGAGGTGGACATCTTGCCTCTGTAGAGCCAGTTTGTGCAAGGAGAGATTAATTGCTTCATTTTTGGGGGGGGTCCAAACCAACCCGTCATATCAGTCACAGTCGTGTGGCAGACCCTGTCACTGAAATGATGGGTTGGTTAAAGTGTGCATGTCCTGTTTTGTTTATACAACATAAGGGTGGGTGGGAGGGCCCAAGGACAATTCCATCTTGCACCTCTTTTTTCTTTTCTTTTTCTTTGCATCATGTGCTGATTGGGGAGGGTTTTTTGGAAGGGACATCCTGCGTGACACTGCAGTGCCACTCCTAGATGGGCCCGGTGTTTGTGTCGGCCACTAGGGTCGCTAATCTTACTCACACAGTCAGCTACCTCATTGCGCCTCTTTTTTTCTTTGCGTCATGTGCTGTTTGGGGAGGGTTTTTTGGAAGGGACATCCTGCGTGACACTGCAGTGCCACTCCTAGATGGGCCCGGTGTTTGTGTCGGCCACTAGGGTCGCTAATCTTACTCACACAGCTACCTCATTGCGCCTCTTTTTTTCTTTGCGTCATGTGCTGTTTGGGGAGGGTTTTTTGGAAGGGACATCCTGCGTGACACTGCAGTGCCACTCCTAGATGGGCCCGGTGTTTGTGTCGGCCACTAGGGTCGCTAATCTTACTCACACAGCTACCTCATTGCGCCTCTTTTTTTCTTTGCGTCATGTGCTGTTTGGGGAGGGTTTTTTGGAAGGGACATCCTGCGTGACACTGCAGTGCCACTCCTAGATGGGCCCGGTGTTTGTGTCGGCCACTAGGGTCGCTTATCTTACTCACACAGCGACCTCGGTGCAAATTTTAGGACTAAAAATAATATTGTGAGGTGTGAGGTATTCAGAATAGACTGAAAATTAGTGTAAATTATGGTTTTTGAGGTTAATAATACTTTGGGATCAAAATGACCCCCAAATTCTATGATTTAAGCTGTTTTTTAGTGTTTTTTGAAAAAAACACCCGAATCCAAAACACACCCGAATCCGACAAAAAAAATTCGGTGAGGTTTTGCCAAAACGCGTTCGAACCCAAAACACGGCCGCGGAACCGAACCCAAAACCAAAACACAAAACCCGAAAAATTTCAGGCGCTCATCTCTAATTATCTATATATAATATTATATATATCTGTCTGACTGCTCAGCTCACACAGCTTATAATTGTGGGGGAGACTGGGGAGCACTACTGCAGTGCCAGTTATAGGTTATAGCAGGAGCCAGGAGTACATAATATATTATATAGTGAGTGACCACCAGACACACAGTGCAGTTTATTTAATATATCCGTTCTCTGCCTGAAAAAAGCGATACACACAGTGACTCAGTCAGTCACATACCATATCTGTGTGCACTGCTCAGGCTCAGGCCAGTGTGCTGCATCATCTATTATCTATATATAATATTATATATATCTGTCTGACTGCTCAGCTCACACAGCTTATAATTGTGGGGGAGACTGGGGAGCACTACTGCAGTGCCAGTTATAGGTTATAGCAGGAGCCAGGAGTACATAATATATTATATAGTGAGTGACCACCAGACACACAGTGCAGTTTATTTAATATATCCGTTCTCTGCCTGAAAAAAGCGATACACACAGTGACTCAGTCAGTCACATACCATATCTGTGTGCACTGCTCAGGCTCAGGCCAGTGTGCTGCATCATCTATTATCTATATATAATATTATATATATCTGTCTGACTGCTCAGCTCACACAGCTTATAATTGTGGGGGAGACTGGGGAGCACTACTGCAGTGCCAGTTATAGGTTATAGCAGGAGCCAGGAGTACATATTATATTAAAATTAAACAGTGCACACTTTTGCTGCAGGAGTGCCACTGCCAGTGTGACTGACCAGTGACCTGACCACACTGACCACCAGTATAGTTAGTAGTATACTTATATTGTGATTGCCTGAAAAAGTTAAACACTCGTCGTGTGACTTCACTTGTGTGTTTTTTTTTTTTTTATTCTATAAAAATAAAACTCATTCTGCTGACAGACAGTGTCCAGCAGGTCCGTCATTATATAATATATAATATATACCTGTCCGGCTGCAGTAGTGATATATATATATTTTTATATCATTTATCATCCAGTCGCAGCAGACACAGTACGGTAGTTCACGGCTGTGGCTACCTCTGTGTCTCTGCACTCGGCAGGCAGTCCGTCCATAATTGTAATACCACCTAACCGTGGATTTTTTTCATTCTTCTTTATACATACATAGTTACATAGACATCTTCTCTTTATCAACCAGTCTATATTAGCTGCAGACACAGTACAGTACGGTAGTTCACGGCTGTGGCTACCTCTGTGTCTGCACTCGGCAGGCAGTCCGTCCATAATTGTATACCACCTAACCGTGGTTTTTTTTCATTCTTCTTTATACATACATAGTTACATAGACATCTTCTCTTTATCAACCAGTCTATATTAGCTGCAGACACAGTACAGTACGGTAGTTCACGGCTGTGGCTACCTCTGTGTCTGCACTCGGCAGGCAGTCCGTCCATAATTGTATACCACCTAACCGTGGATTTTTTTTCATTCTTCTTTATACATACATAGTTACATAGACATCTTCTCTTTATCAACCAGTCTATATTAGCTGCAGACACAGTACAGTACGGTAGTTCACGGCTGTGGCTACCTCTGTGTCTGCAGTCGGCAGGCAGTCCATAATTGTATACTAGTATCCATCTCCATTGTTTACCTGAGGTGCCTTTTAGTTGTGCCTATTAAAATATGGAGAACAAAAATGTTGAGGTTCCAAAATTAGGGAAAGATCAAGATCCACTTCCACCTCGTGCTGAAGCTGCTGCCACTAGTCATGGCCGAGACGATGAAATGCCAGCAACGTCGTCTGCCAAGGCCGATGCCCAATGTCATAGTACAGAGCATGTCAAATCCAAAACACCAAATATCAGAAAAAAAAGGACTCCAAAACCTAAAATAAAATTGTCGGAGGAGAAGCGTAAACTTGCCAATATGCCATTTACCACACGGAGTGGCAAGGAACGGCTGAGGCCCTGGCCTATGTTCATGGCTAGTGGTTCAGCTTCACATGAGGATGGAAGCACTCAGCCTCTCGCTAGAAAAATGAAAAGACTCAAGCTGGCAAAAGCAGCACAGCAAAGAACTGTGCATTCTTCGAAATCCCAAATCCACAAGGAGAGTCCAATTGTGTCGGTTGCGATGCCTGACCTTCCCAACACTGGACGTGAAGAGCATGCGCCTTCCACCATTTGCACGCCCCCTGCAAGTGCTGGAAGGAGCACCCGCAGTCCAGTTCCTGATAGTCAGATTGAAGATGTCAGTGTTGAAGTACACCAGGATGAGGAGGATATGGGTGTTGCTGGCGCTGGGGAGGAAATTGACCAGGAGGATTCTGATGGTGAGGTGGTTTGTTTAAGTCAGGCACCCGGGGAGACACCTGTTGTCCGTGGGAGGAATATGGCCGTTGACATGCCAGGTGAAAATACCAAAAAAATCAGCTCTTCGGTGTGGAGGTATTTCACCAGAAATGCGGACAACAGGTGTCAAGCCGTTTGTTCCCTTTGTCAAGCTGTTATAAGTAGGGGTAAGGACGTTAACCACCTCGGAACATCCTCCCTTATACGTCACCTGCAGCGCATTCATAATAAGTCAGTGACAAGTTCAAAAACTTTGGGTGACAGCGGAAGCAGTCCACTGACCAGTAAATCCCTTCCTCTTGTAACCAAGCTCACGCAAACCACCCCACCAACTCCCTCAGTGTCAATTTCCTCCTTCCCCAGGAATGCCAATAGTCCTGCAGGCCATGTCACTGGCAATTCTGACGAGTCCTCTCCTGCCTGGGATTCCTCCGATGCATCCTTGCGTGTAACGCCTACTGCTGCTGGCGCTGCTGTTGTTGCCGCTGGGAGTCGATGGTCATCCCAGAGGGGAAGTCGTAAGCCCACTTGTACTACTTCCAGTAAGCAATTGACTGTTCAACAGTCCTTTGCGAGGAAGATGAAATATCACAGCAGTCATCCTACTGCAAAGCGGATAACTGAGGCCTTGACAACTATGTTGGTGTTAGACGTGCGTCCGGTATCCGCCGTTAGTTCACAGGGAACTAGACAATTTATTGAGGCAGTGTGCCCCCGTTACCAAATACCATCTAGGTTCCACTTCTCTAGGCAGGCGATACCGAGAATGTACACGGACGTCAGAAAAAGACTCACCAGTGTCCTAAAAAATGCAGTTGTACCCAATGTCCACTTAACCACGGACATGTGGACAAGTGGAGCAGGGCAGGGTCAGGACTATATGACTGTGACAGCCCACTGGGTAGATGTATGGACTCCCGCCGCAAGAACAGCAGCGGCGGCACCAGTAGCAGCATCTCGCAAACGCCAACTCTTTCCTAGGCAGGCTACGCTTTGTATCACCGCTTTCCAGAATACGCACACAGCTGAAAACCTCTTACGGCAACTGAGGAAGATCATCGCGGAATGGCTTACCCCAATTGGACTCTCCTGTGGATTTGTGGCATCGGACAACGCCAGCAATATTGTGTGTGCATTAAATATGGGCAAATTCCAGCACGTCCCATGTTTTGCACATACCTTGAATTTGGTGGTGCAGAATTTTTTAAAAAACGACAGGGGCGTGCAAGAGATGCTGTCGGTGGCCAGAAAAATTGCGGGACACTTTCGGCGTACAGGCACCACGTACAGAAGACTGGAGCACCACCAAAAACTACTGAACCTGCCCTGCCATCATCTGAAGCAAGAAGTGGTAACGAGGTGGAATTCAACCCTCTATATGCTTCAGAGGTTGGAGGAGCAGCAAAAGGCCATTCAAGCCTATACAATTGAGCACGATATAGGAGGTGGAATGCACCTGTCTCAAGTGCAGTGGAGAATGATTTCAACGTTGTGCAAGGTTCTGATGCCCTTTGAACTTGCCACACGTGAAGTCAGTTCAGACACTGCCAGCCTGAGTCAGGTCATTCCCCTCATCAGGCTTTTGCAGAAGAAGCTGGAGGCATTGAAGAAGGAGCTAAAAGGGAGCGATTCCGCTAGGCATGTGGGACTTGTGGATGCAGCCCTTAATTCGCTTAACAAGGATTCACGGGTGGTCAATCTGTTGAAATCAGAGCACTACATTTTGGCCACCGTGCTCGATCCTAGATTTAAAGCCTACCTTGGATCTCTCTTTCCGGCAGACACAAGTCTGCTGGGGTTGAAAGACCTGCTGGTGACAAAATTGTCAAGTCAAGCGGAACGCGACCTGTCAACATCTCCTCCTTCACATTCTCCCGCAACTGGGGGTGCGAGGAAAAGGCTCAGAATTCCGAGCCCACCCGCTGGCGGTGATGCAGGGCAGTCTGGAGCGACTGCTGATGCTGACATCTGGTCCGGACTGAAGGACCTGACAACGATTACGGACATGTCGTCTACTGTCACTGCATATGATTCTCTCAACATTGATAGAATGGTGGAGGATTATATGAGTGACCGCATCCAAGTAGGCACGTCACACAGTCCGTACTTATACTGGCAGGAAAAAGAGGCAATTTGGAGGCCCTTGCACAAACTGGCTTTATTCTACCTAAGTTGCCCTCCCACAAGTGTGTACTCCGAAAGAGTGTTTAGTGCCGCCGCTCACCTTGTCAGCAATCGGCGTACGAGGTTACATCCAGAAAATGTGGAGAAGATGATGTTCATTAAAATGAATTATAATCAATTCCTCCGCGGAGACATTGACCAGCAGCAATTGCCTCCACAAAGTACACAGGGAGCTGAGATGGTGGATTCCAGTGGGGACGAATTGATAATCTGTGAGGAGGGGGATGTACACGGTGATATATCGGAGGGTGAAGATGAGGTGGACATCTTGCCTCTGTAGAGCCAGTTTGTGCAAGGAGAGATTAATTGCTTCTTTTTTGGGGGGGGTCCAAACCAACCCGTCATATCAGTCACAGTCGTGTGGCAGACCCTGTCACTGAAATGATGGGTTGGTTAAAGTGTGCATGTCCTGTTTTGTTTATACAACATAAGGGTGGGTGGGAGGGCCCAAGGACAATTCCATCTTGCACCTCTTTTTTCTTTTCTTTTTCTTTGCATCATGTGCTGATTGGGGAGGGTTTTTTGGAAGGGACATCCTGCGTGACACTGCAGTGCCACTCCTAGATGGGCCCGGTGTTTGTGTCGGCCACTAGGGTCGCTAATCTTACTCACACAGCTACCTCATTGCGCCTCTTTTTTTCTTTGCGTCATGTGCTGTTTGGGGAGGGTTTTTTGGAAGGGACATCCTGCGTGACACTGCAGTGCCACTCCTAGATGGGCCCGGTGTTTGTGTCGGCCACTAGGGTCGCTAATCTTACTCACACAGCTACCTCATTGCGCCTCTTTTTTTCTTTGCGTCATGTGCTGTTTGGGGAGGGTTTTTTGGAAGGGACATCCTGCGTGACACTGCAGTGCCACTCCTAGATGGGCCCGGTGTTTGTGTCGGCCACTAGGGTCGCTTATCTTACTCACACAGCGACCTCGGTGCAAATTTTAGGACTAAAAATAATATTGTGAGGTGTGAGGTATTCAGAATAGACTGAAAATTAGTGTAAATTATGGTTTTTGAGGTTAATAATACTTTGGGATCAAAATGACCCCCAAATTCTATGATTTAAGCTGTTTTTTAGTGTTTTTTGAAAAAAACACCCGAATCCAAAACACACCCGAATCCGACAAAAAAAATTCGGTGAGGTTTTGCCAAAACGCGTTCGAACCCAAAACACGGCCGCGGAACCGAACCCAAAACCAAAACACAAAACCCGAAAAATTTCAGGCGCTCATCTCTAATTATCTATATATAATATTATATATATCTGTCTGACTGCTCAGCTCACACAGCTTATAATTGTGGGGGAGACTGGGGAGCACTACTGCAGTGCCAGTTATAGGTTATAGCAGGAGCCAGGAGTACATAATATATTATATAGTGAGTGACCACCAGACACACAGTGCAGTTTATTTAATATATCCGTTCTCTGCCTGAAAAAAGCGATACACACAGTGACTCAGTCAGTCACATACCATATCTGTGTGCACTGCTCAGGCTCAGGCCAGTGTGCTGCATCATCTATTATCTATATATAATATTATATATATCTGTCTGACTGCTCAGCTCACACAGCTTATAATTGTGGGGGAGACTGGGGAGCACTACTGCAGTGCCAGTTATAGGTTATAGCAGGAGCCAGGAGTACATAATATATTATATAGTGAGTGACCACCAGACACACAGTGCAGTTTATTTAATATATCCGTTCTCTGCCTGAAAAAAGCGATACACACAGTGACTCAGTCAGTCACATACCATATCTGTGTGCACTGCTCAGGCTCAGGCCAGTGTGCTGCATCATCTATTATCTATATATAATATTATATATATCTGTCTGACTGCTCAGCTCACACAGCTTATAATTGTGGGGGAGACTGGGGAGCACTACTGCAGTGCCAGTTATAGGTTATAGCAGGAGCCAGGAGTACATATTATATTAAAATTAAACAGTGCACACTTTTGCTGCAGGAGTGCCACTGCCAGTGTGACTGACCAGTGACCTGACCACACTGACCACCAGTATAGTTAGTAGTATACTTATATTGTGATTGCCTGAAAAAGTTAAACACTCGTCGTGTGACTTCACTTGTGTGTTTTTTTTTTTTTTATTCTATAAAAATAAAACTCATTCTGCTGACAGACAGTGTCCAGCAGGTCCGTCATTATATAATATATAATATATACCTGTCCGGCTGCAGTAGTGATATATATATATTTTTTATATCATTTATCATCCAGTCGCAGCAGACACAGTACGGTAGTTCACGGCTGTGGCTACCTCTGTGTCTCTGCACTCGGCAGGCAGTCCGTCCATAATTGTAATACCACCTAACCGTGGATTTTTTTCATTCTTCTTTATACATACATAGTTACATAGACATCTTCTCTTTATCAACCAGTCTATATTAGCTGCAGACACAGTACAGTACGGTAGTTCACGGCTGTGGCTACCTCTGTGTCTGCACTCGGCAGGCAGTCCGTCCATAATTGTATACCACCTAACCGTGGTTTTTTTTCATTCTTCTTTATACATACATAGTTACATAGACATCTTCTCTTTATCAACCAGTCTATATTAGCTGCAGACACAGTACAGTACGGTAGTTCACGGCTGTGGCTACCTCTGTGTCTGCAGTCGGCAGGCAGTCCATAATTGTATACTAGTATCCATCTCCATTGTTTACCTGAGGTGCCTTTTAGTTGTGCCTATTAAAATATGGAGAACAAAAATGTTGAGGTTCCAAAATTAGGGAAAGATCAAGATCCACTTCCACCTCGTGCTGAAGCTGCTGCCACTAGTCATGGCCGAGACGATGAAATGCCAGCAACGTCGTCTGCCAAGGCCGATGCCCAATGTCATAGTACAGAGCATGTCAAATCCAAAACACCAAATATCAGAAAAAAAAGGACTCCAAAACCTAAAATAAAATTGTCGGAGGAGAAGCGTAAACTTGCCAATATGCCATTTACCACACGGAGTGGCAAGGAACGGCTGAGGCCCTGGCCTATGTTCATGGCTAGTGGTTCAGCTTCACATGAGGATGGAAGCACTCAGCCTCTCGCTAGAAAAATGAAAAGACTCAAGCTGGCAAAAGCAGCACAGCAAAGAACTGTGCATTCTTCGAAATCCCAAATCCACAAGGAGAGTCCAATTGTGTCGGTTGCGATGCCTGACCTTCCCAACACTGGACGTGAAGAGCATGCGCCTTCCACCATTTGCACGCCCCCTGCAAGTGCTGGAAGGAGCACCCGCAGTCCAGTTCCTGATAGTCAGATTGAAGATGTCAGTGTTGAAGTACACCAGGATGAGGAGGATATGGGTGTTGCTGGCGCTGGGGAGGAAATTGACCAGGAGGATTCTGATGGTGAGGTGGTTTGTTTAAGTCAGGCACCCGGGGAGACACCTGTTGTCCGTGGGAGGAATATGGTCGTTGACATGCCAGGTGAAAATACCAAAAAAATCAGCTCTTCGGTGTGGAGGTATTTCACCAGAAATGCGGACAACAGGTGTCAAGCCGTGTGTTCCCTTTGTCAAGCTGTTATAAGTAGGGGTAAGGACGTTAACCACCTCGGAACATCCTCCCTTATACGTCACCTGCAGCGCATTCATAATAAGTCAGTGACAAGTTCAAAAACTTTGGGTGACAGCGGAAGCAGTCCACTGACCAGTAAATCCCTTCCTCTTGTAACCAAGCTCACGCAAACCACCCCACCAACTCCCTCAGTGTCAATTTCCTCCTTCCCCAGGAATGCCAATAGTCCTGCAGGCCATGTCACTGGCAATTCTGACGAGTCCTCTCCTGCCTGGGATTCCTCCGATGCATCCTTGCGTGTAACGCCTACTGCTGCTGGCGCTGCTGTTGTTGCCGCTGGGAGTCGATGGTCATCCCAGAGGGGAAGTCGTAAGCCCACTTGTACTACTTCCAGTAAGCAATTGACTGTTCAACAGTCCTTTGCGAGGAAGATGAAATATCACAGCAGTCATCCTACTGCAAAGCGGATAACTGAGGCCTTGACAACTATGTTGGTGTTAGACGTGCGTCCGGTATCCGCCGTTAGTTCACAGGGAACTAGACAATTTATTGAGGCAGTGTGCCCCCGTTACCAAATACCATCTAGGTTCCACTTCTCTAGGCAGGCGATACCGAGAATGTACACGGACGTCAGAAAAAGACTCACCAGTGTCCTAAAAAATGCAGTTGTACCCAATGTCCACTTAACCACGGACATGTGGACAAGTGGAGCAGGGCAGGGTCAGGACTATATGACTGTGACAGCCCACTGGGTAGATGTATGGACTCCCGCCGCAAGAACAGCAGCGGCGGCACCAGTAGCAGCATCTCGCAAACGCCAACTCTTTCCTAGGCAGGCTACGCTTTGTATCACCGCTTTCCAGAATACGCACACAGCTGAAAACCTCTTACGGCAACTGAGGAAGATCATCGCGGAATGGCTTACCCCAATTGGACTCTCCTGTGGATTTGTGGCATCGGACAACGCCAGCAATATTGTGTGTGCATTAAATATGGGCAAATTCCAGCACGTCCCATGTTTTGCACATACCTTGAATTTGGTGGTGCAGAATTTTTTAAAAAACGACAGGGGCGTGCAAGAGATGCTGTCGGTGGCCAGAAAAATTGCGGGACACTTTCGGCGTACAGGCACCACGTACAGAAGACTGGAGCACCACCAAAAACTACTGAACCTGCCCTGCCATCATCTGAAGCAAGAAGTGGTAACGAGGTGGAATTCAACCCTCTATATGCTTCAGAGGTTGGAGGAGCAGCAAAAGGCCATTCAAGCCTATACAATTGAGCACGATATAGGAGGTGGAATGCACCTGTCTCAAGTGCAGTGGAGAATGATTTCAACGTTGTGCAAGGTTCTGATGCCCTTTGAACTTGCCACACGTGAAGTCAGTTCAGACACTGCCAGCCTGAGTCAGGTCATTCCCCTCATCAGGCTTTTGCAGAAGAAGCTGGAGGCATTGAAGAAGGAGCTAAAAGGGAGCGATTCCGCTAGGCATGTGGGACTTGTGGATGCAGCCCTTAATTCGCTTAACAAGGATTCACGGGTGGTCAATCTGTTGAAATCAGAGCACTACATTTTGGCCACCGTGCTCGATCCTAGATTTAAAGCCTACCTTGGATCTCTCTTTCCGGCAGACACAAGTCTGCTGGGGTTGAAAGACCTGCTGGTGACAAAATTGTCAAGTCAAGCGGAACGCGACCTGTCAACATCTCCTCCTTCACATTCTCCCGCAACTGGGGGTGCGAGGAAAAGGCTCAGAATTCCGAGCCCACCCGCTGGCGGTGATGCAGGGCAGTCTGGAGCGACTGCTGATGCTGACATCTGGTCCGGACTGAAGGACCTGACAACGATTACGGACATGTCGTCTACTGTCACTGCATATGATTCTCTCAACATTGATAGAATGGTGGAGGATTATATGAGTGACCGCATCCAAGTAGGCACGTCACACAGTCCGTACTTATACTGGCAGGAAAAAGAGGCAATTTGGAGGCCCTTGCACAAACTGGCTTTATTCTACCTAAGTTGCCCTCCCACAAGTGTGTACTCCGAAAGAGTGTTTAGTGCCGCCGCTCACCTTGTCAGCAATCGGCGTACGAGGTTACATCCAGAAAATGTGGAGAAGATGATGTTCATTAAAATGAATTATAATCAATTCCTCCGCGGAGACATTGACCAGCAGCAATTGCCTCCACAAAGTACACAGGGAGCTGAGATGGTGGATTCCAGTGGGGACGAATTGATAATCTGTGAGGAGGGGGATGTACACGGTGATATATCGGAGGGTGAAGATGAGGTGGACATCTTGCCTCTGTAGAGCCAGTTTGTGCAAGGAGAGATTAATTGCTTCTTTTTTGGGGGGGGTCCAAACCAACCCGTCATATCAGTCACAGTCGTGTGGCAGACCCTGTCACTGAAATGATGGGTTGGTTAAAGTGTGCATGTCCTGTTTTGTTTATACAACATAAGGGTGGGTGGGAGGGCCCAAGGACAATTCCATCTTGCACCTCTTTTTTCTTTTCTTTTTCTTTGCATCATGTGCTGATTGGGGAGGGTTTTTTGGAAGGGACATCCTGCGTGACACTGCAGTGCCACTCCTAGATGGGCCCGGTGTTTGTGTCGGCCACTAGGGTCGCTAATCTTACTCACACAGTCAGCTACCTCATTGCGCCTCTTTTTTTCTTTGCGTCATGTGCTGTTTGGGGAGGGTTTTTTGGAAGGGACATCCTGCGTGACACTGCAGTGCCACTCCTAGATGGGCCCGGTGTTTGTGTCGGCCACTAGGGTCGCTAATCTTACTCACACAGCTACCTCATTGCGCCTCTTTTTTTCTTTGCGTCATGTGCTGTTTGGGGAGGGTTTTTTGGAAGGGACATCCTGCGTGACACTGCAGTGCCACTCCTAGATGGGCCCGGTGTTTGTGTCGGCCACTAGGGTCGCTAATCTTACTCACACAGCTACCTCATTGCGCCTCTTTTTTTCTTTGCGTCATGTGCTGTTTGGGGAGGGTTTTTTGGAAGGGACATCCTGCGTGACACTGCAGTGCCACTCCTAGATGGGCCCGGTGTTTGTGTCGGCCACTAGGGTCGCTTATCTTACTCACACAGCGACCTCGGTGCAAATTTTAGGACTAAAAATAATATTGTGAGGTGTGAGGTATTCAGAATAGACTGAAAATTAGTGTAAATTATGGTTTTTGAGGTTAATAATACTTTGGGATCAAAATGACCCCCAAATTCTATGATTTAAGCTGTTTTTTAGTGTTTTTTGAAAAAAACACCCGAATCCAAAACACACCCGAATCCGACAAAAAAAATTCGGTGAGGTTTTGCCAAAACGCGTTCGAACCCAAAACACGGCCGCGGAACCGAACCCAAAACCAAAACACAAAACCCGAAAAATTTCAGGCGCTCATCTCTAATTATCTATATATAATATTATATATATCTGTCTGACTGCTCAGCTCACACAGCTTATAATTGTGGGGGAGACTGGGGAGCACTACTGCAGTGCCAGTTATAGGTTATAGCAGGAGCCAGGAGTACATAATATATTATATAGTGAGTGACCACCAGACACACAGTGCAGTTTATTTAATATATCCGTTCTCTGCCTGAAAAAAGCGATACACACAGTGACTCAGTCAGTCACATACCATATCTGTGTGCACTGCTCAGGCTTAGGCCAGTGTGCTGCATCATCTATTATCTATATATAATATTATATATATCTGTCTGACTGCTCAGCTCACACAGCTTATAATTGTGGGGGAGACTGGGGAGCACTACTGCAGTGCCAGTTATAGGTTATAGCAGGAGCCAGGAGTACATAATATATTATATAGTGAGTGACCACCAGACACACAGTGCAGTTTATTTAATATATCCGTTCTCTGCCTGAAAAAAGCGATACACACAGTGACTCAGTCAGTCACATACCATATCTGTGTGCACTGCTCAGGCTCAGGCCAGTGTGCTGCATCATCTATTATCTATATATAATATTATATATATCTGTCTGACTGCTCAGCTCACACAGCTTATAATTGTGGGGGAGACTGGGGAGCACTACTGCAGTGCCAGTTATAGGTTATAGCAGGAGCCAGGAGTACATATTATATTAAAATTAAACAGTGCACACTTTTGCTGCAGGAGTGCCACTGCCAGTGTGACTGACCAGTGACCTGACCACACTGACCACCAGTATAGTTAGTAGTATACTTATATTGTGATTGCCTGAAAAAGTTAAACACTCGTCGTGTGACTTCACTTGTGTGTTTTTTTTTTTTTTATTCTATAAAAATAAAACTCATTCTGCTGACAGACAGTGTCCAGCAGGTCCGTCATTATATAATATATAATATATACCTGTCCGGCTGCAGTAGTGATATATATATATTTTTTATATCATTTATCATCCAGTCGCAGCAGACACAGTACGGTAGTTCACGGCTGTGGCTACCTCTGTGTCTCTGCACTCGGCAGGCAGTCCGTCCATAATTGTAATACCACCTAACCGTGGATTTTTTTCATTCTTCTTTATACATACATAGTTACATAGACATCTTCTCTTTATCAACCAGTCTATATTAGCTGCAGACACAGTACAGTACGGTAGTTCACGGCTGTGGCTACCTCTGTGTCTGCACTCGGCAGGCAGTCCGTCCATAATTGTATACCACCTAACCGTGGTTTTTTTTCATTCTTCTTTATACATACATAGTTACATAGACATCTTCTCTTTATCAACCAGTCTATATTAGCTGCAGACACAGTACAGTACGGTAGTTCACGGCTGTGGCTACCTCTGTGTCTGCACTCGGCAGGCAGTCCGTCCATAATTGTATACCACCTAACCGTGGATTTTTTTTCATTCTTCTTTATACATACATAGTTACATAGACATCTTCTCTTTATCAACCAGTCTATATTAGCTGCAGACACAGTACAGTACGGTAGTTCACGGCTGTGGCTACCTCTGTGTCTGCAGTCGGCAGGCAGTCCATAATTGTATACTAGTATCCATCTCCATTGTTTACCTGAGGTGCCTTTTAGTTGTGCCTATTAAAATATGGAGAACAAAAATGTTGAGGTTCCAAAATTAGGGAAAGATCAAGATCCACTTCCACCTCGTGCTGAAGCTGCTGCCACTAGTCATGGCCGAGACGATGAAATGCCAGCAACGTCGTCTGCCAAGGCCGATGCCCAATGTCATAGTACAGAGCATGTCAAATCCAAAACACCAAATATCAGAAAAAAAAGGACTCCAAAACCTAAAATAAAATTGTCGGAGGAGAAGCGTAAACTTGCCAATATGCCATTTACCACACGGAGTGGCAAGGAACGGCTGAGGCCCTGGCCTATGTTCATGGCTAGTGGTTCAGCTTCACATGAGGATGGAAGCACTCAGCCTCTCGCTAGAAAAATGAAAAGACTCAAGCTGGCAAAAGCAGCACAGCAAAGAACTGTGCATTCTTCGAAATCCCAAATCCACAAGGAGAGTCCAATTGTGTCGGTTGCGATGCCTGACCTTCCCAACACTGGACGTGAAGAGCATGCGCCTTCCACCATTTGCACGCCCCCTGCAAGTGCTGGAAGGAGCACCCGCAGTCCAGTTCCTGATAGTCAGATTGAAGATGTCAGTGTTGAAGTACACCAGGATGAGGAGGATATGGGTGTTGCTGGCGCTGGGGAGGAAATTGACCAGGAGGATTCTGATGGTGAGGTGGTTTGTTTAAGTCAGGCACCCGGGGAGACACCTGTTGTCCGTGGGAGGAATATGGTCGTTGACATGCCAGGTGAAAATACCAAAAAAATCAGCTCTTCGGTGTGGAGGTATTTCACCAGAAATGTGGACAACAGGTGTCAAGCCGTGTGTTCCCTTTGTCAAGCTGTTATAAGTAGGGGTAAGGACGTTAACCACCTCGGAACATCCTCCCTTATACGTCACCTGCAGCGCATTCATAATAAGTCAGTGACAAGTTCAAAAACTTTGGGTGACAGCGGAAGCAGTCCACTGACCAGTAAATCCCTTCCTCTTGTAACCAAGCTCACGCAAACCACCCCACCAACTCCCTCAGTGTCAATTTCCTCCTTCCCCAGGAATGCCAATAGTCCTGCAGGCCATGTCACTGGCAATTCTGACGAGTCCTCTCCTGCCTGGGATTCCTCCGATGCATCCTTGCGTGTAACGCCTACTGCTGCTGGCGCTGCTGTTGTTGCCGCTGGGAGTCGATGGTCATCCCAGAGGGGAAGTCGTAAGCCCACTTGTACTACTTCCAGTAAGCAATTGACTGTTCAACAGTCCTTTGCGAGGAAGATGAAATATCACAGCAGTCATCCTACTGCAAAGCGGATAACTGAGGCCTTGACAACTATGTTGGTGTTAGACGTGCGTCCGGTATCCGCCGTTAGTTCACAGGGAACTAGACAATTTATTGAGGCAGTGTGCCCCCGTTACCAAATACCATCTAGGTTCCACTTCTCTAGGCAGGCGATACCGAGAATGTACACGGACGTCAGAAAAAGACTCACCAGTGTCCTAAAAAATGCAGTTGTACCCAATGTCCACTTAACCACGGACATGTGGACAAGTGGAGCAGGGCAGGGTCAGGACTATATGACTGTGACAGCCCACTGGGTAGATGTATGGACTCCCGCCGCAAGAACAGCAGCGGCGGCACCAGTAGCAGCATCTCGCAAACGCCAACTCTTTCCTAGGCAGGCTACGCTTTGTATCACCGCTTTCCAGAATACGCACACAGCTGAAAACCTCTTACGGCAACTGAGGAAGATCATCGCGGAATGGCTTACCCCAATTGGACTCTCCTGTGGATTTGTGGCATCGGACAACGCCAGCAATATTGTGTGTGCATTAAATATGGGCAAATTCCAGCACGTCCCATGTTTTGCACATACCTTGAATTTGGTGGTGCAGAATTTTTTAAAAAACGACAGGGGCGTGCAAGAGATGCTGTCGGTGGCCAGAAAAATTGCGGGACACTTTCGGCGTACAGGCACCACGTACAGAAGACTGGAGCACCACCAAAAACTACTGAACCTGCCCTGCCATCATCTGAAGCAAGAAGTGGTAACGAGGTGGAATTCAACCCTCTATATGCTTCAGAGGTTGGAGGAGCAGCAAAAGGCCATTCAAGCCTATACAATTGAGCACGATATAGGAGGTGGAATGCACCTGTCTCAAGTGCAGTGGAGAATGATTTCAACGTTGTGCAAGGTTCTGATGCCCTTTGAACTTGCCACACGTGAAGTCAGTTCAGACACTGCCAGCCTGAGTCAGGTCATTCCCCTCATCAGGCTTTTGCAGAAGAAGCTGGAGGCATTGAAGAAGGAGCTAAAAGGGAGCGATTCCGCTAGGCATGTGGGACTTGTGGATGCAGCCCTTAATTCGCTTAACAAGGATTCACGGGTGGTCAATCTGTTGAAATCAGAGCACTACATTTTGGCCACCGTGCTCGATCCTAGATTTAAAGCCTACCTTGGATCTCTCTTTCCGGCAGACACAAGTCTGCTGGGGTTGAAAGACCTGCTGGTGACAAAATTGTCAAGTCAAGCGGAACGCGACCTGTCAACATCTCCTCCTTCACATTCTCCCGCAACTGGGGGTGCGAGGAAAAGGCTCAGAATTCCGAGCCCACCCGCTGGCGGTGATGCAGGGCAGTCTGGAGCGACTGCTGATGCTGACATCTGGTCCGGACTGAAGGACCTGACAACGATTACGGACATGTCGTCTACTGTCACTGCATATGATTCTCTCAACATTGATAGAATGGTGGAGGATTATATGAGTGACCGCATCCAAGTAGGCACGTCACACAGTCCGTACTTATACTGGCAGGAAAAAGAGGCAATTTGGAGGCCCTTGCACAAACTGGCTTTATTCTACCTAAGTTGCCCTCCCACAAGTGTGTACTCCGAAAGAGTGTTTAGTGCCGCCGCTCACCTTGTCAGCAATCGGCGTACGAGGTTACATCCAGAAAATGTGGAGAAGATGATGTTCATTAAAATGAATTATAATCAATTCCTCCGCGGAGACATTGACCAGCAGCAATTGCCTCCACAAAGTACACAGGGAGCTGAGATGGTGGATTCCAGTGGGAACGAATTGATAATCTGTGAGGAGGGGGATGTACACGGTGATATATCGGAGGGTGAAGATGAGGTGGACATCTTGCCTCTGTAGAGCCAGTTTGTGCAAGGAGAGATTAATTGCTTCTTTTTTGGGGGGGGTCCAAACCAACCCGTCATATCAGTCACAGTCGTGTGGCAGACCCTGTCACTGAAATGATGGGTTGGTTAAAGTGTGCATGTCCTGTTTTGTTTATACAACATAAGGGTGGGTGGGAGGGCCCAAGGACAATTCCATCTTGCACCTCTTTTTTCTTTTCTTTTTCTTTGCATCATGTGCTGATTGGGGAGGGTTTTTTGGAAGGGACATCCTGCGTGACACTGCAGTGCCACTCCTAGATGGGCCCGGTGTTTGTGTCGGCCACTAGGGTCGCTAATCTTACTCACACAGTCAGCTACCTCATTGCGCCTCTTTTTTTCTTTGCGTCATGTGCTGTTTGGGGAGGGTTTTTTGGAAGGGACATCCTGCGTGACACTGCAGTGCCACTCCTAGATGGGCCCGGTGTTTGTGTCGGCCACTAGGGTCGCTAATCTTACTCACACAGCTACCTCATTGCGCCTCTTTTTTTCTTTGCGTCATGTGCTGTTTGGGGAGGGTTTTTTGGAAGGGACATCCTGCGTGACACTGCAGTGCCACTCCTAGATGGGCCCGGTGTTTGTGTCGGCCACTAGGGTCGCTAATCTTACTCACACAGCTACCTCATTGCGCCTCTTTTTTTCTTTGCGTCATGTGCTGTTTGGGGAGGGTTTTTTGGAAGGGCCATCCTGCGTGACACTGCAGTGCCACTCCTAGATGGGCCCGGTGTTTGTGTCGGCCACTAGGGTCGCTAATCTCACTCACACAGCTACCTCATTGCGCCTCTTTTTTTCTTTGCGTCATGTGCTGTTTGGGGAGGGTTTTTTGGAAGGGACATCCTGCGTGACACTGCAGTGCCACTCCTAGATGGGCCCGGTGTTTGTGTCGGCCACTAGGGTCGCTTATCTTACTCACACAGCGACCTCGGTGCAAATTTTAGGACTAAAAATAATATTGTGAGGTGTGAGGTATTCAGAATAGACTGAAAATGAGTGTAAATTATGGTTTTTGAGGTTAATAATACTTTGGGATCAAAATGATTTAAGCTGTTTTTTAGTGTTTTTTGAAAAAAACACCCGAATCCAAAACACACCCGAATCCGACAAAAAAAATTCGGTGAGGTTTTGCCAAAACGCGTTCGAACCCAAAACACGGCCGCGGAACCGAACCCAAAACCAAAACACAATACCCGAAAAATTTCAGGCGCTCATCTCTACTAAATACACAATACCTCCGCACTTGCTCTTTATTTTACTGTACCCCAACCCAGAATCAGGCTCCGCACCTTAAAAGTCACCTATCTTCTTTTTTTGTGGCGGAAACATTCTGCGTGTTCTGCAGGCAGACTTCTTGGGCATTTTGTGGGTGATTATTGCTGCATCTTTTCTTTACTACAGTTGGGCCATGAGGAGAAGGCAGAGGAAAATATGCTTCCTTTCCTGGCACTTTTCAATTACGTAATCACCCTACATATGGTACTTGGAAAATGGAATCCTTTTTAGATGAGATCAGAAATTTATTTTAACTTTAATCATGTGAAATCACTCATAGCTTATAATATACTAGGTGGTTCATCGCGCCCTACAGGCGCTCTTCACACCGTCATAAGGGGCTACGCCTCCTTAACCCTTGTACAACCTTGTGGCGTGCAATATTTTTATTATATGGAGTATTACCTCCAATCATAATTGTGTGAGTGGTTAAAGATTGCACGGACAAAGGGCGTGCGATGGTTAAGGACCTTAACCATCGAAGCCCCTTGCAACATCGTGAACAGCGCACACAGGGCCTGATGCATCACATAGTAGGTGCTGTGATTGGGTGACGGGTGCGGGGGAGATGCGGGTGGGGTCCGGTGGTGCCGCGGGTGGGGGAGGGGCAGTTGTGTGGGTGCCACGTGTGGAGGAGGGGCTGGTGCGGTGGTGCCATTGGTGGGGTAGGGTGCGTGGGTGCAGTGGATGGGGGACCGGAGCCACCGCGGGTGGGGCAGTAGCGGTTTTAGGGGGTGCTGCAGGTGGGGGAGGGGTGGGTGCAGTGTTGCTGTGGTTGGGGGAGGGGGTCCAGAGCCACCACGGGTGCTGAAGGGGGTGTGTGAGGGGGGTGCCGCGGATGGGGCCTGGAGGTACTGCGGGTGGGGGAGGGGCAGGTAATGCTTCTCCTGCTTCTCCTCCTGGAAGCAGCTAACCTGCTGTCCTCCCTTTAGCAGTGGCTCTCCCGGAGACTCGCACAGCAGCCAAGCAGCCAGTCATTATTGTTTGCGCCAGTGTCCCAATGCGCCGCATTACAGGGAAGAAGATGCACTCAATAAACTACAGCTCCCAGCAGCCCTAAGGGGCGGAATGCTTCAGCGCTAAGGACTGCTGGGAGCTGTACTTTATTTAGTGTGTCTACTTCCCTATAATGTGGCACATTGGAACACTGGTGCTAACAATAGTGTCTGGCTGGCAGAACTGACTGACTCAGTCAGTCAGTCAGTGCACTGCACAGTCACATTTTACATTGATTCAGCGTCCAGACATTACCCTCCGTGATATCACTCACTCTATCCGTTACATTAGCCATCTCGGGGCTTCCAGGCCGGCAGCCCAGGTGCTGTGTTGTGGAGTCAGGGCCTCTGGGGATCTGGGCACGGCTGTGGCGGGGAGGCACTTCTGTGACATCACGTGCAGAGGAGGCTCCGAGAGAATGCGGCGCAGGTAGGGCTATGAAAGCCTTCCGCTGCACCACTTTCATACACATCTATAGCAGTGGCCGCAGCAGCTTTTGTTCCACCTGCGCCGCGGCTAGGGAGTGGGGATTGTTGATGCCGGAGGGGGCAGGCGGACTGGCAGCAGGACATTGGGGGTCATTCTGAGTTGATCGCTCGCTGACGTTTTTCGCAGTGCAGCGATCAGGTAACTACTGCGCATGCGTATGCAATGCGCAGGCGCGTCGCACAGGTACAAAGCGAATCGTTGCTGAGCAATGGATTTAACAAAGAATCCATTCACACAGCCGATCGCAAGGAGATTGACAGGAAGAAGGCGTTTGTGCGTGTCAACTGACCGTTTTCTGGGACTGTTTGGAAAAATGCAGGCGTGTCCAAGCGTTTGCAGGGCGGATGTCTGATGTCAATTCCGATACCAAAAAGACTGAAGTGATCGCAAGGGCTGATTAAGTCCAGACCTACTCAGAAACTGCACAAACTGTTTTTGCAGAGCTCGGCTGCAAAGCCGTTCGCACACTTGCAAAGCGAAAATACACTCCCCTGTCGGCGGCAACTATGCGTTTGCATGGATGCTAAAAGTAGCTAGCGAGCAATCAACTCGGAATGACCCCCATAGGATGCTGCAGTAAAATTATTTTTTTCCCCTATCTACAGCGCAGAGACTTGTTTCATACCCTCCAGCTGCACCTTTTTGGCAGGTACAGTACCTTTTTTATGGTCTGTACCGATTTTTGGCTCTCCAAACTTCCATTGAAAGTATAGGAAAAGGGGCGTGACCACGGCACTTTACCTGTGACCACGCCCCCTTTTCGAGTTTGAAGCAATTTTTATGTGTAAATTGTTGGAGGGTATGTTGCTGCAGATGCAGTGGCCCTATTTTGGGGTGTGGACCCGGAGCTGCAGCTTCATCAGCCCCATTGTTAATCCTGTTCTGGGAACTCACAGCAGCTAAAGGGCAGAGCCTCCCTTTGGATGTAACCTGTGTGGGAGGACGTTTCTCACCCATCAGCTGTGGACTGGGTGTGACAGACCTGCCACTAACCCAAATTACTCAATGTGAGCTCCTAGCCACGCCCAGCCTTAGACACACAGGCACAGAGTCACAGATCTGGGCTATTATATAGGAGATTTTAGAGGAAAAGAAGTCAGAGAATAAAAGTCACACCAAAAATTGAGGGTAATATTAGGAGACAGGTTTTTACTGGCGTAGTTGTGGATGATTTAAGTGCACTTCAATAGGTGTTTACAAAGTGCAGAACCATCTAATAATCTTTAACAAAGTGGTTCCAGTACTGGTTACTGTGGCACCCTAAGGGTCCTCGGGGCACTTGCAGGGGTGCCCTGGGTTAGTGGTTCAGGACCAATTCAATTTATTTTTGGTTAATAGGCTTGTGACTTTCAATCATTAAATATGTGGACGAACAGAAGCGAATGTTGTCCCTCAGCAGATAACAGACATAATCACAATTTATTTAATTACATTTTCTTTTCTTCTGAATTTCTAACTAAGAAACCTTTGGCGTATGGGTGCCGTGATGTGATACTCTAGGGCCAAGTGATTAAAAAAAGATTGCGAACCACTTCCCAGATATAAACATTATGCTAAAAATTGTATAAAGTTCATCCCCCAATATCTCTAACATACCAGTACCTCTAATTTTGTCAACCGCTGACCGTTACACATATACCACCACTTCGCACTTTTTTTCACACACTCAGGCCGGGATGCCGGCCAAACTCTGACTTTTTGTAAAGGGGCAATCATGTACAGGGCTAAACCATGCCTTTTACGTGACTGCCCCTTTAAAAAATACGTCCGAGGCTGGCATCACACCATAGCCAGATTAAGGGGGGGATGCAGGGCATACTGTACCCCGGGCCCCCCTCTTTTAAGGGCCCCCCCAGCCAGAGCACACTGACATCACTAGCTCTCCCTCTTGTGCAGCAGCAGAACCAGGCTACCAGGATGTGAGAAGGACAGTATGCATTGCAGGCAGAGATACAGGAGTATCAGGTTTCATGAGATGCCAACAGAGCTTCCTGACCAGAGGAGAGATAGCCGAGGGGAGAAAGCTGTAAATGACCCAGGGATTCCAGCTTCTCCTCCTCCTGCTAGGTGTCAGGGTCCTGTGTAACCTGTTATCTAATGAGAGCATTCATGTCTCGAAAGACACACACAAAGCATCCTCCCGAGTCCTGTCCCAGTGTGTTAGTAGTACAGAGGCTGCTGCTATTGCATTTTTGCAAGATAAATCATAGATTTTCTTTTTCTATGTGTATTTTAAGGTTGTTTAACTTGTCTTTGTTCCACTACAGGCAAACATTATAAAATAGTTGTCTCTCTATTAGGTGGAGATATAAACAGTACCTAAACTATTAGTTTAAATCTGATATACACCATTGGTTTATATTTAATATATACAATCCATACCTCCCTACATGACCCATTCCAGGAGGGACAAAATGCTCTCTACCTGGACTTCCCTGTTAATTTATGATTGTAATCATTTTTGTTGAAATACCTTTTTTTATCAATTAAATTGGTCAACATATGTGATACCAATCATATATTAAAAGGGACGTCCAGGGGGAGAAAAAGTTCTCCCTCCCCGAATGGGTCATGTCAGGAAGTATGCACAATCTAATACACACCCTCCCCCTCCACCAGGGCCCCCCTGTGTTAAGTGCCCCAGGCCCCCCCAAGGCTTAATCCGGCCCTGCATCACACACGGGCTTCATTACATCCCGCAGTCAGTGTATGAGAAGCATGGTACCTGAATCTCCCTACTCCAGCTGTAATTTAGGATGATCCTTGTGTCAGTTACTATGTAAGAAATGTGAAGTGATTGGTCTGTGTGTCACTGTGCTCTTCTTCAGACTTTGATTGAATGAGCAATTACTCTTGTTGGGAACATCGATACATCAGAAGAAAGGGGAGCAGGCACAGACTGGTGGTGGAGGAGGGGGGACAGAACTGCACAGGGGGGGTTAAAAGGTGGGCGAATGCAGTTGAAAGCATTATATATTGTCATAGATCTTAGAGCAAGTTGAATATAAGGTTTATAGTTATGTTCATTTGCTATATGCAAAAATGCACTTTTCCACGCTGCACGTGATCACAAGCATAAGTTGAGTATACTAGGAGCGTGCATAATATTCAGAATTCGCAACATCTACACTTTATGGCGTATCTTTTGTGGCACCCAAAGCCCTGGGGTATATATTTGCTAATTATCATTACTAATTTTTTAAAAAAGACAAATTAATGTTATGTAGCTCAAAACTGCCCCAAGTTGTGATCCTAGTACACAATACTTTACCAATGATTAGCGTGTAGGTGTAGTGCATCTGGCTGCAAGGCGTTCTCTGGCACTGTTATGTAGAATAGCTACAGTATTTAAATCTACTGGGTACATGTTCTTGTTATTTGAAAAATAATCGCCAAAGCAGTAACACTGTATGAGGAGAAAACGTTTGGTGCCTTATTTTTTTTTTCTTCCTGTTGACTTTTTATGTTTGAACTCAATTAATGGGAGCATAAACAAATTAAGGTTGATTACTCCTGACTGCCTCGCAAGCATTGAGCTCTCGCTATCTGTGGCTATTTTGGACAAAGTCGTAAGCACAGCATTTTCTGTTTTCCTTCACCCCTCCTCCTGGGGAGCAGAATTTCAATGCAGTTTTCCATTAAATAAGCCATTGTAATCATGTTGGGTTAATAGAAGAAGTAAAATTGCCTTCCCTTTTACAAGACATTAAAGCAAAGCTGCATTATTATAAAAGTTTTCTTGTGGACTGGGCATTTAAAATGTGCCCTTAGTGGCTGACGCAAGATCTTTCATTAGCGCTGACAGCTTTTCACCCCGTAATAAGACTTCCAGATTATTATTTTTCCTAGTGACACAATGGGGTATATTTACTAAGGTCCCGATTTTGACCGAGATGCCGTTTTTTCTTCAAAGTGTCATCTCGGTAATTTACTAAACTGAAATCACGGCAGTGATGAGTGCATTCGTATTTTTTGGGAAGTTCAAGTTTAAAAATACGAATGAATACACCATCGGTCAAAACGCGGCTGTTTAGATATGAATCTCGGTCATTTACTAACCATTCGTATTTGTAATGTCTACCGTGAAAAAGCATTTGCGGCCGTGAAAAAATACATTTCGTAAAAAAGTCCTAAAAAAAAACAGACCTGCTTTTGAGAAGCGTGTTTACATGTGTAGTCAATTATCCATTACTCACACCTGAATGTTTGGCCCTATAAAAGGGTCCCTGGAACATTTTGAATATCTCTCACTCTGAAATGGCTGCTGTGGTGTGTGCAACAGATTTTTGGTTTGCTGGGGGATACCTGAGAGTGCTCCATGACTCTTCAAGAAATCTGGCCCAGGTAAGTAAACATGGTCAGCAGGTTGAACAGGTGCCGCGGAGGTGCGCGGAGGCTGCGCCAGCCACGTTTGTTTAGGGGACGTTTAAACTTAAACGCATTGTCTGATGATAGGGTCATACAGATGTTTCCCCTAAAAACATCCAACATTTTCCGTCTGTATGACCTTGTCAAACTGGGACTATATCCTGAGACAGCACGCTCACGCTCTGTCTCAGGCTTGCACAAACTCCTGGCTGTGTTGCACTTTATGGCTACTGGCAGCTTCCAGGCTGTGACAGGCGACGTCATTGGTATTTCCCAGCCAACCTTTTCTAAATTTTTGAAACAGGTGAGTTGAAAAATACATACACGTCTATGTCTAAGTGTTGCTTCTGGTAGGTCTTAGAACACAGTATTGTTTGTTCTTTATACTGTTGTTTTTTTTTTTAATTTGTATAAAAACATTGACACTCATTACCCCATTAAACCATACACACATAGCGTGTTTTACAATGTTTGACACGGACACAGGATTTTTTGTGAAGACAATATTTAAATTTTTATTGTGTTACACACATGTCATGTTAGAATCATTATTTTTTCTTTTGTGTGCTGGGTGCCGAGGTTTGAGCAGGGTCGCTGGCCCGTGTTCTGGATGATCATCGAACAGGGGAGGTAACTGGGGTCTGGCTAGGGGTAGTCGTTCCTGAGCTGGAGCTGAGATGTTGTGCTGACATCAGAGTGATGCTTTGGCTCAAGTTATGTATACTGGCATTCAGTTGATTATTACTGGCAGTGTGGCTGGCCACAATCCTAGACAAAGTCTCATTCACTACCTGATTGTGTTGGATCACTTGTATCAGGGCTTGTTGATGCCGCTGTTGCTCATCGATGATGCGCGTCAAATTTGCCAGCATTTGCGTGTTGTCCGCCCTGATTTGCTCCATCGATGTCGCAATTCTGCCTACCTGAACAATCAGTCTGCCCGAGTTCCGACTAATGCGCGGAAGATGATGGGGCAGACTGGCAAGGTGTTGTGTGTGTGTGTTCAGGCAAGCAGTGTTTTGGGCCTGTTGTGTTGCCCAAATGGACCAAAAGTCAGCGGACATTTGTTGCTGGGGTGGAGTTGGTATCAATTGTGGACTTAAGGAGGCTTGGGGCATATCCTGCGGCTGGGTTGGCTGGGTAGGAACAACGGGCGTAAGTTGCAGTGTATAGGTTGCCTGTTGGTCTGGCTCCTGCTGGTCATCGTCTCCCATGAAGGTTGGTTCTGTATGGGGTGGCCAACAGGCACTGTTTAGTTATAATTAAATATCTTTGCTTGTCCTAAACATTCCATACTTAATATGTTTATTTTTAATTTTTTATTTGAGGTGTGTTTTTTAAAACTAGGAATCTTTCCTTTACAAACACATATGTGCCATAACAGACGTGCGCAGAGACTGACTGGCGGGTTCCGCACCGAACTTCCCCCCCTCCACAGCATTATAGTGGTCTCTCACCTCCCCTGTCCTGGATATAGACTTCTCACCTGGACGGACCAGAGGAGCGCATCAGGTAAGCAGTCTACATCCCGGACAGGGGAGGTGTGAGAACACTATAATGCTGTGGAAGGGGTGGGTGGGTTAAGTCCGGTGAGAAACCCGCTATTCATTTTCTGTGCACGTCTGTGGGCTCAATTTAGTAAGATGGGTGTTCTATTTAAAATGTGATGTGGCTCATAGCAACCAATAAGACTTTAATTCACATTTATTTGGCACCTTCAAGAAGATAATACCTGGAATCTGATTGGTTGCTACGGGAAACATGCCATCTCACATTGAGCTCACATCATAGTAAATGTACTGTGTCGAAATGTTTGAATGTATTTCTTTAAAGTTTTTACTCACCAGACAGCTGAGGTGATCGTGGCTCATCACTTTGGGGACTAGCCAAAATTGCCTGTGGTGGCTGGGGCAAGACTGCCGAGATGCGCCGCCTGGGTGGTGAAGAAGGAGGCGCAGATTCCGACTCCACACGCCGCGTCTTAGTGGGCCTCCTAGTTAAAGTCACAGAGCCCTGTGATGGCCGCCTTAGAGGAGGGCGGCTTGCAGAAGAAGAACCTATGTGAAAATAGCAACATTAATATTTTGTGGTTCTATGTGTTTGCAGAATATGTGACTACACTGATTTCTTACCTGCATTCCCAGCAGCTTCATCAGTTGGCTGTGGCCTGTGGCGCGTCTCTGGCGTACTGTTGAAAAATTGCACAAAACATTATGACCATACTTTTAAAACTCATTGTTATCTGAAAATCATTATTGTAATGTAAACATCTTGCACCTAATGTTAAGTTAACTATTTTATGTTTAAGCTATTCTGGATTAATTAATTGGGTGTGTATTCTTAAATTAAGATGATGTTGCACTAAATAATCCAGAAACATAGCTTAATTCGACACAATATATTGCAGATAATTTTAATATTAAATTTCTCACAAACAACATAAAAACCATATTAAAAATTGCAAAAATTTATAGAAAAAGTAAAAAAAAAAAAATGCCATTTGAAAAAACAGTTAGGGACAAGCAAAATCTATGATTATGTATTATAACTACACATACCAGCATGCACTGCAACAGATTTCACATTCACTAATAGCAAAACTCTGGCAATGCATGATGGGACTTGTAGTTTTGAAACACATTTACAGCTACAGGTTGCACAGGCCTGCACGACATTACCAACACAATGGCCCTCATTCCGAGTCGTTCGCTCGGTATTTTTCATTGCATCGCAGTGAAATTCCGCTGAGTGCGCATGCGCAATATTCGCACTGCGACTGCGCCAAGTATCTTTGCTATGAAGATAGTATTTTTACTCACGGCTTTTTCATCGCTCCGGCGATCGTAATGTGATTGACAGGAAATGGGTGTTACTGGGCGGAAACAGGCCGTTTTATGGGAGTGTGGCTGAAAACGCTACCGTTTCCGGAAAAAACGCAGGAGTGGCCGGAGAAACGGGGGAGTGGTTGGGCGAACGCTGGGTGTGTTTGTGACGTCAAACCAGGAACGACAAGCACTGAACTGATCGCACAGGCAGAGTAAGTCTGGAGCTACTCTAAAACTGCTAAGTAGTTTGTGAGCGCAATATTGCGAATACATCGGTCGCAATTTTAAGATGCTAAGATACACTCCCAGTAGGCGGCGGCTTAGCGTGTGTAACTCTGCTAAATTCGCCTTGCGACCGATCAACTCGGAATGAGGGCCAATGTTTGCATATTAAAAACACCGTAACAATTAGCAGCATTAACATTTTAAAAATAACAAGAGCCAACAAAATTAAAATAAAACTCACCATCCTGCCTTGGACGGTCCGAATCCCGGACATGAGTCGCTGACACCACTTCTGCAGGAATAAGTGACCGCACAGGCTCCTCCCAATCACGAAAAGTGGCACGGAAAGGGTGTCCACCCCCGGTTTGGCGGGCTGATTTGGCCTCCTTGGCCATCTTGGCCTTGACACGGCGCTTGATGTCATAAAACCTTTTTCTACACGTGTCCTCAGTCCGCCTCACCACACCCTCACTATTGACTGCCGCAATAACTTTTCCCCACAGGACAGACTTCCTACGTGAGGACACCTTGGCAGCATCCTGCCCAAACAATTGGCGATGATGCCTCATCAGCTTCCGCACCAAAGCCATGTTTTCAGCATAGCTGAACTTCACATTGCGCCCAGTCTTGGTAGTGGTGCGTGGCTGCGGAGCCACAGCACCATCACTATCACTGGAGAACGCTACAACAGGCACCCCCTCCTCCTCCTCACTAACCTCCTCCCTCTCACTAACCTCCTCCACCTCACTCACCTCCTCCCTCTCACTAACCTCCTCCACCTCACTCACCTCCTCCCTCTCACTAACCTCCTCCACCACACTGACCTCTGACTGAGACATAATCCCCACAAACTACACAAAACACTGAGAAAATAAAACAGAAAACACACTCCTCCACTACCACTACACACCACACACACAACACACACACACTCACTCACAAACAATGACAATAGACTTGGAAAAAAAAACAATGACAAAAAAGTAGACAAACTTCGAAAAAACTACACAACAAGTATGACAAGACTACTTACACACACAGTACAGCACTCAACAATCGCAAAACTCCGCTCCAAATCCACCAAAAACTCCACCAAACTCACCAACTCCTAATACACCTTCCTCTCTCCTCTCCACTAGCTAAACCCACGAGGTGCGGACGGTTTGGGGCGTTTTTATAGTAATGTGCAAACAGACACTCCTCCATCACGAATACAACCAATCACGGACGAGTGACAAAAACTAAACTTAGTAAAAAAACTCGGCCGGAAACGGAAAAACACTGCCGTAACAGACATGTAACGCAGTCGTAAAAAAACACTAAGAACACGGCCGCAAAACCACAAAATCGGCCGCATTACACATCAAAAAAAGTAAAACACGAATGACATCGACATCGGACAACACTAAAAATACAAATACGACAGCTTAGTAAATTAGTCGTAATCAATTCAAAAAGTTGCAGTTTTACACTTTCGATGTAATTCGTAATGATTCTCTCTCCAAATCGGTAACAATACGAATCTTAGTAAATTTACCCCAATGAGTGAGACAATGCACTTGTGGAAGATACCAATCACTACTTCATGGTTCACCTGGGTGTAATATATGCAGAGTACCTTTCTATAGTGATAATAATACGGATAATTACTTACTTTTGTCTGTGAAAGATTTTTTTTTTTTGTGTGTGCTAATAATCTGAAAACTAACTAAAAGCGACTAAAAATAACTATGTAATACAGGCAATTTGTGTCCAGCTGTTGCAGCATACCGTAAAGCAGTGTAATCAAAGCGATTTCCTCTCTACCTCATGTATGCTGAGGGGATGTCATCCTTCCCCCCAACTTCTCCTTCACACTGTACATCTAGTCCCTCTTGCAAGCATGTTGCTTCCACCTTATGAAACAATGCCAGGACTCAGGGCCGGCTCCAGGCCTACTAGCACCCTGAGCGAAAACATGTAAAAGCGCCCCCCCCCCCCCCTATGCGCGCGCCGAAGGCGCGTGCGCTCCAGGGAAAGTGGGCGTGGCCTCTTGGAAAGTGGGCGTGACCTCAGGACTTCATATTATTAGACTATGAATAAATATGTTTTCACACCCCCTCTACGCACACAATTAGCAGCCTTACACATAACAGCCACAGTAGTGTTCCTTACACACAATGTCTCTAGTATAGTGCCAGATACACAATGTGCAGTGCCAGATAGACATGATATGCCCCCCAGCAGTGCCAGCTACACACAATATGCCCCCCAGCAGTGCCAGCTACACGATAGTGTTCACTTTTTATGGCAGGGAGGGCACATTTTTAAGTTAGGAGGGCAAAATGATGTACATACTGTAATGCTTGGTGCTCATTTACCTACAAGGTACAGCATGGACAGTGCGCGCCGAAGGCGCGCAGCAAAAATTTAGGGGCGTTGCTTCGTGGGGAAGGTGCGTGGCCACATAATAGTGGCAATTCGCATTACACCACACAGTAGTGCAGTTAATACACACTGCACCAGGTAGAACCTCCTAGACACTTTGCGCCAGGCAGAGCACGTTAGACACTTTGCGCCAGGCAGAGCACGTTAGACACTTTGCGCCAGGCAGAGCACGTTAGACACTTTGCGCCAGGCAGAGCACGTTAGACACTTTGCGCCAGGCAGAGCACATTAGACACTTTGCGCCAGGCAGAGCACGTTAGACACTTTGCGCCAGGCAGAGCACGTTAGACACTTTGCGCCAGGCAGAGCACGTTAGACACTTTGCACCAGGCAGAGCACGTTAGACGCTTTGCGCCAGGCAGAGCACGTTAGAGACATTGCCTAGCCACAGACACCTAGCGGGAACACTACATGATATGCTCCCCAGCAGTGCCAGCTACACATGACATGCCCCCCAGCAGTGCCAGTAACACATGACATGCCCCCCAGCAATGCCAGATACATAAATGGCCACACAGTGCCAGATATGTCCCTACATAAATGCCCCTACAGTGCCAGATACAGAAATGCCCCCACAGTGCCAGATACAGAAATGCCCCCACAGTGCCAGATAAATGCCCCACAGTGCCAGATATGACCCAACAGTGCCAGATATGACCCCACAGTGCTACATAAATGCCCCCACAATGCCAGATATGACCCCACAATGCCAGATATGCCCCCAGCAGTGCCAGCAACACATGACATGCCCCCCAGCAATACAAGATACATAAATGCCCCTACAGTGCCAGATACAGAAATGCCCCCACAGTGCCAGATAAATGCCCCCACAGTGCAAGATAAATGACCCCACAGTGCCAGATAAATGCCCCCACAGTGCCAGATAAATGCCCCCAGTGCCAGATAAATGTCCCCACAGTGCCAGATAAATGCCCACAGTGCCAGATAAATGCCCCACAGCGCCAGATACATAAAATGCCCCCACAGTGCAGATATGCCCCTACAGTGCCAGATACATAAATGCCCCCACAGTGCAGATATGCCCCCACAGTGCCAGATACATAAATGCCCCCACAATGCCAGATACATAAATGCCCCCACAGTGCCAGATACATAAAATGCCCCCACAGTTCCAGATACATAAATGCCCCCACAGTTCCAGATACATAAATGCCCCCTCAGTGCCAGATACATAAATGCCCCCACAGTGCCAGATACATAAAATGCCCCCACAGTTCCAGATACATAAATGCCTCCACAGTGCCAGATACATAAATGCCCCCACAGTGCCAGATACATAAATTCCCCCACAGTGCAGATATACCCCCACAGTGCCAGATACATAAACGCCCCCACACTGAAAGATATACCCCCACAATGCAGACATACATGCCCCCACATTTCCAGATACATAATTGCCCCACAGTGAAATATATGCCCCAACAGTGCCCCCACACAGAGCCCGATCCACGATACCTGTGGTTGTGGCGGGAGGGGAGTGCCGCTGAGGACGCGGGAGGCTGAGGGCGGCTGAGTGCCGCTGCCGCTGAGGACGCGGGCGGCTCTTCTAAACAGCCGCATACACAACAACTTAAGTTTATGCCAGGCAGCACTGCAGGCTGGCTCCAGGCACAAAGATGGCGGCGCCAGCGCGCGGCGCCCATAAAGGGTGGCGCCCCGCGCGGCCGCTCTAGTCGAACGTGCCTGGAGCCGGCCCTGCCAGGACTACACACTTCCTCAGCCATGACGCTACGTAAACTGTTATCCATTCGCTTACTATTTCCTGCCCCGTATACAGCAGTCTCGTTCTGTCTGGACTCCCATCTCACCCATGTCTTCCAACTTTCTTGATGCTCTACTTTTTCTTCTCTCGAATCTCTACACTGGCATTCCAGTCCCTACAGAATACAATTTAAACTCCTCTCCTCCTCATCACCTTTACATTCCACAATTCCTTTCATCCTCTCCGCACTGCTAATCACCCACTACTCCTGTGCTACTTCACACCTATGGAATACACCACTATGTAAAATTAGACTCTTCATCAACCTCCAGTGCTTCAAATGCTCCTTAAAAACCCTCTGATTCATTAAACCCTACCATTTTTACACCTAAATCCAACCTCGCTGACCCAGCTTCCCAACACGGACAATGTCATTCTTTGTCCCTAGTCTTGTCTCAGAATTGCCACTTCCCATTAGATTGTAATCTTTTATGAGCAGGGCTCTTGCTCCTCCATTCTTCTTGTTTGTTCCCAAGGGTGTAGCTACCATAGGTGCAGGCAGGACAGCTGCTATGGGGCCCAGAGCTGAGAGGGGCCCACCTTCCCTGTCACAGTTACATGTGTTATATACATTTTTCGCCATTGAGTGGTACGTAGGGGTCCTTTCAAACTTTTTCCTTGGGCCCTGCAATCTATCTAGGTATGCCCCTGGACCTGCTCATTGTAGTGTGGTATAAAATGAACACGAGGGCATTTTAATGTTATATAATATGAACCGGGGCACTGTAATGAGGCACAATATGAACGGGGAGTACTATATATCATAATGTGAATTGGGGGTACTGTGCGGCATGGTGTGTACTGGCAGATCTGAAATGTGACATAGGGTGAACTTAAGCACTACTGCGATTCATAAAAGAAACTAGGGCACTACTATGGGGCATAACATTAAATAAGACTCTACTATGGTTCAGAAAATGACCTAGGGCACTATTATAGGGCATAACATTAACAACTGCTACAGAGAAGTGTCTCTCTGGAAGCATTGATACGGGGGCCCCTTCAAAATGTTGCTATGGGGCCCACAACGCCCCTGTTTGCTCCCACATGTAGATCTTTCCGTCTTGCCTCCTGCATGTTCTTGATGACTTATTATGTTACCAGCAAGTCTTTTGGCTGAGCTGGGAGTTGGAGGGAGTTTATTTTAAAAAGGTCAGAATTCCTTTGTTAGTTGTGAATTTGCTGTGTTGGTGCGCCTTGGTGAGGAGCCAGTAGTTTTGGTAATTTGTAAAAAAACAAGTAAAGTTAGAGATGAAATGGTTGCGGCTCTGGACAAGGAAGGCGTCGTTATAGATAATTTGGGATTAAGGTTGAGAAATGATAGAAATAGAACCAGTATAATCAATATGTGAGAATTAGATGTACTCTTGCTAAAGTCTGCATTGTACACCCTTGGAGGGCACCTGCAGGGCCAGTATTGATTTCCTGGGTTTCTATGGTCAATGTAACTGTCACCCATGAAAACCATCTCTACATTTCCCGTAAAGCTGAGTCTATGTATGGGCGTATTTGGGGTCGATGGGTGTGATCCAAATATTCTAAATACCCTACTCAAGGCCAGCGATTGTCTGCTTTTCCCGCATAATGCCCCTTCTGGGCTGGGGCGCCACTATATAATGTCACTATATGTCATGCCTGCCTAGCGGTTCTGGTGCTGCCCTGCTACTGTTGATCTACTTGTCTGACTGTCATATCCCCCCCCCCACCACCACCACCACCACCACCATCTTATTCTAAACATATTGGATCATATTGCCCTTCCTCTGGTGGTCTCTCATAAATGAACCCGGAGCTGCGTTTCATAGGCTGTGAATCATGTGGGCTACACAGTTCTGTTGTGTTATGCTACTTGACCAGATCATCTGTCATCCGTTTCACCATGTCTCGTTACGTATGACTGTACTGTATGCCTGTTACCTGATTTGTTATTTTATTTTGTAAAATCTTCTATATTCAGATGTGCTGTAACGTTACATTGATGCTGTAATATCCCACAACTTGTTTTCATTGTTTTGCTGTTTATTTGATTTTGTTTTGATTTGCCAAAATCAATAAAAGATGACTTCAATAAAACAAAAAAGTGATAGAGCCAGTGTGCTCAGTAGTAACCCCCTGTCTATGCCCCCTGAGGAACACTAACATGGTATAGATAATGAACAGTGCTTCTGATATTCCATGTTACTGCTGAGTATCCCGAGGCACAAAGATCTTGTCAAGCTCCAGCCTATACAGTCTTGTGCATTATTTCTATTGTTTATTAACATTATACTATGATTTTTTTTTTACTTGTGATGTTCCACAGATTTTCTGTATAGCGCTATGAACCCCATGCACCAGAACATAAAGGGGCACGCTGCTGTGTCTGCCTTAGTGTATTCTGCCATAGTCGCATCTGTGACTATAAGGTCTATTGGATAAATGTATTACCCGTCGTTATGGGCGAGAAGCAGTATCAGCGCACGTATTGTGCACTATACCGCTTCTCCCCCATGTATGAAGGCGGTCACAGTGACAGCGGAGCTATGCTCCCCTGTTCTTATTGGCGCTGCTATCTAAAAGGTAGCAGGCCGATAAGCGCGGGCAATGTATGGACGATCAGCATTTCTGACCGTTCCGACATCTGTAGCTGTCGATTTCGACCGCTGCAGGTGGCAATGCCCATTCACCACAGCAGGGAAAGAGCTGTGGCAGGTGCCGACTCCAGAGTGCGCACATGTCTCTTGCGTGAGTAGTAAGATCCTGCACATGTACAGAGGAGCCGCCCGGGACATGGACAGACATTCCTTCAGCATTAAGGGGTACATCGCCGGAGGGATGAGCTTTCGCTTCCCCTGCATCGGCAGACAAGATGTTAGTACCGCTATAATACATTTACCCCTATGTGCTAAGCCTAGGAGAGAGATAAAGTGGACGGAGATAAACTACCAGCGAACCAGCTCCAAACTGTCATTTTGCACACAGCATGTAGACCTCTTTATAGTAATGCTCGTATCAGCCCTTCTTCTGGTGTAGAAGCGTGTGTCTGACTGTGTAAGGACTGAGATTCCCACAGTTGCACCATCATATGGCAGCTGCCAGGGCTGCCATCAGGGGGGGACTGCCGGGACTCCAGACTCGGGCTATGACCGCAGGGGTGCCCGCATCGCAGTGGTGTGAATTGGAGCTCCCCTGCCACAGAAGGGGAAGCGCTGAAGCATTTTGAATTTGCAGCAGCAGCTCCTGATTGTCTGTTGGTCTGTGAGCTCGGATTGGCTTGTGGCCTTCTTCAAATTTGAAATACTGCCGTCGCTGTCCTTTTATGGCTGCCTACTCTAGAGTCCTTCCCTTTGCTGCTGCTGTGACCAGGGCCCACCACTGTGGTGCCTAGGGGCACCACCTAGTGTACTGCAGTCTTGACTGGCAGCAACAACTGATACCCAGAATGGTAGGTTGTGGGGGTTGCAGGGGGAGCGGAAGTTGAGAGGGTGTGGGGGTGGGGAGCTCTGCCTATTCTGGCAATCCCAAGCCCCATAATTTCTGATGGCAGCCCTGGCAGCTGCAGATTTTCCATCTGAGTATGGCGTTCATTTTCCAGCAGGACTTGGTACCTGCCCACACTGCCAAAAGTAACAAAACCTGGTTCAGTGTCCGTGGGACTACTGTGTTGGAATGGCCAGCAAACTCGCCTGACCTGTTCTCATTAGTATTGCCCCCAGTAGTAATGCCCCTGTAGTTATGCCCCCTGTAGTTATGTCCCCTGTAGGTATGCCCACTGTAGATATGCCCCTAGTTGGTGTGCCGCCAGTAGTTATGTCCCCAGTTGGTGTGCCCCCAGTAGTTATGCCCCCAGTTGGTGTGCCCTCAGTAGTAATGCCTCCGTAGATGTGCCCCCTGTAGTTATGCCCTCTGTAAATATGCCCCCAGTTGGTGTGCCCCTAGTAGTTATGCCTCCAGTTGGCGTGCCCCCAGTAGTAATGCCTCCATAGTTATGTCCCCAGTAGATGTGCTCCCTGTAGTTATGCCCGCTGTAGATATGCCCCCAGTATGTTTGCCCCCAGTAGTTGTGCCCCAGTAATTATGCCCCCAGTTGGTGTGCCCCCAATAGTAATGCCTCCAATAGTTATGCTCCCAGTTGGTGTGCCCCCGTAGTTATGTCCCCAGTAGATGTGCCCCCTGTAGTTATGCCCGCTGTAGATATGCCCCCAGTTGGTGTGACCCCAGTTTGTTTGCCACCCAGTAGATATGCCCCCAGTTCCCCCCTCTAGTAGCGCTGCTTACACACATAAAAGATTTTTAAAAAACCACAATACTCACCTGCCCCGCTCCTGCTTACGTAACTCCGCCTGGCGCCCGCTCCTCACAGCTATGGGAGAGACGTCATGACGTCTCTCCCATAGCGCCGCCCTGCCGCACACTGCCTGAGCCGGAAAAGCTTACGGCTGCGCTTAGGGGGAAAGAGCCGACGCCCGCTGCTAACACAGTCTCACAATGCGCCCCGCTTCTAACAATGCGCTGGCATTTCCCTAGGTTAGGTGAGCTGGAGGAGGCGGAACTGCGTTCCGGCTCCAAATTGAACTGGCGGTACGTGGTTCTGCCCCGTTCTGGCTCACTTTAACCTCTGCACGCCGCATTGAGGCAGTAATACATGCAGAACTAGGGGCCCAAACCAAGTACTGAGTACATACGCATGATTATACTTTTCAGTGGGACGACATTTCTGTAATTAAAATCCTTTTTTAATTGATTTTATTAATATTTTCTGAGATTTTGGATTTGGGGGTTTCTTAAACTGTAAGCCACAATCATCAAAATTATAACAAATAAAGGCTTGAAATATCTCACTTTGCGTGTAATGAGTCTATATAATATATTAGTTTCACCTTTTAAGTTGAATTACTGAAATAAATGAACTTTTGCACAATGGGGGTCATTCCGAGTTGTTCGCTCGTTGCCGATTTTCACAACGGAGCGATTAAGGCAAAAATGCGCATGCGCATGGTTCGCAGTGCGCATGCGGTTAGTATTTTAACACAAAACTTAGTAGATTTACTCACGCCCGAACGAAGATTTTTCCTCGTTGAAGTGATCGTAGTGTGATTGAGAGGAAGTGGGTGTTTCTGGGCGGAAACTGGCCGTTTTCTGGGAGTGTGCAGAAAAACGCAGGCGTGCCAGGGAAAAACGCGGGAGTGTCTGGAGAAACAGGGGAGTGACTGGCCGGACGCTGGGCGTGTGTGTGACGTCAAACCAGGAACGAAACTGACTGAACTGATCGTTATTTGTGAGTAAGTCTCGAGCTACTCGGAAACTGCTAAGAAATTTCTTTTCGCTATTCTGAGAATCTTTCGTTCGCAATTCTGCTAAGCTAAGATACACTCCCAGAGGGCGGCGGCTTAGCGTGTGCAATGCTGCTAAAAGCAGCTAGCGAGCGAACAACTCGGAATCACCCCCAATATTCTAATTTTCTGAGTTTCACCTGTACATTAAAGGTACAGATAACAAAGGCTGCATTCTTGCCTATAATATTACTGCCCATCTTCTTGGCACTTCTTGGGCACTAAGTGCCATGTTAAGTATGCATGCAGCAAGCCTTATCATTGTGTTATGTGATTTTTATATGTATTCCAATTGGACTACTTCATGGCCAAAGAAGGATGTCTCTCTTTTGGTTTAGGAGACTACTAAGAGAGATTTAAGGAGTGTATTTTAGAATACTAAGACAATTGATGTCTATGTCTCTTTGCTAATAGGTACTTTTGTGAACCTACTGTGTACATAACTTCAGGTTCCAGCATATCTCTGGCAGTCACTAGTAGCTGTCCTTGAACCTCTGGTTGTACAAGCACCAGCATGCCTGAGAAGTCCATAGTTCTGTGGGTTGGCTGGAATAGTCGTTTTACACAATGATATTAAATCTTGTTTGGTTATACACTTTCAACCCGGCACCCAGCACATAGGTCTCTTATGGGCATATTTATCACGATCCGCATCTTGAATGTGGATGGGATGTGATAAATTTGCTCAAATCCGCAATGCAATATTTTACATACATCACAAGGAAGTATGAAATATCACATGCAGGGACAGAGCTTGCAAGAAAGTTCTGTCCCTGCGAATCCTCTTGCTGCTTGTGACCGAGAAAGTGCCACTGCAGGCTACCCACTGTTACCCACCCTCCTCTTACATTTACCTGTAGCCGGGACCGGTGATCTGGGAGGGCAGCCAGTCATCTGATCCTGTGCTCTGCTGTGACCACCGACGCGGTGAATTGAAATGCTGGCTTCACAGCATCACTTTACTGCACTGGGGGACACAGAAGGAGCACAGTGATCAAATGACCCGTTGCCCTCACAGGATCACAGATCACCAGTCCCTGAGTGCAGGTAAGTATTACTCTTTTCTTTCTGACTTTTTCTTTATTTTCTTTTACACAGTGATCAGCCTGTGGTCTAACAGACACACATGGCTGATCACAAGGAGTGTCTGAGTTCTGCCTTTACTGCCAACCGTCAGGGGTTGGGGAGGGGACATCCCACCCTGTCTGTCTTTCCAACATCGGGATCCCGGCATCGTTATTATGACCGCCGGGATCCCGAGCACCGGCCTTTCATGCTGGATCCATGTGCAGTAGTAGGGTAACCAGAGGGAAGCTGTATTAATGCTATTTGAAGATAGAGTTATTATCACAGGGCTCCCTCTGGTATTTTCTTTACAATTTTTTTAATTAAATTTGGACAGATCGCACTTCCCATTACAAGTAGAGATAATGCGATCTGATTACTAAAAAAATGTAAGTTTAAGAGCTTGGGGGGAGAATTTGGGGAATTCTCTTCTAATTTCCCATAGGTACACTGAGGTGATATTAAAAAGGGTGAAAAGGGGGTGAAAACACACTTTTTTCCATGCCAAGTTCAATTGTGCTTCGTATACAGACTCAGTCGCACACAGATATGCAAGTGTCACATATCAAATTAATCGGGACAGGCTCCTGGGACCTGATCCAAGTCTGGTTGGAGTAACTATCGCTGTTGATTACATGGAAGCAGCAGCAATAGCACTAATATGGTAGTGCAGAAGGAGGCGTCACGCTTCCTGCTTGCATTAGTGGCATCTGTGACACCCATGGGCAAGGGCGTAACCAGAACTTAGTGGGCCCCATAGCAACATTTTAAAGGGGCCCCTGTCCCAATGATTCTAGAGACACCTCTCTTCAGCAATTATTAATTTTATGCTCCATAATAATTAATTTTATGCTCCCTAGTTTATTTTATAAACCATAGCAATGCCTTGTTTATTTTTGAACCATAAAAGTGCCCTAGTTCACATTATGCCACACTGTAGGTCTGTCCCAGTACGCAATATGCCACACAGTACTCCCAATTCACATTATGACATAGTGTCCCCAGTTCATATTACGTCATATTAAATTGCCCCTGTTCATATTACACCACACTATAGTGTCTCCACTTCATATTGTGCCACATTACAGTACCCCAGTTCACATTAGGTAACATTATAATGCCCTCCAGTTCATTTTATAGCACATTACAATGAGCAGGTCCAGAGGCATAACCAAATATCCCAAGTCAAAAGTTTGTAAGGGCCCCTATATATATATATTTGTTCTCTAATGAGCAAAACCATGTGCACTGCAGGTGTGGCAAATGTAACGTGTGCAGAGAGAGTTAGATTTGGGTGGGGTGTGTTCAAACTGAAATCTAAATTGCAATGTAAAAATAAAGCAGCCAGTATTTACCCTGCACAGAAACAATATAACCCACCCAAATCTAACTATCTCTGCAAATGTTATGTCTGCCCCCCCTGCAGTGCACATGGTTTTGCCCATTAGCTAACAAAGATATGAGATGGTTGTGCTGTCAATAGATAATGAAATGGTGAGAGGTGAGGTTATTTGGGAGGGTGGGAAAAGTATCAGCTTAGACATGTTACATTTAAGAAAGTGCTGGGACATCCAGGATGATATGGCAAAGAGATGAAGATACGAGTGAGGAGATAAATGAGGAGAGATAGACTAGAGTGTTGTCAGCATAGAGATGAAATTGAAGGCTGTTGACCTGACCTAAGGATTGCATAGAGAGAGAGAATAGGTGAGGTCCAAGAACAGAACCTTAGGGAACACTGACTGGTAGAGGAAGGGGGGGGGAGGGGGGG
The DNA here is from genome assembly GCF_028390025.1 of Pseudophryne corroboree. Lineage (NCBI taxonomy): Eukaryota > Metazoa > Chordata > Amphibia > Anura > Myobatrachidae > Pseudophryne > Pseudophryne corroboree. Next base: position 293,294,212 of record NC_086454.1, read on the forward strand.
GGAGTGGAGTCATGAAGGGAAGCAGAGTAGGAATGGTCAGAGAGGTAGGAGGACAGCCAGGAGAGGGCATTATCACGCAGACTAAAGGAGTGTAGGATTTGCAGAAGGAGAGGGAGGTCCACAGTGTCAAAAATAGCAGAGAGGTTAAGAATGATCAGAGGGTAGTGGCCCTTTGATTTGGCAGCAAGTGTTGTGGGTGTATTGCATAACAATTTGCGAACTCAGGCACTTAATTGCTTACATGGAGACCATACTCCAACGGAGAATCTGCACCTAGCCTAGGTAAAGCATCTGAAGATGCTCAACATGGTCATCTCGGTCCTTGCACATTCAGACGCGCACTTCTACACTAGGGGAAGAGCTGATTACTAGCATTAGCAAGTCACAGATACGGCTATGACAAAAGATGCTATAATGGCCGCAGCAGCATGCATCTCAGAATCAGGCTTGTTATCTGCATCTCTCAATGTTAAGCATTTATAGCCTAACAGCAAAGATACAGTAGTAGCCCCCAAAAAGAGAAAACAACAAAGAGTTAAAGGTGACCTTGGAGCAGAACAGAGGCATTGCTGTCCTGTGGTCTTCTCAAGAATGGCAATGATTCCGTCTTTGTTGGAGAGGTGGAGGGCGGAACACACAGCACCCAACTTTTATAGTTGCAGAAATTAGATTACCAGGCAATACATGAAATTGAAAGGTAGAGGAACCTCATGGTTGGGATTTTGTAGATATATGAAAAATAAAACATATAGAAGAATTATGTTGAAATTAAATTAAGGCTGGTCTTCTGAGTGATGGTAAGTGTTTTCTCCTGAGACCATCATCTTCTATACTGTCCAGGGAGCCACATACGTGTTACATGCATGCAGACTGATCACTTGAATTCCTGCGTTATGGGCGAGTATAAATACTGCTATTGGCACTGCTTTTCATTGTTTTGCTTATAACCAACATAATTGTGACACCCTAAATTCATTTATTATTACAGAGTTTATGTCAAATTGCTAACCCTTCAAATGCAGAACATTACAGATGCTATTACAGAATTCAAGATTGACCATTATTTCCTCAATTGAGTTAACATGCTGTAAACTTTTATAGGGTTTATGCTGGCACATGATGTATCTGCCAAAAGTGCATTACAGTATCCAATAACCATTAATACAAGCGGAACACTTGTGAGAATTGAGGATTTCAGTGTTGTGACGCCCATAAGTCTGACAGTTAAAATTCTTGTATTTTTAGCATGTTTGGTTTGTTTGTTTTTACAACGTTGGCTTTTGACCAATAGGAAACGATTACTAGGGCTGAGAATCTCATTATAGCCATTAGGATAGTTTGCTATTTTCTATTGCAATCTTTTAATATCTCTATTATACTATATATTATTAACGATGTATTATAAAAAAAAATGCACTGTAAGTTATATACTATACTTTATTATATACTGTACATTTAATGAAAGCATGGCTCTATTAAGAGATATTGCTGGGAAAATGTAAATGCTAGGGACTGCTGGTATTTTTTCATACCTACAAACACTAAAGTCAGCTTTTTCAAAAGCAGCTCGTTTCCGGATGGGTCGTTTCTTATCTTGCGGGTAATTAGCGCGACTCGTTTCCAAGCTGTCAGATGACATAACTGTATAGCCACTATATCAGTGGTGGCCAACGCGTGGCTCTTGAGCCACATGCGGCTCTTTCTTCATTCAAATGTGGCTCCCAACACTCAGTCACGTGACCACAAGAGATCTGTAAACCGCTGCACTCCAGCCAGACATGCAGCAGCACTACGTAGACTGAGAACTGAGGGAGCCAATAAACACGGGGGAGCTGGCTGGAGTGACACTGGCGGGTGCTGGCTGGAGTGACACATGGGAGAACTGAAGTGTATTATGTGAATCTGGCTTTTCAATATATTTTATGCGGATCTGGCTTTTTCAATTATTTGATGTAGAAGTGGCTTTTTCAATGTATTTTATACCAGGGGCGTGGCCTAGCAGGCACAAGGTCACACCCCATTTTTGCAAGTGCGCCTTTGGCTCGAAGTCTGCTCTTTGATGTACCTAACAAGATTTCTTGGCTTTTTGTCTCTGACTGGTTGGCCACCCCTGCACTATATTGTGCTTTGAGTACCTATAAGCATGGTATGGGAAGGTATGGCTAATATAATTATTATTCTACTCTTTTATTCTTTCATTTATACAAATTTTTCAGATTTTCTGATAGACACTGTAAATTTTGATTTCATTTGACCACAATCAGAAAAACTTCACATGGTCCTTTAGGCGGGATGCGGTTAAGATGCCAGCTGTCGGGATCCCAACAGTTGGAATCCTGACACCAGAATCCCAACACCCGTCAGAATGTTGACACTGGAATCCCGACAGGATCAGGAGAGCGACGCCGGAATCCCAACAGCCGGCATCCCGATCGCAAGTATAGTGGGCGGGTTAGGGCCGGGAGGGGGGTTAAGTTTAGGCACTACCCGGGGGGGTGGGATTTAGGGTTAGGCTGCGGGAGGCGGAAGTAAGGGTTACGCTGTGAGGGGTTAGGCACCACCGGGGGAAGGTTAGGATTAGGCACTAAAAGGGAAGGGTTAGGGTTAGGCACCACAAGGGGGAGGTTAGGATTAGTCTCCGGGAGGGGAGGGTTAGGGGTAGGGGAGAGGGAGTAACATACTTACCTCGCCCTTGCCGGGATTTCAACATCGGCATCCTGGCATCGGTATTGTGACCACCGGCATCCAGACTGGTGGTCAAACATAACTGATCCCTCCGGGACATCTTGCTTTCACTCCACTCAGCTGTTAGTTCTGGCATATGACTGGTTAAAGACAAGGGTTGAGAAAAGTGCCCTACATTACTCTTTTACTTTTGTTTTATTCTACTTGCGGGCGGCTCATTGATACAGCTGTGTTGATTCTCTTTACTCTGTGGTGGGTGGAGTCTTAATAGATACATCCAACTTTGTGGACAATCTTTTTAAACACAAAATCATCTAGACCAATATGGCCTATTTTACATGTGTCTATCTTGAACCATTGATTAGATAAACTAGTAAAGTCAGGGGTACAAAGAGGTGGGAGAGTTGGTACAGATTACCCAGGCCTCTGTTGGTGCCTAGGGGTGCACTGGAGGTTAACCACGCCCAATGTAATGCAAAGATCAAGGCACTATAGTAATTTATTCAAGGGGGTGTAGAGGTGCCTGATAGCACCTGAGCCCTCCCAATGTATTGGCGGCCTCAAGTAGAATGTATTAGACAGATACTTGAATGTGCCACAAAGATGCAGCCTGTTCTGTCAACAAGGACTGCAAACATGTCCACCTCAATGTCACCTCATTTGCCTACGGTGACGTTAGTGGGTTCAAAATGTACAGCACAAATAGCTTTTCAGATATAATTCGTAAAGATTGGTACTTTTCTGATCATCCATTTATCAGTTGGAAACACCTAGGAGAATGTATCTAACCAATGTTTCAGATTAAACAGAGTGTATTATTTGGACACACATTTTTCATAAGGTTCTTTGGCATGTGATTGGTCCTCCCTGTCACACCCTTTCCTAAGTTAGGGAGAGGGACACTTTCATCAAATCTTTGCCAGTGCAACATTTAAAGATGACTAAGAACATTACTGTAGCTGTATTTCTGAATTACAAGAGTTTCTCAAACTGCCATTACAGTCCAGATTTTAAGGATATCCATGCTTGAATCCAAATGGCTAAATCAAATTGACTGAGGTAACAATTAAGTCACCTGTCAGGGGCATATCTAGAGAGGAGGAGGCCTGTGTGCAGGCTCCGTCTGGGGCCCCCTCCTCTCTAGCAGGCAGCGCTTAGCTCTGGGCACTGTCCCAGTGTCTACAGCGCATGTGCAGATCTCCGGGAAATGGTGTGGCGGCCATTTTCCCAGTGATTTTTCTAATGCGCATGCGCGAAACACCAGAATAATGGCGCTGCGCCATTTCCCCTGTGGTTTCCGAAGTGCTGCTGCTGAGCAGCGGGACTCCGGCGGGTAAGTATTAAAAATAACAGGTGTGCGGTGTGTGACCCTCTGGACTCGGGGGGACTGTGTGCACTGCACACACTGGACTGTAATGGCGGAGCTTGGGAAACTCTGACTTACAACATAAAACCACCGATAGTCTAATCACACAGTTGTGACTTAGTTACTGTTATTGTTAATTATATCATATAATTTTCAGCTCTGTTCTCTAGCTGTAGAGTATAATAAATATTACAGAAAATATTGTACGCCCTATTGCAAATTACATGGATATTCCAAGTCATTTAAGTAAATTACCTCAAAAAGGTTCTCTGTCAGTTAGTGGTCTGTGCTTTTCATGGGTTGTATATAATCCCTGTCAGGCAGATGTGTTTTTCATTCAGTGCTGTTATTCTTTTCTTAATAATAATAATAATAATAATTATTATTATTATTATTAGTAGTAGTAGTAGTAGTATTAGTAGTAATACTAGTAGTAGTAGTAGTATCATTATTACTATTATTATTATTAATATTATTATGGCATTGTGGCCCTCATTCCGAGTTGTTTGCTCGCAAGCTGCTTTTAGCAGCATTGCACACGCTAAGCCGCCGCCTACTGGGAGTGAATCTTAGCATAGTAAAATTGCGAACGAAAGATTAGCAGAATTGCGAATAGACACTTCTTAGCAGTTTCTGAGTAGCTCCACACTTACTCGGCATCTGCGTTCAGTTCAGTCAGTTTCGTTCCTGGTTTGACGTCACAAACACACCCAGCGTTCGCCCAGACACTCCTCCGTTTCTCCGGCCACTCCTGCGTTTTTTCCGGAAACGGTAGCGTTTTTTCGCACACACCCATAAAACGGCCAGTTTCCGCCCAGAAACACCCACTTCCTGTCAATCACATTACGATCACCAGAACGAAGAAAAAACCTCGTAATGCTGTGAGTAAAATACCAAACTGCATAGCAAATTTACTTGGCGCAGTCGCAGTGCGAACATTGCGCATGCGCAATTAGCGAAAAATCGCTGCGATGCAAAGAAAATTACCGAGCGAACAACTCGGAATGACCACCTGTATTAGATGTAGCATGAAGGAAACTAAAATGGAAATATAATCATTTCTTGGCATTCAACATAACAGACACAGAAGAGACACAATATTATATAGACACAAGACCCTAAATTAAGGGATCCAATTGGATCCCTCTCAGGGATAAATGTGAAAAGAAGCCCATAGGCTTCTACTGGGTAACGCCCAGTTACCAACCGGGTCCAAGCTTCGGGATGTATCACATTCTGGAGTTTGGTACATATGGAAATGTGTCCAAAACTCAGAAAATTTGATTTTCAGAGTTTTGACCGCATTTTTGACTTTAGCACATCTCCCCCCTTAACTTATAATAACCATCATCGGTAACAGAGATAAATTATCATGAAAGACAAATCATTACTGATATGTAGCATATTCTGTAACATATAGAGCCACACGGGACAGCTACGCTGCATGAGTAACTGGCCCTGCACTGTGGTGACTGTGGCTGCTTGCTGTATATCACTGTCCGGCTGCCAGTGATTTGGAGACACGTCTATTCATGATGCAGCGAAAAGTGTAGAGAAGTGAGATAGTGGAGAAGTTGTCCATGGCACCAATCAGCATTGAAGTAATATTTATAATTTGCATACTATACAATTGTACAGAGCAGCTGATTGGTTGCCATGGGCAACTTCTCCACAGGCTCACTTCTCCACTCTTTTCACTGCTTCATGATTAGACCACATTGTGCACTGACTGCCGCATGAGCTGCGATTCATAGAAAGTCACAGGCAGTGCTGTTTCTTGCGGCGGGCGAGCCATGCAACCGCACGGGACACCTGCCGCGGCACTTTGCGGCTCCTTTTCTCCCCCTCCTCCCACTTCCCGAGCACTCCTGCTCGGGGGCGGAGTTTTGCGGAATGAGGCGGTTGCGTCGTGACATCACGACACAATCGCATCATTCCGCAAAACCCCGCCCCCCGAGCAGGAGTACTCGGGAAGAGGAAGGAGGAGCAGACAAGCTGGAAGGAGGAGGCGGCCGGCGTGAGGGAGGAGAGGCGGCCCGACCCGAAGAGCGGGAAGATCCTGATTCTTGTTCATGTGTAAGTATTCTCTCTCTCCCCCCCTCCCTCTCCCCCCCCACTTGACACTTGCCTGCCATAATGAATAAAATAGGGACACCTGCCTGCCATACTGAGTAAAATGGGGACACTTGCCTGCCATACTGTGTAAAATGGGGACACCTGCCTGCCGTAATGTGTAAAATGGGACACTTGCCTGCCGTGCTGTGTAAAATGGGGACACTTGCCTGCCGTGCTGTGTAAAATGGGGACACCTGCCTGCCGTGCTGTGTAAAATGGGGACACCTGCCTGCCGTACTGTGTAAAATGGGGACACTTGCCTGCCGTAGTGTGTAAAATGGGGACACTTGCCGGCCGTGCTGTGTAAAATGGGGACACCTGCCTGCCGTGCTGTGTAAAATGGGGACACTTGCCTGCCGTGCTGTGTAAAATGGGGACACCTGCCTGCCGTAATGTGTAAAATTGGGACACCTGCCTGACGTACTGTGTAAAATGGGGACACCTGCCTGCCGTGCTGTGTAAAATGGGGACACTTGCCTGCCGTGCTGTGTAAAATGGGGACACCTGCCTGCCGTGCTGTGTGAAATGGGGACACCTGCCTGCCGTGCTGTGTGAAATGGGGACACTTGCCTGCCGTGCTGTGTAAAATGGGGACTCTTGCCTGCCGTGCTGTGTAAAATGGGGACACGTGCCTGCTGTAATGTGTAAAATGGGGACACGTGCCTGCCGCAATGTGTAAAATGGGGGCACGTGCCTGCTGTAATGTGTAAAATGGGGACACTTGCCTGCCACACTGTGTAAAATGGGGACTCTTGCCTGCCGTACTGTGTAAAATGGGGACTCTTGCCTGCCGCAATGTGTAAAATGGGATCCGGGTTGAAAGTCGACAGTAACTAGGTCGACAATGTCTAGGTCGACCACTATTGGTCGACAGTAACTAGGTCGACAGGGTGTCTAGGTCGACAGGGTCTTTAGGTCGACATGTTCTAGGTCGACATGAGTTTTTCACACTTTTTTCTTTTTTTGAACCTTTTCATACTTAACGATCCACGTGGACTACGATTGGAACGGTAATCTGTGCCGAGCGAAGCGGTAGCGGAGCGAAGGTACCATGCCCGAAGCATGGAGAGCGAAGCGAGCCATGTGAGGGGACGCGGTGCACTAATTGGGGTTCCCGGTCACTCTACGAACAAAACGACACCAAAATAACATTAAAAACTCATGTCGACCTTTTGACCTGTCGACCTAGAACATGTCGACCTAAAGAAAGACCTTGTCGACCTAGACACCCTGTCGACCTAGTTACTGTCGACCAATAGTGGTCGACCTAGACATTGTCGACCTAGTTACTGTCGACTTTCAATACCACACCCGTGTAAAATGGGGAGTCTTGCCTGCCGTACTGTGTAAAATGGGGACTTTTGATTTATTTATTTTTTTCCCCCTGTGGTGGCCGTGATGATATCAGATGAGGCCATGCCCATTTTAATGAGGCCCCACCCCCTTGCTGGGAGCGCGCGCGCATGCTTATTCTTTTAATAGCTATGGGGGGGGGCGCATATTTTTTTAATGTCAATAAAGGGGGGGGGGTGCATTTTTAAATCTCGCACTGGGAGCCAAATTGGCTAGAAACAGCCCTGGTCACAGGCAGCAGAAGAATAAGATGAAAAACAAACGCCAATAACACTGTAAAAGTCCCATGCTGGTGCAAGTCGTATATGAAGCCGTAATGTGATTTGTGGTGTTCTCCATTACATCACAACGAGCTGATACAGCCCTGGTCGGGCACTAAGTACTTCTACAATACTGTTTACAGTTTTTTTATTTAATACAGGTGGCGGGGGGAAGAAGTGCCACAGAAATTACTTTTGTGTCCACATGTGGTTGTAATAATAATCAATCAGGCAAATAACTTGCCAGGAAAGACAAATTTCAGAGTCCTAATACTACGTCTTTAGAGAACAGTGTAACTCATATTCTTCAAAACAAGAGACAACATTGTAGATCTGTTTCATGTATTTTGCAGGCACTTAAGTCAATGCCAGAGGCCGTCTGCTTCCCAGCAGCTGACAGAGAATCATGCAGAATACTAAACATTAACAGAAGCCCTGTGCAAAACCTTGGGACAGTTTATACTTTCCACATTGTTTGTCATAGCTTTCGATATGCACGGTTGAGTCACATTATTCTGACCACCTCCTACGTTGATAGCCCATGAAGTACGTCACGTGTCGTGCGCTGGCTTGGTGGGTATATAAGGTGTGCGATAGGCCGTCTGCATACATATCACTCCTTGCTGTCATGGCTAAAAGGGGCAATTTATTTGAGTTGCAAAAAGGATGATTATTTCCTCTCGGGCCTAGGGTGGCAGTATTTCTGAAACAGCGCAGTGTGTGACCTGTCCGCGTGCTGCTGTGGTGAAGCAGTAGCGGCTTTTGCCATTGGCAAGCGGTGGTTAGGAAAAGGTCCTCTCTGCGAAGGGAAACTGGACTCGCAGTGAGGTAGCGTCTAGTTTCCCTTCGCGGAGAGGACCTTTCCCCACTACTGGTGCCTGCCGTGCGGTGCGCCTGATGTCATCGCGCACCGCATGGCATTGTGGGAGCGGCCGGAGACGGAGGGCAGCAGCGGTCGGGAAGCAGGAGCGTGGCTGGTGAGTATTCTTTATTTTTTTATTTTTGGTAAGCGGGGCAAAGCTACTGGTGGTCACAGTAATGAGGGTAAAACTAATGGGGGCACAACTACTGGGGGCAAAACTAATGGGGGCACAACTACTGAGGGTGCAGTATTGGGGGCAAAACTACTGGAGGCACAGCTCCAGGGGGCACAACAGCTACTGGGGGCACAACAGCTACTGGGGCACAACAGCTACTGGGGACACAACTCTACAGGGGGCAAAACTACAGGGGGCAAAACTGTGACCACACCCCTTCCCTATCAAGCCATGCCCCTATTTTTGACGCGCGCCTGCGGCGCGCACTAACCCTATTTCCCCTTTCAGGGAAAACTTTCACCCTGGGCGCCAAAAGGTCTAGAACCGGCCCTGTGGTGAAGGTGTATTGTGACTGGACAAATGGCACCATTGCAAATGACTGATGTGGAAACTGCGGAGCAGCACGTGCCTTTGATGTGAGAGGTGAAGATCAGCTACAAAGGTGCGTCAGGGCCGACCGACACGCTACAGTGGAGCATCTCGCCGTCAAAATGAAGCTGGGGGCTACCAGACGTGTGTGTAAAATTACATTCAGCCCGTCTAGCTGCTGTCCATGCTGAACGTGGCGGTTACTCTGGATATTAGCTGGTGGTCATAGTAATGTACCGTGTATATATTAAGTACATTTACTCTGCTTCACAATAATGGTGCTAGATAGAAGTATTGCATAGTTGATGTGTCCTCTTTTGTCCCATTAAGCAACATTAAACAAGATGGTAAGGCATCCTAAGTCAGTTTCTTGCTCAACATGCAGGGACATAACTAGGGATGAGTGAGTGTCGCCATAGCTAAGGGACGGCAGCGTCACTCCCCTGTGGCACCAGTATTTGCTTGCAGGATGAATGGAGCTGCACCCTGCAGCCCTACCACCTGCCCTGTGGGTCTGGCTGGCGCAGGGCAGAATATCACCTTGCTACAGCCTAGCTCAATATCATTGCTTATGATCATCTCAGTGATTACTTTGAGAACTTATGCACATGGGCGCTGTTGTGGTACCCCAGAAAATGGTGTGTGTGCCCCCTTTAGAGTAACTTACAAGTCCGCAGCAGCAGAAGGGGAAATTGCTGACAGCAAAAGTTAAGCAAGGACCCTGATCCCATCACTTGGTCTGGATGCGGACTGCTGATTGGGCAGGGAGGCCTCGGAACAAGCCTTGTGGTTAAAAGAAGGAGGAGCTGTGTGTGGAGACAGGAGGTGCTGGACGTCTGCGACGGGCGGCTTGCACGAAGACATGGGTGCCGCAAGCCGCCCAATAGTATTGCAGTGATCTGATGCTCCGTCCTAGGTCAGATCACTGCTGCAGCGGGATGCGTCTACTTGTAATAGATGCCTCATGCTGCATTCAAAAGGAAGTAGCAGTGACTGATAGCAACTCCAACCACATCTGAATGAGGCCCCATATAAGATATGCAACATACTGGTTGTTAGAGATTTTTGCACATGCACAGTTGAAAAAAAGTCGCTTAACTATGTGATCATCGGCATTGCGTTCTGCTTACATATGTCTCTGAATCAGGCCTTACCTTAGCTAGAACTTTGTCAGAGTTTCCATCTCATTTTCAAATTACATTGTGCCATGTCACCACTGCAATAACTAAAAAACAATTCGGTCATCTTTCTGTCAACTGAACAACCTGTCAACTCACTACCGGCTGTTTCAACAAATGGCAAGGGATGCCTCTCAGGATGGAAACAGTTTTATATACCGGTATGGTATATACCTGTATCCATCCGAAGTGGTCCACAGGTTTCTCTTCTCACATACTCCACTCCAGGACAGTCAAAGCCATCAATCTTGCTGTACTTCAGTTTGCAATTATTAACATTTCCTAAGACAGGAGAGCTAGACAATATCATCACCACCTTTTATTGGAATATTGTGGTTGAAGTCATGAGTCCTGTTCTCTATGCCCAGTATGAGCAGTCTTCCAGGGACAATGGTTGTCTGGATGCAGACTTACAATCACTAGCTGTCCCTTGCTACTGCCTTAGAGCATCCAGCCTCAGGGCAGTCAAAGCTTGGAGTCTGGAGATCATTTTGAATATTTATCCAGCTGTTAATTAAATGACTATTTACCCAGAAAATGAACAATTATGGCCTAGAAACCTTCTACCCACACAGGGGCTGCTAAAAGCTTTCTAAAATTGATTCACTCAGTACAGGTTGAGTATCCCATATCCAAATATTCCAAAATACAGAATATTCCGAAATACTGAGTTTTTTGAGTGAGAGTGAGATAGTGAAACCTTTGTTTTTTGATGGCTCAATGTACACAAACTTTGTTTAATACACAAAGTTATTAAAAATATTGTATTAAATGACCTTCAGGCTGTGTGTATAAGATGTATATGAAACATAAATGAATTGTGTGAATGTACACACACACTTTGCTTAATGCACAAAATTATAAAAAATATTGGCTAAAATGACCTTCAGGCTGTGTGTATAAGGTGTATATGTAACATAAATGCATTCTGTGCTTAGATTTAGGTCCCATCACCATGATATCTCATTATGGTATGCAATTATTCCAAAATACGGAAAAATCCGATATCCAAAATACCTTTGGTCCCAAGCATTTTGGATAAGGAATACTCAACCTGTATTAGAATACATTTTGTCCTATTCAGTAGAACTGTGTAGCATCTATGATACCTTTTTATACCAATAATAAATATCCCTCATGGATTATGGTAACTTCTACTTATCCAACTTTCGACTGCTTACAATCTATCCTCTACATCACTGCTAGACTCATCCATGCATAGCACCTTCATATATGGTTCTCCTGTATGCCTGCGGCGGCCATTTTCCGAGTGATCTGTGCCCACACAGCAGGACATCCGTTGCGGGACTCCAGAGGGGTAAGTATATTCTATGGGTGCAGTGTGGGCACCCATTCTAGAAACGCCTATGGTAAGGTCCCCCTACCATATTGAAGCTCATCCCTCTGACGTTTACAAAGAAAACTGATTATGTATGCATTTATTTTATTCCAGTATCTGGCCCAGCAAAGCTGCTGCGCTTCCGGAGCCAGTAGACCACACGTGCCCTTCTCTGTGATCACCAAAGTGGGATCAGTAGGATGCTTAACAATGATGTAAGCCCCAGAAACTAGCTAATTATTGGGCTTCATTAATATTCCCCTAAAAGAGTAAATACAAATAAGAACACTCATTGCTGCATTATCAAAGTAGATACTCCCATCACTATAAAAAGATTGCAAGCATTTTCCTGCACCGCTTATGGTGGCCTGGCTATGAAGGTTGTACATAGAGGACATTTACTACATGGCCATAGCTCTTATAGCTATAATACCCTATTTATAGTGTCACTGGGTGCAAAGCATGGTGCAGGATTCCACTTATGTTCCTGTAGGTGCTGCAATATGGAACATACACCAACTTGTTCTTTGCTCTCTTCTTCTCCTCTAAACATCTATCATAGCGTTTCTCGCCAACAACTCCACGGGTTTTCCCACAATGCATCTTTTCAATCTCTCTAAATGACACTATTGGGGGAATTTATAGTATTATGGGTGCCCAATGGAACAATTAAATTGGCACCAATTAATTATATCGGCTAAACCCGTCTAAAGTCCTGGTTAGGGCGCCCAAACCACAGACTTTTTGCACATCTCTTCTCACCACCTCAGGAAGCTGATAGAGACCCAAACAGCAATAATTGAATTGTTCTGTCGGGCGCCATCTAGTGGCAGCCTTGGTGAAAAACAATTGAATTGACCCTATGAGTATTTCTCAGTGTAACATTTTTCAAGGCTCTCTTAGAAGATCTATTCCTTCTTTCCCAGAATCTTCTTCACCTTCATCTCTCTACACTTACATCTGTTACCCTAATCAGTCCATATTTTTCAAATTTATTTGCCTGCCCTTTTTCATTATCAGATCTAAGGGGCCCTTTTCTTTTTACGCCACTGTTATACAATATAAAATGGTATTTATATCTAGTCTCTGTTTGTAACCTCCACACATTGGGTGATGTGTAAAGCCTTGGAGAAAGATAGTAGTAATCCAAAGCAACCAGCTTCTGTCATTTCAATGATAAATGACAGTTAGAAATGGGCAACTTCCCCGCTTCATACTTGCCTATTTTGTCCTTATCCTTTCTGGGAGAAGCCCTGAGATGTAGGTGGGAGGCGATGGGGGCTGGACTAGCCGTATTATTAAGGCCCACTCCCACATGGGGAAAAGCCTGTGATTGGTTCATATTTGTATATGGGCGGGAACAAAATGACACGTTACATAGAAACGTATCAGTATGCCCCGTCCCCCTCGAGGACCTCCCTATATTAAACTCTGCATTCTCTAGGAAGTAGGCGGGATGCGGGTGGGGTGCCCACTCTTCCGGAGGCTGTGGGGGACTTCCCCATAAAAATTGGGTGTCTTCCACAGTATCCATCAGGGTAGGCAAGTATGCCCCATTTTATCTCTCTCCAACGCATGATACGTCTCCCCCACAGTGTTCTATAATGTGCTGGCTTGTAATTATTATAATTCATACTGTACATTTATAGTAACAATTAAAATACCACTGAATAAGAGCCAATCACACGGCTTTGTAGTATAAAGTTACTGTTTTCAATAAAGGTGGTGATATTGAAGTTTTATTCCAATTCTATACATGTCCATGTCCCACTCAGCGTTTTATTTAACTGAAATTAGGTTTTATGTTATGAATATGAGCGTTTTTGTTAGTTGCACAGAATAATTATTTCTGGCTTTTGTTACGAAGCAGCAATACTTGTATGGTTTTTGCTACGCACCGAGAATCAATAGGGTTATTTGGAGTAAACTCACAAACTAATTGATTTTATTCTTAATACACTCAAAACAAATGCCCAGTTCAGGGTTAAGATGGATTCAAATTAAGATAGGGAGGAAAGTGAACGCGATAAGGACAGCTGTGAATGTATTTTCATAGCAGATGGATAGTCTTAATAAAGTAAATGACATATTTTATTACTGCTCTTTAAATAAGGTAATTTAGGGTAGAATAAAATGGAGAGATTCATAGAAATACAAAAAGTGTTTATGGAGTATCGGACAATGATTAAGTCATTCAAATTTCACAGAAGAAATATATTCTTTCTAGAGTAACAATTTACTGTGAATGTCCTGCTAAAAATATTTGCAGATTTAAGATATGCAGAGAATATAATGTAATACTGTATGTATTTACACATCTCTATATGGGTGGCAGCCCTATTGTATATAATGCTTCTCTACACACAAATAGCTACTGTATTTAAGTTATTGTACACACACATAGCTACTGTACTGTATTGTACACACATAGCTACTGTACTGTATTGTCCACACACACAGCTACTGTACTATATTGTACACACATAGCTACTGGACGGGACTGTATTGTACATACATAATTACTGTACTGTATTGTACACACACATAGCTACTGTACTGTATTGTACACACACGTAGTACTGTATTGTATTGTACACACAGCTACTGTACTGTATAGTACACACATAGCTATTGTACTGTATTGTACACACACATAGCTACTGTACTGTATTGTACACACATAGCTACTGTACTGTATTGTCCACACACACATAGCTACTGTACTATATTGTACACACATAGCTACTGGACGGGACTGTATTGTACATACATAATTACTGTACTGTATTGTACACACACATAGCTACTGTACTGTATTGTACACACACATGTAGTACTGTATTGTATTGTACACACAGAGCTACTGTACTGTATAGTACACACATAGCTATTGTACTGTATTGTCCACACACACAGCTACTGTACTATATTGTACACACATAGCTACTGGACGGGACTGTATTGTACATACATAATTACTGTACTGTATTGTACACACACATAGCTACTGTACTGTATTGTACACACACGTAGTACTGTATTGTATTGTACACACAGAGCTACTGTACTGTATAGTACACACATAGCTATTGTACTGTATTGTACACACACATAGCTACTGTATTGTACACACATAGCTACTGTACTGTATTGTATACACATAGCTACTGTACTGTATTGTACACATGCATAGCTACTGTACTGTATTGTATACACACATAGCTACTGTACTGTATTGTACACACACATCCAGGGCCGGTGCTAGGGTGCTCGGCACCCTCCTGCAAACTATAAATTTGCACCATCCCACAATTTACTAAGGGAAAGAGTGCGCCTAAGGTGTGTGCCAACTTACTGTACATAACAGCAGCAGCTCCTCCTGCTGCATGTAGTCCTGGATCCCACCCACTTACCCTGTTAGAGGACCTGAAGACACAATCACAGGGAATCACGTAATCATAGCCCCACCCCCTGCTCAAATCCCATCATTATATGGGCGAGGATGATGTTCTGATTATGCAGATTGCAACATTACGCCTCCCTGCTTGTCCCACTTCTACCTCCTTTCAGAGATCTCTCAGAGGCGAGGAATTAAAAAAAAGAGGCAAGTAATCTATAAGGCATATAACGCCTGTTTATAACATTTTGTTAGGCATATAACTGGCAATATCACTGGCATATTATTACACTTAGATGTTCTACTGGGTAAATTACTACGTACTGGACTTGATACTGGCATTATTAATATGGCTACAAATATAACTTGACCTATTACTATAGCTGTGAATAATATTGGCTTTGGCTATATAACTGTTATTAGGTTTAAAGTTGGAAAAATTACTACTAATCATATTACTTAGCATTCTAGTACAGGTCAGTTTTATCGCTTATGGATGAGAGGAGGAACCAGGCAGAGCAAGGTAATCAGTACAGAAGTCATGCCATTGATGCCATTTGGGCATGGAAGGAGAAACTGAGGTTGAGTTTTTAAAACCAAGAGTCTCCGTCTGAAAACTCTACTGAATAGTAGAAACATACTTGCCTACTGTCCCTCGTGGAAGTTGTGGGGGACTCATGATTTTTTTTCGTATAGTCCCCCCAGGGCCGGCAACAGAAACCTTGGAAACCGGTACACTGATATGCCTGTGCCCCCCCCCCCCCCCCCCCCAATATACAACTCAGGCCAAAAATATAGGAGTGTGGCCACAGAGCTCCTTTTATACATTACGTCAGAAGGAGCTCACTTTTATACATTACGACAGGCAGAGTCCTCCTTTTTACACTTTACGACAGCAGAGTCCCCCTTTTTACACATTAAGGCATACAGCGTCCCCTTTTTTACACATTAGGCAGGCAGTCCCCCTTTTTACACATTATGGGAGGTGGAGAGAGAGAGAGTTATACTCACCTGTAACGATCCAGCATGCCCCGCCCTGATGGCCATCCCTACCTCTTCTCGCCCTGCGCTGCAATCTTCGCTCTTACCTACAGTATTACCAGGTTTACAGGGCAGATGCAATGCTTGCACATGCATCCATGATATGTGCCTGTATGCAGCCTGTCCCAAACCCAAAGCCCCAAACTCCTGTTGGAGAGCTGAGTGCACCTGCAGTGCAGACACTTGCCTTACCAGACACAGCCGCCAGTGCCGTGAATCAATGAGGCGCAGCCTCCGAGTGACCAGCTTGTTGCACCCCGCCGCAACAAGCTGCCAGCAGTCCCGCAATCCTGCTTGCCTGCTCGCGCTCCTCACAGCAGAGACAGGGTGGGCTGGGATGACTGGGAGAGGAGGGCAGGTCCAGAGGAAGCGTTGTGTGACAGCTGACCTGGGGCTGGGCTTGGGGACACTGAGCGGTGACCACAGTGCACGGGGGTGGGGGCCCTGGAAAAAAAAAAAAAGGTCAGTTACTGATTACTTTTAACTACACAGCGGGCGGCCCATGGCTGGCACGATACCACAATTTATATAATTATTTAAATCTATTACATGCTGCCGCTACCTCCGCTGGACTTTGGGGCCCCTCACAACGTCGGGGCCCGAGATGGGTGTCCCCTTTGACCCCCCCGTCACCGGGCCTGAGTCCCCCACATCCCAGAAGAGTGGCCGAATCTCCCACATCCCTCCCTCTTCCCAGTGAAGTGGGCAGGATGGGGAGATAATACCAGGAACTGCTGTACTGTATGGAAGGGGCGGGCAAAATTGCATAATTGTAGCCAAAGACAGGCAAATTGTGCCATGTTGCTGTAATGGGGGCAGGGCCTAATAACATGAATTCCAGCTCCACTTTCCTAAGTGGACAGCAGCGTCTCCTCTACGGACTTCTCCCGGACAAGAGACATACTGTAAAAAGGAGGCAAGAAAATTCGAAATAATCTTCATTTTATGAAGGGGATTGGGGTTCATCCAGTGAACCACTTTAGTTTTATGGTCTTATACTTTGCCATTTTGACTAGTGTAAGGCTGTAATATATGTTTGGCTCTAGTGCAGACTCAGAGTTTCTCAAACTCCGCTATTACAGGCAGGTTTTAAAGATATCCATGCTTGAGTCCAGATGGTTACATAAAATTGTCTGAGATACAAATTAAGTCACCTGTGCCCAAGCATGGATTTCCTTAAAACCTGGACTGTAATGGCGGAGATGGGGAAACACTGCTCTAGTGTGACTTTGGGGAAAAGGGAAAATGCAGTAAAATTTCTCATTTGCAAATCCTTGGCTGCAGAGAGTGATGTGAAAAACAGCTTGAGTAGCCACAATATTAGCTGTAATCAGGGGTTAAAGTGAGCCGGAACGGGGCGGAACTACGTTCCGTCAGTTCCACTTGGAGAAGGAATGCAGTTCCGCCTCCTCCGGCTCACCTCACCCCACCCGATGTGTGCCGCCGCCGCAGGGCGATGCCGGGCGCCAGCTGTTACCAGCGGCATCCGGCTCTCCCCACACAGGGGAAGCCCGGCGGCAGGAGCTCACTACTGAGCTCCTGCTTCCGGCTCCCAGCTCAGTGCGCGCTATGAGAGAGACGTCATGACGTCTCTCTCATAGTGCAGGGAGCCGGATGTCAGGAGGATCACAGCAGTTGGACGCGGGAGCGGGGCTTGGTAAGCATGGTGGCTTCTTTTTGTTTAATGCACGTCTACTGGGACTGGGGGCAAGCTACAAGGCCTAAACTACTGGGGGCAAGCTACAGGGGCACACTACTGGGGGCATTACTACTGGGGGCTAAACTACAGGGGGGCTAAACTACAAGGGACATTACTACAGGATGGCTAAACTACAAGGGGGCAAACTACAGAGGGCATTACTACTGGGGCATTACTACTTGGGGCAAGCTACATGGGCTATCTACTGCGAGTAAGCTACTGAGGGCAAACTACAGGGGTGCATTACTACTGGGGGCATAACTACAGGGGCGCATTACTACTGGGGGCATAACTAAAGGGGCATTACTACTGGGGGAAAACTACAGGGGCATTACTACAACGGGGCTAAACTACAAGGTGGCATTACTACTGGGGGCATTACTACTTGGGGCAAGCTACAGGGGGCTAACTACTGGGGGCAAGCTACATGGGGCTAACTACTGGGAGCAAACTACAGGGGCGCATTACTACTGGGGGCATAACTACAGGGGCACATTACTACTGGGGGCATAACTCAGGGGCATTACTACTGGGGGCATTACTACTTGGGGCAAGCTACAGGGGGCTAACTACTGGGAGCAAACTACAGGGGCGCATTACTACTGGGGGCATAACTACAGGGGCGCATTACTACTGGGAGCATAACTACAGGGGCGCATTACTACTGGGGGCATAACTACAGGGGCGCATTACTACTGGGAGCATAACTACAGGGGTGCATTACTACTGGGGGCATAACTACAGGGGCACATTACTACTGGGGGCATAACTACAGGGGGGGTAAACTACAAGGGGGCAAACTACAGGGGCTAAACTACTGGGGGCATTCTTACTTGGGGCAAACTACATGGGGCTAAACTACTGGGGGCATTACTACTGGGGGGCTAAACTACTGGGGGCATAACTGCAGGGGCTAAACTACCGGGGGCATTACCACTGGGGGCTAAACTACATGGGGCTAAACTACTGGGGGCATTACCACTGAGAGGCTAATGTGGGGATAAACTACTGGGGTCATAACTGCAGGGGCATTACTACTGGGGGCTAAACTACTGGGGCTAAACTACATGGGCTAAATGACTGGGAGCATTACTACATGCAACATTACTACTGGGGGCAATACTACACAGGGGCATTACCATTAAGGGCATTACTAATGGGGGCACTACTAATGAGGGCATTGTAAAAGGGGCACTTCATAAGGGGCATCACTCCTGGGGACATAAGGGGCACTACTATTGGGGGCATTGCATAAGGGGCACCACTACTATGGGCTCTATATAAGGGGCACTACCAGTACAGTGGACATTGCATAAGGAGCACTACTACTGTGGTCATTGTAAAAGGGGCGCTACTGCTGTGGGCATTGTGTATTATGGGGTGCTACTTCTGTGGGCATTATGTGTATTTGGGGTGCTACTACTGTGGGCATTATTACTATTGTGTGACCATGCCCCTTTCATTTTGAGACCATGCCCCTATTTTGGGGCACACGCCTACAGTGCGTGCAATACTTTTATTGCATGGGCGCCGGGGGGGGGGGGGGGTGAGTTCCACCACCTCTCTAGGACCACTTTAAGCACTGGCTGTAATGACTTACAAGTATTGTGCTGTGTTGTGGCTATTGCCATTCTCTGTACAGGTGCATAGATCAGACAAGTACATACCTAGTGAAATGGATGTATCAGTGTACAAACATGGCTTTAGTTAATAAAATACACTGACAGTATATTTTAAAGTCTATAAAAACACAGTATATGCAGGAATCCATTGCATCCAATAAGATAGTATACTTTCATTGATCTAGCTTCGCTGGACTGATATAAATCAATGTCTAATTGGTTGCTATGTTTCCTTGCACACTTGTACATTTGCTCCATATTAGTAACGTATCCTAAAACTATTTAGGTTTTTATGTGACAGTAAATTTTATGCTAATGTCGCTACCTGGGGCACATTAAGAGAGGTGGGAGCTCGTGTGCAGTCTCCGTCTGGGAACCCACATCTCTAGCAGGCAGCTCAGCAGACTCTAAGTACTATGGTCACTTGAGTCCCTTTCACATCGCAATGCCGGGTCCCACCCAGGAGTTGGAAATGGGTCCTTCCCGGCAGGGCTGCCAAGAGAAATCCTGGGCCACAGTCTGTTAGTTGCATGGCTACACCACTCTTGGGGCATGTCTAGCACACTAGATGTCCCCACTCACATACCTCCCAACATGACCCTCTCCAGGAGGGACACAATGCTCTGCTTCTGGATTTTTCTCTTCATTTATGATTGCCGACACCTGTGTTGAACAGGTTAATGGATAAGAAAGGTGTTTCACTACCGGTGATGGAAACCATACTGTAAGAAGGAAGTCCAGAAGCAGAGCATTCTGTCCTTCCTGGAGAGGGTCATGTTGGGAGATATGTACTCACAGGAGCATGACATACCTCCCAGCAGTTGGGACAAAAATGTTCACTATTAGGATGGTGGGACAGTCACATAAAAGCTGCACTGGTTGCAGAGCGCATTCCCTGGAACATCATCAGTTTGTGAAAGTGGATCCTCCATTGCAATTTTGGGATAAAAGATGCCCTATAGCGTGTAAGTGCAATCACTGTAAACACACACACACACACACACACACACACACACACACACACACACACACACGTATGCGTGTGCTGAGCTTAGGAGAAGAGCTGTAGCTGCTGCTGCCAGTTAAGGGGAAGGAAGCCCGGGGCCCCCACTGGGCCCCTCCATCAGACCTGGGCCCGGGTAATTTGTACCCTCTTCCCCCCTCTCTCGGCAACACTGCTTCCCGGGTGGGATCCGGCATTGGACCCTACACACTGCCATCCCGACCCAGCAATATGCCGGGTTGGGTTGCTATCCAGGGGAAGAGACTGCAGCGTTATCAGGGGCGGGTGCGGAGGTGGCGCTGGAGGTAAACTCATCTCTGCACCGCCTCTCCCTATGTAGTGAACAATTCCCGGGGTCACATCGACCCGGCAACCCGTTCAGACTGCCATTGACCCAGTATTCAACCTGGGAATAGTCCTTATTATAACCTGGGTTGAATTACCAGGTCAGGCGACACAGGACTTCTGAAGAGACCCTTTCACACCGCACAGTGACCCATGTCGACCCGGCAATATACCGGGTCGGTACCAGGTTATTTGTGCGAAGTGAAAGTGGTATTGGAGACCCTAGCACTGTATAGTTAGTCTAGTGCGCATGTGCAGGTCTCTGAGAAATGGCGCAGCGGCTATTTTCCCTGTGATTTTCCTACTGCCCATGTGCAAATTGTCAGGATAGTGGCCACCACACC
Source organism: Pseudophryne corroboree (assembly GCF_028390025.1). NCBI lineage: Eukaryota > Metazoa > Chordata > Amphibia > Anura > Myobatrachidae > Pseudophryne > Pseudophryne corroboree. Next base: position 293,315,365 of record NC_086454.1, read on the forward strand.
ATTCTACCCAGTTCTTTGTGTAACACTGCTGCAGCTGATGTGGGATTCCAGAGGGGTAAGGATTCAAGAAATGGGTTCAGGGTGTGCAGTGTGGGCCGCCTGAACCCAGGGGCCCGTGTGCACAGCACACCTTGCACCCATTAAGGACATGCCACTGGTCACTATAAAGTCCTATCCTGGTGTATACCCATGCCTGCAAGGACTGAGATGCCAACTGTACTTGTGAGTGGCGGGCCCAGGCGCAAAAATATAATTTGGGCCCACCTCTTCCACCCCTGCCTTACGTCACACGGAAGTGGGTGAGAGGGAGAAGCAGAGGGTGACAGGAGGGACAGTGGGTGACATGGGTACAAGCACAATGTTCTGTTTGGTGTGGAGAACAGGGGGCATATACCATGGTGGGGGCAGGAATGCATCGGCTTCTGCTCTGCCTCTGTCCCTGACAGGGATCCTCACCCTTTGTGCTTTCCTCAGTGTGGCCCTCGGTGAAGCAGACTCTGACAATGCCAGCTACACTGGCTGTGAGCTGCCTTCAATACACAGACAGCAGTGAATCAGAAAATTGTACAGTAGTTGGTTGTTAATTAGAGGTAGTATGTGGCTGTGATCATCAGTGCTGATAGGTGGTAGGACTCCTCTATCAGTCCGGCACATACAAGGTCAGCCCTGCCTCCCTTAGGTAAGGGACAGGTCCTTCAGACAGTAGGGCCCACCCTACTCTCTGCACTCTGCCATTTATCCAACATTGCTAAAAATGGACTGCAGTGGGTCCAGGGGATAACTCATTGCTGGTCAGGGCAGCGGTGGGCCCCTTAGTCCTCAGGAGCCCTGGTGCAATGCACTTGCTGCACCAATGGTAGTTCTGCCTCTGTGTCAGCGTCCATAGATGCTGAACTACCTGTCACATCATCAAAACGTGCCACCAACCTTATGGCAGTTTCTCCTGAGTATGGGTTCCTATGTGAGCGATTAAGCACACAACTGCCCTCAACACTCCAATAATTGTATTGCAACATCATTGTGAGTTTGTGTAGCTACCAGTGACCTCTCCCCCTTGCAGCTACCATCCATCAGACCTGGTCGCAAGCAGGCATTTTTTGCACTGCTGCGACCAGGTATTCGCCGCCTACAGGGGAGGGGGTAATCGCTGTACAGGGGGAGGGGGTAATCACTGTGCAGGGGTGCGAAGGCATGTGCAGAGGGCTGCATAAACAAAAGTTTGAGCAGTCTCTGCATAGCTCAGGACTTACTCAGCCGTTGCAATGATCTGGCCTGGAGCTGACGTCAGGAACCCTCCCTTGAAATGACTGGACACGCCTGCGTTCTCCCGGACACTCCTTAAAACCAGTAAGTTGACATCCACAAACGGCCTCTTCCTGTCAATCTTCTTGCGATCGCCGGTGCGATTGCTTTCTTCGTTAAATCCATCGCTGTCCGGCGATCCCCGTCGCCGGTGGCTGACGCTTCTGCGCATTGCGGTGCATACGCATGCGCAGTACAGACCCGATCGCACTGCTGCAAAAAAAGCTAGCGTGCGATCGGGTCTGAATGACCCCCTATGGGCAGTAGATAAACATCGCTCCACTGCATCCGACTCACCGCTGCATCCGACTCACCACCGTATCCAACTCACCGCTGCAGCTGTCTCAGAATCATGCCATTTACATTTGTGTTGTCATGTCATTGTTAAAACTTATGGCTTATCGTCTTGCTTATAAGCAGCCCGATGCCTTTATATTACAGACACCTTTCTGCATTATGCTGAGTGTGTCTAAATAAAACATTACCAGCAAGCAGAAGCAGACCGGTGGTTCAAGCCCCATTTCTAACATTTTGGGCATTTTTTTCTTCAAATGATATGTTATTAAGCACTTTGGCATCAATAAAACATGAATTCCTTTTACATAATTTAAGGTGATTCATTGTATGACTAGAACATGCCTATTTTTCTAAATCCTTTGTCAATCACGATAAACTTCCTGCACATTATTATGGAAAATAATTCTGTAAGATATATAGTTTGGAAGAATTATATGTGCTTCTATCAGGGGTTGCGTTTCCCGGTCTGCCGCTTGAGGCAGCACGTGTACATTTCTTTTAGTGGTGTATTTTTCTAATGTAAGTATCAAGGGATGGCTGTACAAAATATTCTTGCTACAGGATTTACCTAATGTGCCTAGTGTTAGCAAGTAGAGTTGCACAGCATTTATTGCAGCCCCATTGTTTACCTTCTCTTCTCTATGCTTCCATTCTCTCTTCCAATCTCTCAGTCTAATTGAGGCATGGCAGGCCTTCTCAATAGCTTGGGGCCTAACTGAAAAGGATATGTGTGATATCACTATCATAGATGGTGGGCTATAATGTCACTGGGGATGTGGGCAAGTCCAGTGTTGGTCTGGGGCATGTAGGGCCTACCGGGGAAATGCAGTAGTAGGGGCCCATGTTAGGGGTGTGTCCAGTCTGCATTGGGGGTGTGGCCTGCCACCTCATTGGTTTGACTAACTATTAGAGAGTGCAAAATTTTGGGCCCCTTCATAAATATATATAGTAAATTCAGCTGCTGCATGTATGATAATGTACCAGATTAATAACAGCAATGCACTGTAGAAAATACACCATAGGTATAAGGTAACATATGTATAATGTATTTCAAGTGCACAGTCTGGAACCTGTTCCTTAGAGCAGGAGGTGGGGGCCCAGACAGTGGGGCCCACCGGTGGTTTCCCCTGTACCCCTGTGGGGCAGTCCAAGTTTGGCCAAGTCTGGAAACCATGACAGAGAGTAGGCAAAGAGATGGCAAGCCTCATGGCCAAATTTTGGAATCTATGCTAATCAGAGGCGGAACTACCGCCAGTGCAACCAGTGCATTGCACTGGGGCCCGCCTCTGTCCAGGGGCCCAAAGCATGTAATGAGTCAAAACTGACTCATTACATGCCGCTGTGTGCTGCGGGCAACCGCTACCCGCAGCCCACAGCCGCCCGGAGAGGAGCGCACTGCAGCGGCCACGGGGGTAAGGAGGAGGAGGGAGGTGGAGGAGGGAGCCGCAGCAGCGCTTTGTTACTGGTGGAGGCGCTGCTGCTGCTGCCCGTCTGCTTCACTATAGGCTGTCTTCCGAGAACAGCCTATAGTGAAGCAGAGGGGCAGCAGCAGCAGCGCCTCAACCAATAACACAGCGCTGCTGCGGCTCCCTCCACCACCTCCCTCCTCCTCCTTCTCTCCTGCCCGGGAATCGTCAGAAGCTGCACCGAGGAGCCTGAGCCAGCGGAGAGGGTAAGTATAATTCTTCTTTCTTTCTTTCTTTCTTTCTTTCTTTCTTTCTTTCTTTCTTTCTTTCTTTCTTTCTTTCTTTCTTTCTTTCTTTCTTTCTTTCGACTGTCTGCCGCAATGTGTAAAAATGGGGACTCTGCCTGCTGCAATGTGTAAAAATGGGGAATCTGCCTGCCACAATGTGTAAAAAGGGGGAATCTGCCTGCCGCAATGTGTAAAAATGGGGAATCTGCCTGCCGCAATGTGTAACAAGGGAGAATCTGCCTGCCGCAATGTGTAAAAAGGGAGAATCTGCCTGCCGCAATGTGTAAAAATGGGGAATATGCCTGCCGCAATGTGTAAAAATGGGGAATCTGCCTGCCGCAATGTGTAAAAAGGGGGAATCTGCTTGCCGCAATGTGTAAAAAGGGGAATCTGCCTGCCGCAATGTGTAAAAAGGGGGAATCTGCCTGCCGTAATGTGTAAAAGGGGGGAATCTGCCTGATGTAATGTGTAAAAATGGGGAATCTGCCGTAATGTGTAAAAAGGGGGAATCTTTGCCGCAATGTGTAAAAAGGGGGAATCTGCCTGACGTGATGTGTAAAAAAAGGGAATCTGCCTGCCGTAATGTGTAAAAAGGGGGACTCTGTCTGCCGTAATGTGTAACAATGGCACGCTGTCTGCCGTAATGTGTAAAAAGGGGGACGCTGTCTGCCGTAATGTGTAACAAGGGCACGCTGTCTGACGTAATGTGTAAAAAGGGGACGCTGTCTGCCGTTATGTGTAACAAGGGCACGCTGTCTACCGTTATGTGTAAAAAGTGTACGCTGTCTGCCGTTATGTGTAAAAAGGGGACGCTGTCTGCCGTTATGTGTAAAAAGTGCACGCTGTCTGCCGTAATGTGTAAAAAGGGGACGCTGTCTACCGTAATGTGTAAAAAGAGGAATCTGTCCGCCGTAAGGTGTAAAAGGGTCTCTACCTGGTGTAGTGGTGCTACTGTGCGGCGTAATTTGAATAATGGAGACTACTGTGCACCGTTTTATGAATTGGTATTATTTTGTGGCCACACCCCTTCCCCACGAAGCCACGCCACTATGTATTTTTGCACGCGCCTACGGCGCGCACTGCCCCTGTTTTGCAGGCTGGGGTGGGGCTCCGATACCGTTTCTTGCACACAGTGCTAAAATGACTAGTTACGGCACTGTTGCTAGGTATCCATTTCTCTGGCCCTGAGCAGGTCCCCCTCACCAGATCCTCTCCAGGGGTGAGGGGGTGGACTTGGATGGGATGGGGGGGAGGGGGCCCAAAGCATTTTGTCGCACCTGGGCCCACCGCTCGCTAGTTCCACCACTGATGCTAATCTTTCTTGTGATGTGGGCAGGGTCTTGACAACGTATTTTCCGTCATCAGGCATGGTATACTGCACAAGCTCACAACTGATGTTATTACATAGCAATGATACTGGCATGGTTATGTTAATTGTGCCACCATGACCTCTTCCTGCTGTGCAGCAACACAACTCACGTAATCACTGTTTGATCTCACTTTTAGTCATACTTACCTACTCTCCTGGGTACTGCGGGGGACTCACGATTTTTGGGGTAGTCCCCCGCACCCCCGGAAGAGTGGGCATAGTGGGCATCCCTCCCGCATTCTGTGCACTTCCTAGTGAAGTGTGCTGAATGGAGAGAACAGGAATATTCTCTACGTGCGGAGGGGGCGGGGCCTACTGACTCGATTCTATGGTAATCGCGTCATTTAGGCCCTGCCACCCTATTCATATATGCACGATTCGCAGCACTTTGCCGTAAGTGGGCTCCGGCCCTGCCCACATCACAGCCAACCTGCTTGTCCTCCCCGGGCTACTCCAAGAGAGGACAAGTTAAAAGTAGGTAAGTATGTCTTTGGTATCTCTTGAAAGAGAGATCCAAAAATGAGGCAAGTTTGAACTTGCACAATGGCTGCGGATATTGTACCTACAAACAGCCCATTTTACTGACAACAGTATAAGCACCACTTATGCATGTATTAAATATTCCACCCCGACTTCTGTCTAACCCCCCCGTCCCTGTATTGCAGATAAAAATACTTTTTTTTAGCAGACAGTGATATTGCATAGGCGGGATATGGAGTATATGGGCATAGAGGAGGAAGGGTCAGCAAGGGCCACTTATGACCGGGGCCTTAACTAGGGTAGTGCTGGAGGTGCTTCTTAACCTATATAAATCAGCAGGCAAAAATAACACCACACTCGCCTACTCACCCGGAATGTATGAGAGACCCACACATTCCTGGGGCATTCACTCACACTACTGCAAGTGTAGACCAGCACCCTTCATTTCGGCCATTCGCTTGATAATGCAATTTGCAGTGAATCCTGTCATTGTGACCCCGCTAACCAAAGCTCAATGACGCCATCATGTCATTGAGTGTCGGGGTGGTCCTGTGATGACATCATTTACAACTACTCACACATCTCCCTGCTGGTATGTCAACAAGTTTGAGTTACACTTCTGACAAGGACAACATTTCATGCAGAACCCTAGGAATACACTGTCAAAACTGATCAAATATGGAGCATATTGCCAGCCTGCAGAATAGCATGGTAAAATACCCCATAGTACAGCTTTCACAGCTCCCAGCTCTTCATAGGTATGATAAATACCCTCAGTGTCAGACTGGGGCATGTAGGGCCCACCGGGGAAATGCAGTGGTAGGGGCCCATGTTAGGGGTGTGGCCAGTCTGCAGAGAGGGTGTGGCCTGCCACCTCATTGGTTTGACTAACCATTAGAGAGTGCAACGTCTGGGGCCCTTCATAAATATATACAGTAAATTCAGCTGCTGCATGCATGATAATGTACCAGATTAATAACACCAATGCACTGTAGAAAATACACCATAGTCCAGTATAAGGTAACATATGTATAATGTATAATTCAAGTGCACAGTCTGGAACCTGATCCTTAGAGTAGGAGGTGGGCCCCCAGGCAGTGGGGCCCACCGGTGGATTCCCCTGTACACCTGTGGGCTAGTACAAGCCTCAATACCCCTAATGCTCATATTCCCCCCTCCTTCCCCCTCACACACTCACCTGGCTTGTCCTTTCTCTCCTTCCCTCTCTCCTTGTCTTGACCACACCCTTCGCCACCCAAACCCTGATCGATGTTTAGTTATTGTTTTGTACAGAAAACAAACCAATAAAGGCCAACTACACCCATGTTGGTCTCTATGTATCATTTGCTCTCAGTTGTTTTCCTTATATTGGTTTTCCTATATATTATCCCGTTAAAACCTAACAGTAAAAGGTTTTTAGTTATATGTCCGCTCTCGCCACCTTTGATGTAAATAATGTGATGTGATGCTTTGATAAAAAGTAAAAAAAAAAAAAGTTATACCGTAGTAATTATTGAATCTACTCAATTAAAATTAATTTGAAGGCTCATTCCATTATCTTGTTGCCTCACAGGATAAAACCCCAAAATAATCAAGAATTTACAAATATGTTAAATTATCATAGCAATTTTAATACTATAAAGGGACAGGATTCAGTCATTATGTCGACATCTGCAATGTCAACAGTTATGTCGACATGGTTAAAATGTTGACATTGAATTGTTGGTATCTCATCACTGACCGCCGAACCCAGAAGATAAATCTGAAGCCACCAGACCCTCCATCCCAGTTACCACTAGACCACCAGGAAAGTTTTAACATTCTAATTATGTAAACAATTTATTAGTGTTGACATGATGAATGTCAACATGATCAATGTCAACATGCCAAGCCTGTTCCCATGCTGCATGCCATCATTGTGACCATGTTGACATTATCATGTCAACATTATGAATAGACATAATCAGTAATCAGACGTAATCAGGGGCGTAGCCATAACTTTGTGGGCCCCATAGCAACATTTTGAAGGGGCCCCCGTCCCAATGCTTCTAGAGAGACACTTCTCTGCAGCAGTAGTTAATTTTATGCCCTATAATAGTGCCCTAGTTCATTTTTTGATCCATAGTAGAGCCTTATTTAATGTTACGCCCCATAGTAGTGCCCTAGTTTCTTTTATGCATCGCAAAGCGGCGATGCCTTTGTATTTGAGGAGTAACTCCCGGCCAGCGCAGCTCCTGTGGCTGGCCAATGTTTATTGTCGCTGCCAATGACCGCAGCGGCTGCGTGAGACGTCATGCAGCCGCCGCGGCCCACCCCTCCCAACGGTCCGCCCACTCCTGCATTGGCCGGACCGCTCCCCCTTAACGGCGGATTAACGCCGCCATCCAGCCCCTCCTGCCCAGCAACTGCCTCTGTCTCAGAGGCGACCGCTAGGCAACGAAGGCTGACATGCGCCGGCGCACTGCAGCACTGGCGCCTGCGCAGTTCCGACCCGATCGCTACGCTGCGACAAACTGCAGCGAGCGATCGGGTCGGAATGACCCCCTATGTCACATTTCAGAGCTGCCAGTACACATTGTGCCGCACAGTACCCCCAATTCACATTATGATATATAGTGCTCCCCGTTCATATTGTGCCTCATTACAGTGCCCCGGTTCATATTATATAACATTAAAATGCCCCCCAGTTCATTTTATACCACACTACAATGAGCAGGTCCAGGGGCTTACCTAGATATATTGCATGACCCAAGGAAAAAGTTTGAAAGGACCCCTACGTACCACCCAATGGCGAAAAATGTATATAACACATGTAACTGTGACAGGGAAGGTGGGCCCCTCTCAGCTCTGGGCCCCATAGCACTGCCTGCACCTATGGTAGCTACGCCCTTGTATATAACACATGTAACATTGACAGTGAAGGTGGGCCCCTCTCAGCTCTGGGCCCCATAGCTGCTGCACTGCCTGCATCTATGGTAGCTACGCCCTTGGACATAATGGGGGAGATTCAAATGTTTGAAAAGTTGGTTGGGTGTCTGTGTTTTCCTGTCTATTAGGAAAAAACAGACACCCAACTGACTTTTCAAACATTTGAAACTCCCCCAATGAATGCCAACAAAAAATATACCACACCGTAAAGGGACTTTAGATTATTTAATACAATGCCTGGGGCCACAATTATCCAAAGTTCAGAGGAAATTTCAGGTGACTTAATTTGGAGAAATATTACTTTTTTTGTTGTTGCATTACTTACAGATGTTTTTTATTATTATTATTATTATTATTATTATTATTATCATTATTTAAATTTTTAAAAGCAAATCTCCGAGTAGTCAGAGGTCATGATACAAAATTTGCTTTACGTGTGTAATTAAAATGAAATGAGACCTTTATACTAAATTCTAGCTCACCCAATGTTGCATCTGTTATAATAGAATGACCTTGTATAGATCTTCGGGTTTTGCTACTTGGGAAGATTAGCATGGATAAAATGCTCCTCTGATCCATGTAGTATCATGTCAGGGTGATAACACACAACTTAAATTATTAGCTACTGAAATGACATCAATAAACTGAAAAGTTTTTTTTTTTAACACATAGAAATTTGATAACAAATGACACTTGTTCTCGGGAGTTATCAATACTTGTGTAATGTCCTCTGCATGCTTTGTCTCCAGCCGATTAGCTAAAGACTATGAATCTCCCTGGACTGGAGTGATCAGCGGATTTTCAGCAGTTCCCTCTTTTGGATGCTAAAAAATAAATAAATCAATTTCCATCAACAGTAACATGTGTGTACAGGCATCAGGTTTTCCAGCAGATGCAATAACAGTACGGTGTTTAAATAATCTTGTTTGGGACACTTAAAATCCCTGTTGGCTCAAACTACACAGCAGTGACATCACTTGCAGTAAGTGTATCCTAAATGCCCTTTGCAATCCTGTTTTTCCTTATATGTATATGTAACAAGAAGAAATAATGCACGGATCAAAACAAAGAGCCAATCACATCCCAAACATAATATACATACAATACAATACAATACTCTTACCTATGTCTCCTTCATTGTTATGCTAAGTATTTTATAATAAAAAAAAATGCAATATATTCTGGCTATTTATTTCATACTCTTTCAGATTGGTTGATTTTTCTGCTAATGTCATTACCCATTTCCGGGTGGTGATAATGATCCTGCTGCTGTATTAGCCATATTTAGTTCCAGAACATAATTTAATGTAAATATTATTTTTATATTTACGTAAAACAAGCTAAGCGATTGCACTTGGAGCTTGGAAAAAAATCCTTGCAATTAAGTTGCAATATTTTAGAATTGCGCCTCCTCCCCCTCCCATATGGCTGGTAGCCATTCTTTATTATCATTTTAATGTTGTATCCTTTTTTCTTTCTGTCTCTCTTTTTTTTCTCCACACAAACAAAAACAGATCCAAACACTGAAATCAATATTTGGAAACGTTGCGATGCTGCAACATCAATCAGACACGCATGAAATGATTTACAGAGTGCAATGTGTTCAACTTGACCCAATCAAATCTCTGAAACCACTTAAAAAATAAATTTACTCTGGCCCGGCTAACCCCATTTTAAAAAAGGTGACTAAGATGAAGTAATTTATAAGTCATAGTTTTATTAATGCTTTTAACTTTCCTATGCTTAGCATTGCAGCGAAAGGGTGACTCCTGATCACACGCTAACCTAAGGCACTTTGAGGGGGTTTGGGACAAATGATCAACTCATAAATAGGTGCTGCACTGTGTGTTATCCTGCTATAAATTCACCAACCTTTCAAGTACATCAAAAAGAGCAACCTGAACTAGCCATTCCCCTTGTGGAGCTTATAGACTAATGCAGTTCTAATGAGCAGCTGGGTAGAGGGCTTCCAGAGGCAGATCTAATGCTTTCCAGGCGGCTATCACATGAATAGCATAATAGGCATACAGGCAGATTGCGGCCGGGAATTGCTAGTACACCTCAAACATATATATATATATATATACATGTGTGTGTGTTTGTGTATATTTGTGTATATGTGTGTTTACAGTATACTGTAAATATCTATATATATATATATATATATATATATAGCGAGAGAGAATATATACACAAACTCCGTTATGGCAACACTCCGGAATCCAAGTGCATACCAGCCCGGTGCCTTCCTAGGTGTTCCTGGCCAGGGCCGGATTAAGCCTGGTGGGGGCCCCAGAGCAATGAAGTTGTGGGGGGGCCCACTATGGTAGATGACAGACCCCTGAGCCCCCCCTTACACACACAGACACACACATATATTACACCCATGCTATACACAACACACACACACACACACACGTCACACATACATATATTACACCCATGCTACACACAACACACACAGGAGTACACAGACACATGCGTGCACGCTACCTGTCCGCCCAGCGGTACAGCGGTTGCCAGAGTCAGTGCCCCCAAACCCAGGAGCGTAGTAGTCTCCCCCCTCCCGGCAGCTCAGCTGTTCATTAACACCGAGGAGGTGTTTCTTGCACAGCATTTCATAGTCTCGCGGGATGCTGCATTGAAATGCCGTGAGACTGCAAAATGCTGTGCAAGGAACACCTCCTCAGCGGCGCTGTTAATGAACAGCTGAGCCGTCGGGAGGGGGGAGACTACTACGCTCCTGGGTGTGGGGGCCCCAGGACGACCGCCCCTTTCGCCCTTCCCCTAATCCGGCCCTGCTACTGGCATGGAACCCAATAATAATGGGCAAAGGTGGCACTAGGGAATGTACAGCAGACACACGCAGGAAATATTTACTGTGTGTGTCTGCTGTACAATCCCGTGTGCCACCTTTTGTCCTTATATATATATATATATATATATATATACACTTTAGTGTGATCGAAAAGTTACTGTGCACTGAAAGCAACACTTACCATGTCACAGAAGATGTTGAAAATGGGCCCCACCAGCATCCAGACATGTCTGCAAGCGCTTCTTCATGTTGGCGAATACTGTCTGTAGTGATAGGCCAGCGGTGTGAGTAGTTACACCATCTTGCTGGAACCATCCATTGTGGATTTCACATTCCATTAGTTCGGATATGAATAATTCCAGAATCTGGGTACGATAACGTTCTGAGTTAATCGTTTCACGGAAGAAAATGGTCCCAACAATGCGCTTATGAGTAATGACACCAAACAACAACCTTCTGGTGATGGAGAGGCACTTACTTAAATTTTGGGAGATTTTCAGTACCCCACAGACGTGTGTTTTGGCTGGTGATATAACCGGACAGGTGGAACTATGCCTCATCAGTAAAGAAAGTTACGCCCAGAATGTCCTCATCTTCTTCAGACAAGAAGTCCTGAAACCACCTGCAGTACCGAACATGGGCCTAGTGGCCTGTTTCTTTCAGCTGATGCATGACAGACACTTTGTACGAATGGAACCGCAACTTCTTTTTCAGAATATTGTGGGCTGTACTCTTCGGCATATTAGCTTGTGACAGCCACCTCATGGACTTACTTGGACTCTGTAAGATCCTACAGATGGACGGGATCCCGGCGGTCAATATACCGATGATGGGATCCCGAAGGACGCCGCAAGCCTGGTGTCTAAATACTGATGCTGATCGTGATACTGGCATCACAATACCGACAGCCGGAATCCCTAATGTCCATCCAGTTGTACGCGCTGGCGTCCTGCCGCGCCCGCTGGGGGGGGGGGTTAGGTTTAGGCATGAGAAGGGGGGTTAGGGTTATGGTGCAGAGCCGGGAAGGTTAGGGTTAGGGACCGGGGAGGGAGGGTTAGGATTAGGCACCAAGTGGGGAGGGTTAAGTTTAGGCAGTGGGGAAGGGAGGGTTAGGGTTAGGCACCCCCGGGGAGGGTTAGGTTTAGGCACCCACAAGGGAGGGTTAGAGTAGGGGACAGGGGACGGTTAGGGTACTTTAGATGGGGCTGTCGGGATTCTGATGGACGAGATTCCGCTGTTGGTATTATGAATGCTGGCATCCCATCCATCGGGAAATCATACTGAACCCGTCTTGTCTGATGTGGAGGGTCTACTGCATTCATAAACACTGCCAGTTTACAAAACTTGGCTACAAGATTACGTACCGCATTACATTGGGGGACTTTTACGTCAGGAAATTTCCTAGCCAACAGTTCTTCCACTTTTTCCATGTACTTATTGCCATGGCGAAAGACAAGTTCAGTCAAACACACTCTCTGTTCAGAGTGGGGAACAGCAGTGCGATGCACGCACAAAAGGCCAGTGCGTACAGTTGGTAGCATCACATCCAGCTACAGATGAAGCAAGGAAATTATACTGAATATTAAATCTCCATGTTATAGATATCTGTATACTGTATATTTATGAAAGTGATCCTAGCTCCTGAGCTTCAAGCACATTACCCCAAGATGGTTTTAGATTAGATTACATTTTTTCATTGATTTATACCAACTTGTTTGATATATTTGCATTGTTGTATGACTTAAAAACATTATAGTGAGACTAAGGGGTATATTCAATAAGAGTTGGGTCCATTACGACATGCAGTTGTCGGAATGGACCCGATAACCCCTATTCAAAAGAGCGGCCAAATCCGACTGTCGGATTTGGCCATTCCCTGTTTCCTGACCTGCTGCTGCTGTCAGCGCTGCGGGTGCGCTGACAGCAGCAGAAGAGGGAGCTGTCAGCGGCGTCGGGGGTGAGGGGGGAGCTGTCAGCGGCGTTGGGGGTGAGATGTCTGCGGCGGTGGAGTGAGCAGTGAAGGAGATGGAGCGGATGGGGAGAGGAGAGGAGGAGACGGGGGAGAAGCGGCTGCAGCAGCGGCGGCTCACGGCGGCATACACCCGGCTCCAGCAAGCGGGACCTCGCTTGCTGGAGCCGGGTGGCGCTGCCGCTGGGTTTCTGCTCTCCCAGCTGCTCCCCGTCTCCTGCTCTCAGCTCACTCATCTCAATCCGACTTTTTTCAAAGTCGGATTGAGATTGTCGGAAACAGGGCTAAAACCTGTCGGGTTTGGCCCAGTTTCCGACAATGCACGCTGATCGGCGGCTGAAGCCGCAGATCAGCGTGCATTCCGACAAGTTGGGTTTCCCGACTTGTCGGAATAAATGGGACCGTAATGAACAGGTTGGATCCCCTTCCGACTTAAAACTCTCGGAAGCTGCCTTCCTTCCGACAAGACAGCAGCTTCCGACAGTTAGCAAATGTTTTTTAGCAAATGTTTTTTCCTATTAGTTCTGTAACTTTCATGAGTTTATCCAATAATGATCTATGTGCTATCCATCGGCAGTACTTAGTGACATAATACTAGTCACCTCTGCCCGTCCCGCCATCCCTTCCAATGACTTTGTTCCTCCTATACCTTACTCTGTGGAAACTTGCATTGCATGGTGCACATCGGACGGCATTGTCAGCTGCCCTCTATATGCAACCTGTGGAAACAGTCCATGCCATGCATACAGCGATCGGTCAGTGAATTGCAGTTTACACTGTAGCTCTCATAGCTGGATAGCGCAGGGGTCAGTGTGGGGGAGGCTGGCATTGAGTGCTGTTGCTGCATGCTTCCTTTTTTGTTTATTGGAATAAAGAAAGTTCCTTGGTAACAAGTCCACAGTTGCGAACTCTCCCAGAAGACTCTTGAATATTGGTGAGACCTTATGCAGATAATTCTCCAAACCAAGGTGGGCAGGTATGGCCATTGAGACAGCTGCAGAGCCCGGGTAGTGAAGGGGTGTGGCCAAATCTGGGAGGTAAGTTCACCCTTTTTGCAGATAAACTACGTGCAGTGCTGCCCCAGAACCCCACTGAGCCCCTCCAACAGGCCTGAGCCTGGTTAATTAGTACTCATGCCTCCCTCCCCCTCTTTGTATCTCCAAGCCCCAGTCACCTCAGGTAACACTGAGAGGGCATGTACACAGTGACATACTGTAATCAGCATAGATTGACACCTTAGGTTGCTCCAAAGATGAACTGATTAATAATGGAACAGCCAGGGAAAAGTCCCAAGCCTTCTAAAGAATGGAGATCACCTTGTAGCTAGCATTTGCCACGTGTTTGCTATAAAATTATAGGTACTGTAGAAGTTGAGTAGTTGCTATGGGCAACTTCTCCACTCTTCCACTTCTCAACCCTATAGAAGACTTGATACATCTCCCCAATGGCCTTTTTTCATTGTCATTGTTTTCACTTCCTATATTTGAAGAATAACTAGTTCCCATGTGATTTGCTAAGGTGAGGCTTTCGCTGGCCACATGCTGCCGTACTGGATCGGATCATTATTAGGGGCGGTCTTCTGGTTGCCGAATGTCGGGATCCCGGCGCACAGTATACCAGCGCCGGAATCCCGACACCTGGCATACCGACACATATTCTCCCTCGTGGGGGTCCACGATCCCCCTGGAGGGAGAATAAATAGTGTGGCGAGCGCAGCGAGCCCGCAAGGGGCTCATTTGTGGTCGCCACGCTGTCGGTATGCCGGCGGTCGGGCTCCCGGTGCCGGTATGCTGGTCGCCGGGAGCCCGGCCGCCGGCATACCATACTACACCCATTATTAGACGTGTTAGTACATGTGGAAAAAACATGTCTGCAGATGAGCGCTATTGGTCTGTGTGTGCAGTCATCTTCCAGCATCACTAACTGTCCTCTATGATACAGGATACAGTATATCTGGTTACTCGGTCCCTCATCCATATTGTCCATATAAGGATGTGGCCATGACTGAGATTCCGATGGTATTGTCTGTGGTCAGTGTTATTGTCTCAGGGGAGAGTCTTGTTGTGAAAGGTATTGAGGTGCACCCAAACCACACACAATGCTGAGGCGCTATTGCATGCGGGAGAGCCAGTATCAGAACTCAACGGGTCTAATGGCGATCGTTCCTGGTTTCTGGAAGGTGACCTGAAGAGAACGAGAAAAGCCGTCCATGTGGGTGTTATGGGAGTGTCGCAGACGTACCACTGAAAGCGGGCTGCGATGTCAGACACATAGCTGCTTCCACAGGGACCATGTTCAGATGGAAACATTGCATCTGCCATAGGCAGGTTCAAATGTATATGCTGGACACCATAGTACACCGATGGTGGACTGTGTGGAACCGCCAGCAGTGCTACTGTGCACAGGGGCCCAGAAAATGGGCATCTCAGGGCCTGCACATTCTGGCACACACTAGCGCACAAGGGGAAGGCATTTGCTTATTATCACACCAGCAACTCTGGCAACGGGCGCTAGAACGGATGTAAGCGCCCACCTCTGAATCAGGCCCTCTGTGGCAATCCTCACCCCCTACCAGCTGGTGTAATAAACTGTAACATTAATGCCGGGGTAATTCACTGCTTACTCTTTTGGGTGGGATGCAGCAATGCATAATTCATAGTTTTCAGAGGTTTGGTTGGCTGCTTACCACATATGCACCAAGGGGATGCAGTCTTGTGACCGGTGCTCAGTATCCCGGCGGTCATCATGCTGATGCCAGGATCCCGAGTGATGAAAATACCGGCAGACAGAATGCCGACCCATAGGGACTATTCCCACTTGTGGGTGCCCAGGACACCCATAGAGTGGGAAGAGAACCTGTTGCGTAGTGAATGCAGCGAGCCTGCAAGAGGCTTTGTTGTGCTCGCATTCTGTTGCCGGGATCCCGAGGTCAGTATGCTGACCGCCGGGATCCCGAGTGCTGGTCTCCTAGCCCCAACCCGCTCCAAGCTCCGGAATGCTTTACCTTTCTAGATGCGGTGGTCAACGCATTTTCCTATAGAAGCCTATGGGCTTCTTTTCGCATTTCCCCCTGAGAGGCAGTCAATCGGATCCCTCCCAGCACTCCTCACAGTGAGTTCATCACTCGATACATGCGTGGGTGGACTCCCGGGTCTTAAAGCTGGAAGTCCTTCTATCGCAAAGGACAGCTCTTACTGGGAGAGCTGTCCTTTGAGATTTTCTTCGAGCATACGGTGTTAAGGAAAAATTACTTCACAGAAAGGGTAGTGGATAAGTGGAATAGCTTCCCAAGGTTCAAACAGGGTTGAGATTACCTAAAGGATAAAAAAAAAAGAGGCAGACTAGATGGGCCAAGTGGTTCTTATCTGCCGTCAAATTCTATGTTTCTATGTAATAAACGCTGTTATAATTGCGATGAGTGGCGGGATGCTTTGCATTCATCCTGCGTCCTGCTCTTTGAGAATAAAGCTTCCGGTTATAGTGATTTTCCAGTTATGGCGGTGCACCGGCATGAATACTAGTGGTGTATTATTCTACTCTCAAGATGAACGTCAATACAGAGCAAACGTCATACAGTATATTGCACACAGCATATCTTATTACAGTTACTGTGCCTTGTTATAGTTTTCCCGTAAGTAGGACAGTCCTGGAACCACCAGCCCTCTGATAATTGTCTACTCATCAGCGGGTAGTAATTAACCATCCTTTTTCTAGGTTTTATGTACTAATTAAAGCTGCAGTGTTCCATATTAAAACGCATAATCTTCCTTAAGAGGAACGGAAGAAAGACAGAGATTCCTATTGTGTTATCTTATGATGTCATGATATATGGCTAAGTCTCTCAAAGCGGCACATGCAAATGGAGTGTTTAATGTCCTCCCAGCTGCTCTCAGATCTCAGATGTTCCTCCTGCCCTGGGGCATTTACAAGCCATTGAAGTGTTTATTTATTTGCACATTAGAAATATAGCTTTACCCTAATGCTCATTATGCCATTAGCACTTTCTATTTTCTTTCAACACTGGTTTTCTTTTCAACTAAATCAAAGTACAGCAGCTGGTAGAATTATGTTCCTTGGAAATGCCTGTCAGGTGGGGAGTGCTGGATTGCCTTTCTGCCTAACATCTTGAAATTTAAACTTGAAAGTTCAGCCTTCCTTTTTGCAGCACAGTGGATGTCAAAGCACGCAGCTCATTGTGACACGGTGTTGTTTTAAAGTAAAAGTAAAAGGGCAGGGAGGAATTCCCCCGTGTGACAATGGAGAACAGCGACAGGGTGTCCTGCATGGTGCTGCTTTCTTCCAGCAGATGGAGCTGTACAGTGTGGGCAGAATTTTATTTCAGTTTCTTACAATGGGGTGTGAGCGTTTATTCGATACCACTGTGATGTAAATATTAATATCAGATGATACTTGCCTACTCTCCTGGAAGTTGTGGGAGGATCACGATTTTTGGGGTAGCCTCTGCACCCCACGAATCCGCGTAATCATGGTGAGGGGCTAAAATGAAACAACTTGCATCATTTTAGTCCCGCCCCCTTCCTGCGTACACGCTAATCGTGGAGGTTTCCCTGAGGTGGGGGCGGAGCTTGATGCTGTCATTGGGAATTTTAGCGTGGCATGTGACATGGTGGTTAGCATTGCTGACTATTAGTGCTGGAGCCACGGGCTCTATTCCAACCTGGGTCATATCAATGAGTTTGTATTCTGGTCTTCCTCTACACTCCAAATACAATCTGGTAGATTATTATTTGTGGAGTATAGAATTTAGACTATAAGGTCAAAATGGCTGGAGCACCATTTATCATTTGCAACGAGTGATAACAAGAATATCACTCATTGATAAATCAGCCCTTTAGTTCTATGTATTTTGTACAGAAACCAGCTGCTATCATTACTTATCGTTGTCTATCAATATGATTTCAGCTCTCCAGCTTTGGGTGCACGCTGTCAGCCATACAATGTATTTCCTGCAGCTAATGCTCCCACACTTGCCTGCATTACAAGCTGTAATATGTAACCTATACCTTTCATCTGTTTGACACAGAGCATTTCCTTGCTTAGACTCTTATTGGAATATTTATGATCCATTTTGCTTTTAATGATAGTCTCTAAGTGGCATATTGTTTACTTAAACTATGGATTGACTTAAAACTGAAGCGTATTTGTTTCTTGTTAAGAGTGATATTTGTGTGATGGGAACAGGATACCGGTCTCAGGTTCCCTGGAGCAAGGTCTTCTGTACCTTTATGTCTGCTGCAAATATGTTATTACCATCTCCTCTTGTGTTACTGCCATGTGGATCATCCTGGCATTATAGGTTAGATGAATTGTATGTTGTTCTTACTCCGTATTCTCCCATAAAATAATAAGAAGGGAATACTATTTGCATAATCCACAGCTATGGAGGGCTTTGATTTAACCCTATGAGTGTGTGCACCCCTCAGCACACTAACTAGCTAAAACATTTTACTTTAACAGGAAGCACATACAATAAATAAATAAATAAAAAGCACCCAAATGCACCAATCCTGATTAGGGATAAGCAGGTTTGGTTCCCTGAGAACTGAACTCCCATCCCCGGACTTTGAGATCAGAGCCCAGATCCGAGTCAGGCTCGGTTTTGCGCGCCTAACTCGGATCCGAAAATTAGGCGAAACATCACGCCGCTGTCGGATCTCGCGGGTCCTGGATTCTATATTAGAGATGAGCGGGTTCGGTTTCTCTGAATCCGAACCCGCCAGAACTTCATGTTTTTTTTCACGGGTCCGAGCGACTCGGATCTTCCCGCCTTGCTCGGTTAACCCGAGCGCGCCCGAACGTCATCATGACGCTGTCGGATTCTCGCGAGGCTCGGATTCTATCGCGAGACTCGGATTCTATATAAGGAGCCGCGCGTCGCCGCCATTTTCACACGTGCATTGAGATTGATAGGGAGAGGACGTGGCTGGCGTCCTCTCCGTTTAGAATTAGAATAGATTAGAGAGACACTTGATTTACTAATTTTGGGGAGCATTAGGAGTACTCAGTAGTGTACAGTGCAGAGTTTTGCTGATAGTGACCAGTGACCACCACTTTTATTTATAATCCGTTCTCTGCCTGAAAAAAGCGATACACAGCACACAGTGACTCAGTCACATACCATATCTGTGTGCACTGCTCAGGCTCAGGCCAGTGTGCTGCATCATCTATATATATTATATATCTGTCTGACTGCTCAGCTCACACAGCTTATAATTGTGGGGGAGACTGGGGAGCACTACTGCAGTGCCAGTTATAGGTTATAGCAGGAGCCAGGAGTACATAATATTATATTAAAATTAAACAGTGCACACTTTTGCTGCAGGAGTGCCACTGCCAGTGTGACTAGTGACCAGTGACCTGACCACCAGTATATAATATTAGTAGTATACTATCTCTTTATCAACCAGTCTATATTAGCAGCAGACACAGTACAGTGCGGTAGTTCACGGCTGTGGCTACCTCTGTGTCGGCACTCGGCAGCCCGTCCATAATTGTATATACCAGTGACCTAACCGTGGTTTTTTTTTCTTTCTTTATACATACATACTAGTTACGAGTATACTATCTCTTTATCAACCAGTCTATATATTAGCAGCAGACACAGTACAGTGCGGTAGTTCACGGCTGTGGCTACCTCTGTGTCGGCACTCGGCAGCCCGTCCATAATTGTATATACCACCTAACCGTGGTTTTTTTTTCTTTCTTTATACATACATACTAGTTACGAGTATACTATCTCTTTATCAACCAGTCTATATATTAGCAGCAGACACAGTACAGTGCGGTAGTTCACGGCTGTGGCTACCTCTGTGTCGGCACTCGGCAGCCCGTCCATAATTGTATATACCACCTAACCGTGGTTTTTTTTTCTTTCTTTATACATACATACTAGTTACGAGTATACTATCTCTTTATCAACCAGTCTATATATTAGCAGCAGACACAGTACAGTGCGGTAGTTCACGGCTGTGGCTACCTCTGTGTCGGCACTCGGCAGCCCGTCCATAATTGTATATACCACCTAACCGTGGTTTTTTTTTCTTTCTTTATACATACATACTAGTTACGAGTATACTATCTCTTTATCAACCAGTCTATATATTAGCAGCAGACACAGTACAGTGCGGTAGTTCACGGCTGTGGCTACCTCTGTGTCGGCACTCGGCAGCCCGTCCATAATTGTATATACCACCTAACCGTGGTTTTTTTTTCTTTCTTTATACATACATACTAGTTACGAGTATACTATCTCTTTATCAACCAGTCTATATATTAGCAGCAGACACAGTACAGTGCGGTAGTTCACGGCTGTGGCTACCTCTGTGTCGGCACTCGGCAGCCCGTCCATAATTGTATATACCACCTAACCGTGGTTTTTTTTTCTTTCTTTATACATACATACTAGTTACGAGTATACTATCTCTTTATCAACCAGTCTATATATTAGCAGCAGACACAGTACAGTGCGGTAGTTCACGGCTGTGGCTACCTCTGTGTCGGCACTCGGCAGCCCGTCCATAATTGTATATACCACCTAACCGTGGTTTTTTTTTCTTTCTTTATACATACATACTAGTTACGAGTATACTATCTCTTTATCAACCAGTCTATATATTAGCAGCAGACACAGTACAGTGCGGTAGTTCACGGCTGTGGCTACCTCTGTGTCGGCACTCGGCAGCCCGTCCATAATTGTATATACCACCTAACCGTGGTTTTTTTTTCTTTCTTTATACATACATACTAGTTACGAGTATACTATCTCTTTATCAACCAGTCTATATATTAGCAGCAGACACAGTACAGTGCGGTAGTTCACGGCTGTGGCTACCTCTGTGTCGGCACTCGGCAGCCCGTCCATAATTGTATATACCACCTAACCGTGGTTTTTTTTTCTTTCTTTATACATACATACTAGTTACGAGTATACTATCTCTTTATCAACCAGTCTATATATTAGCAGCAGACACAGTACAGTGCGGTAGTTCACGGCTGTGGCTACCTCTGTGTCGGCACTCGGCAGCCCGTCCATAATTGTATATACCACCTAACCGTGGTTTTTTTTCTTTCTTTATACATACATACTAGTTACGAGTATACTATCTCTTTATCAACCAGTCTATATATTAGCAGCAGACACAGTACAGTGCGGTAGTTCACGGCTGTGGCTACCTCTGTGTCGGCACTCGGCAGCCCGTCCATAATTGTATACTAATATCCAATCCATCCATCTCCATTGTTTACCTGAGGTGCCTTTTAGTTGTGCCTATTAAAATATGGAGAACAAAAATGTTGAGGTTCCAAAATTAGGGAAAGATCAAGATCCACTTCCACCTCGTGCTGAAGCTGCTGCCACTAGTCATGGCCGAGACGATGAAATGCCAGCAACGTCGTCTGCCAAGGCCGATGCCCAATGGCATAGTACAGAGCATGTCAAAACCAAAACACCAAATATCAGTAAAAAAAGGACTCCAAAACCTAAAATAAAATTGTCGGAGGAGAAGCGTAAACTTGCCAATATGCCATTTACCACACGGAGTGGCAAGGAACGGCTGAGGCCCTGGCCTATGTTCATGGCTAGTGGTTCAGCTTCACATGAGGATGGAAGCACTCAGCCTCTCGCTAGAAAACTGAAAAGACTCAAGCTGGCAAAAGCACCGCAAAGAACTGTGCGTTCTTTGAAATCCCAAATCCACAAGGAGAGTCCAATTGTGTCGGTTGCGATGCCTGACCTTCCCAACACTGGCTGTGAAGAGCATGCGCCTTCCACCATTTGCACGCCCCCTGCAAGTGCTGGAAGGAGCACCCGCAGTCCAGTTCCTGATAGTCAGATTGAAGATGTCAGTGTTGAAGTACACCAGGATGAGGAGGATATGGGTGTTGCTGGCGCTGGGGAGGAAATTGACCAGGAGGATTCTGATGGTGAGGTGGTTTGTTTAAGTCAGGCACCCGGGGAGACACCTGTTGTCCGTGGGAGGAATATGGCCGTTGACATGCCAGGTGAAAATACCAAAAAAATCAGCTCTTCGGTGTGGAGGTATTTCACCAGAAATGCGGACAACAGGTGTCAAGCCGTGTGTTCCCTTTGTCAAGCTGTAATAAGTAGGGGTAAGGACGTTAACCACCTCGGAACATCCTCCCTTATACGTCACCTGCAGCGCATTCATAATAAGTCAGTGACAAGTTCAAAAACTTTGGGTGACAGCGGAAGCAGTCCACTGACCAGTAAATCCCTTCCTCTTGTAACCAAGCTCACGCAAACCACCCCACCAACTCCCTCAGTGTCAATTTCCTCCTTCCCCAGGAATGCCAATAGTCCTGCAGGCCATGTCACTGGCAATTCTGACGAGTCCTCTCCTGCCTGGGATTCCTCCGATGCATCCTTGCGTGTAACGCCTACTGCTGCTGGCGCTGCTGTTGTTGCCGCTGGGAGTCGATGGTCATCCCAGAGGGGAAGTCGTAAGCCCACTTGTACTACTTCCAGTAAGCAATTGACTGTTCAACAGTCCTTTGCGAGGAAGATGAAATATCACAGCAGTCATCCTACTGCAAAGCGGATAACTGAGTCCTTGACAACTATGTTGGTGTTAGACGTGCGTCCGGTATCCGCCGTTAGTTCACAGGGAACTAGACAATTTATTGAGGCAGTGTGCCCCAGTTACCAAATACCATCTAGGTTCCACTTCTCTAGGCAGGCGATACCGAGAATGTACACGGACGTCAGAAAAAGACTCACCAGTGTCCTAAAAAATGCAGTTGTACCCAATGTCCACTTAACCACGGACATGTGGACAAGTGGAGCAGGGCAGGGTCAGGACTATATGACTGTGACAGCCCACTGGGTAGATGTATGGACTCCCGCCGCAAGAACAGCAGCGGCGGCACCAGTAGCAGCATCTCGCAAACGCCAACTCTTTCCTAGGCAGGCTACGCTTTGTATCACCGCTTTCCAGAATACGCACACAGCTGAAAACCTCTTACGGCAACTGAGGAAGATCATCGCGGAATGGCTTACCCCAATTGGACTCTCCTGTGGATTTGTGGCATCGGACAACGCCAGCAATATTGTGTGTGCATTAAATATGGGCAAATTCCAGCACGTCCCATGTTTTGCACATACCTTGAATTTGGTGGTGCAGAATTTTTTAAAAAACGACAGGGGCGTGCAAGAGATGCTGTCGGTGGCCAGAAAAATTGCGGGACACTTTCGGCGTACAGGCACCACGTACAGAAGACTGGAGCACCACCAAAAACTACTGAACCTGCCCTGCCATCATCTGAAGCAAGAAGTGGTAACGAGGTGGAATTCAACCCTCTATATGCTTCAGAGGTTGGAGGAGCAGCAAAAGGCCATTCAAGCCTATACAATTGAGCACGATATAGTAGGTGGAATGCACCTGTCTCAAGTGCAGTGGAGAATGATTTCAACGTTGTGCAAGGTTCTGATGCCCTTTGAACTTGCCACACGTGAAGTCAGTTCAGACACTGCCAGCCTGAGTCAGGTCATTCCCCTCATCAGGCTTTTGCAGAAGAAGCTGGAGGCATTGAAGAAGGAGCTAAAAGGGAGCGATTCCGCTAGGCATGTGGGACTTGTGGATGCAGCCCTTAATTCGCTTAACAAGGATTCACGGGTGGTCAATCTGTTGAAATCAGAGCACTACATTTTGGCCACCGTGCTCGATCCTAGATTTAAAGCCTACCTTGGATCTCTCTTTCCGGCAGACACAGGTCTGCTGGGGTTGAAAGACCTGCTGGTGACAAAATTGTCAAGTCAAGCGGAACGCGACCTGTCAACATCTCCTCCTTCACATTCTCCCGCAACTGGGGGTGCGAGGAAAAGGCTCAGAATTCCGAGCCCACCCGCTGGCGGTGATGCAGGGCAGTCTGGAGCGACTGCTGATGCTGACATCTGGTCCGGACTGAAGGACCTGACAACGATTACGGACATGTCGTCTACTGTCACTGCATATGATTCTCTCAACATTGATAGAATGGTGGAGGATTATATGAGTGACCGCATCCAAGTAGGCACGTCACACAGTCCGTACTTATACTGGCAGGAAAAAGAGGCAATTTGGAGGCCCTTGCACAAACTGGCTTTATTCTACCTAAGTTGCCCTCCCACAAGTGTGTACTCCGAAAGAGTGTTTAGTGCCGCCGCTCACCTTGTCAGCAATCGGCGTACGAGGTTACATCCAGAAAATGTGGAGAAGATGATGTTCATTAAAATGAATTATAATCAATTCCTCCGCGGAGACATTGACCAGCAGCAATTGCCTCCACAAAGTACACAGGGAGCTGAGATGGTGGATTCCAGTGGGGACGAATTGATAATCTGTGAGGAGGGGGATGTACACGGTGATATATCGGAGGGTGAAGATGAGGTGGACATCTTGCCTCTGTAGAGCCAGTTTGTGCAAGGAGAGATTAATTGCTTCTTTTTTGGGGGGGGTCCAAACCAACCCGTCATATCAGTCACAGTCGTGTGGCAGACCCTGTCACTGAAATGATGGGTTGGTTAAAGTGTGCATGTCCTGTTTTGTTTATACAACATAAGGGTGGGTGGGAGGGCCCAAGGACAATTCCATCTTGCACCTCTTTTTTCTTTTCTTTTTCTTTGCATCATGTGCTGATTGGGGAGGGTTTTTTGGAAGGGACATCCTGCGTGACACTGCAGTGCCACTCCTAGATGGGCCCGGTGTTTGTGTCGGCCACTAGGGTCGCTAATCTTACTCACACAGTCAGCTACCTCATTGCGCCTCTTTTTTTCTTTGCGTCATGTGCTGTTTGGGGAGGGTTTTTTGGAAGGGACATCCTGCGTGACACTGCAGTGCCACTCCTAGATGGGCCCGGTGTTTGTGTCGGCCACTAGGGTCGCTAATCTTACTCACACAGTCAGCTACCTCATTGCGCCTCTTTTTTTCTTTGCGTCATGTGCTGTTTGGGGAGGGTTTTTTGGAAGGGACATCCTGCGTGACACTGCAGTGCCACTCCTAGATGGGCCCGGTGTTTGTGTCGGCCACTAGGGTCGCTAATCTTACTCACACAGCTACCTCATTGCGCCTCTTTTTTTCTTTGCGTCATGTGCTGTTTGGGGAGGGTTTTTTGGAAGGGCCATCCTGCGTGACACTGCAGTGCCACTCCTAGATGGGCCCGGTGTTTGTGTCGGCCACTAGGGTCGCTAATCTTACTCACACAGCTACCTCATTGCGCCTCTTTTTTTCTTTGCGTCATGTGCTGTTTGGGGAGGGTTTTTTGGAAGGGACATCCTGCGTGACACTGCAGTGCCACTCCTAGATGGGCCCGGTGTTTGTGTCGGCCACTAGGGTCGCTAATCTTACTCACACAGTCAGCTACCTCATTGCGCCTCTTTTTTTCTTTGCGTCATGTGCTGTTTGGGGAGGGTTTTTTGGAAGGGCCATCCTTCGTGACACTGCACTGCCACTCCTAGATAGGCCCGGTGTTTGTGTCGGCCACTAGGGTCGCTAATCTTACTCACACAGCTACCTCATTGCGCCTCTTTTTTTCTTTGCGTCATGTGCTGTTTGGGGAGGGTTTTTTGGAAGGGCCATCCTGCGTGACACTGCAGTGCCACTCCTAGATGGGCCCGGTGTTTGTGTCGGCCACTAGGGTCGCTAATCTTACTCACACAGCTACCTCATTGCGCCTCTTTTTTTCTTTGCGTCATGTGCTGTTTGGGGAGGGTTTTTTGGAAGGGACATCCTGCGTGACACTGCAGTGCCACTCCTAGATGGGCCCGGTGTTTGTGTCGGCCACTAGGGTCGCTTATCTTACTCACACAGCGACCTCGGTGCAAATTTTAGGACTAAAAATAATATTGTGAGGTGTGAGGTATTCAGAATAGACTGAAAATGAGTGTAAATTATGGTTTTTGAGGTTAATAATACTTTGGGATCAAAATGACCCCCAAATTCTATGATTTAAGCTGTTTTTTAGTGTTTTTGGAAAAAAACACCCGAATCCAAAACACACCCGAATCCGACAAAAAAAATTCGGTGAGGTTTTGCCAAAACGCGTTCGAACCCAAAGCACGGCCGCGGAACCGAACCCAAAACCAAAACACAAAACCCGAAAAATTTCAGGCGCTCATCTCTATTCTATATACACTGTAATCCCAGTGACCGCCACCATCTTCACTCCGGACTTGGAGAGTGCACAGTAAGGACGTGTTCCTTCTGTGCTGTGTGCTGTTAGGGAGAGCGCAAAGCGGGGCAGGAGAGAGCAGAGGGGGGCAAGAGAGAGCAGAGGGGTTGTTTTGCAGGAGAATTGAGTTGGGTGTGCTGTCACTGTGTTAGGGCTCTGCAAAGTAGCATACTGTGGCTGTGTATGTATAGAATCAGGTGTTCTCTGTCTATAAGGGGCTGTGTACTGCCGTACACTACTGCTATATATCCTGTGTGTAATCCAAAGCAAAAAATATATTTGTATTGGTGCGTCACTCTGACTACTAGTACAGCAGCTGCTACTGTATATATCCTCTGTGTGTGATCCAAAGCAAAAAATATATTTTTATTGGTGCATCACTCGGTGACGGCTACCAGTACTGCCGTACACTACTGCTATATATCTGTGTGTGATCCAAAGCCAAAAATATATTTCTGTTGGTGCGTCACTCTGACTATTAGTGCTGCGGCTGCCGTACACTACTGCTATATATCCTCTGTGTGTTATCCAGAGCAAAAAATATATTTCTATTGGTGCATCACTCAGTGACTACTACCAGTACTGCCGTACACTACTGCTACATATCCTCTGTGTGTGATCCAAAGCAACAAATATATTTCTATTGGTGTGTCACTCAGTGACAACTACCAGTACTGCCGTACACTACTGCTATAAATCTGTGTGTGATCCAAAGCAAAAAATATAGTTCTATTGGTGCGTCACTCAGTAACGACTAGTACTGCGGCTGCCATACACTATTGCTATATATCTGTGTGTGATCCAAAGGCAAAAATATATTTCTATTATGAATTTGAAAGGGGTGCTCTGTCTGCTGTATCTGAAAGGGGTGATCTGTCCATTCCATCTAGGGCCTCCGCCCCAGTGTAAAATTCAAATAATAAAAGCTAAAATAAAAAAGCCTAAAATTATAATTATAAAAAATATATCTATTTTTTTTAGTTTGTGCTGTACTCCAGTGTACTATACAATTTTTATTTTATTTTCATAAGTACTGTGACACTGCTGGTCAGACCGCAGTATATTATATATTTACTACACATAAATGCATTGTGCAACGCTCTCAGTGTAGTCAACCGCAGTGTGTAATTATTATATATATTTCTGATTCATTTGTACGACACTGTAACTGCCAGTGTGTGATTTAAAAAATACTTCTACATATTTTTGACTCATTTGTGCGACACTGTAACCGCAGTGTGTGATATAAAAAATAATATATATATTTTGATTTAAATTAATATTTTGTACTGTCTCATCCCAGTATACATCCAGGGACTGCAGCTGCTCCGTCCATCTAGGGGTGTTCTGTCAGTCCACCCAAAATAAAAGACATCTTTATTTTTATATTTTGTGCTGTATCCTCCCAGAATACATTTCATGTGTGGTTTCTGTAGCTCATATTCTTATTATAACTTATTGTCCTATTTTCATAACTCTTCTTATCACCACATTGTAATTAATTCAAATTAATATTGTTAATAATAATTATAAATTAGATACATTTAAATTAAATGAATATAAATAAACTCTCCACACTCATATAGTTAACTTTCTGCATATCGAAGATATCTTTCAGGAAATGAAGAACTTGATTCTAAATTAAATAAATAAAATTGAAATAAATTGAAAATAAAATAAATTAAATCTAAAATATTGTCTTTTTTTATTCTTCTTTGCCTTAATCATCTTTTTGTGAACTGAAATCTTGTGCCTTAACTAATGCGTCTTTTTTTAAATACATTCTTTATGTCCTCCCAGTATATACATCCAAGGGCTGCTGTTGCTACGTCCAGCTACCTCGGTGCAACGTTTTGGCCTAAACTAGATAAAAATAATGGGCATAATTCAGACCTGATCGTAGCTGTGCTAAATTTAGCACATCTACTATCAGCTTCCCTGACATGCGGGGGGAACGCCCAGCACAGGGCTAGTCTGCCCCGCATGTCAGGCCCTACCCCGCCGCACAAGTACAAAAGCATTGCACAGCGGCGATGCTTTTGTACTTCAGGAGTAGCTCCCGGCCAGCGCAGCTCCTGCGCATGCACCGTTCAGACCTGATCGGCCGCTGTGTGAATTGTCTGAATTAGGCCCAATATTGTGAGCTGTGAGGTGTTCAGAATAGTCTGGAAACGAGTGGAAATGAATGTTATTGAGGTTAATAATACTGTAGGAACAAAAATCCCCCCAAATTCTGTTATTTTAGCTGTTTTGATAAAAAAAAAATTAAAAATACAGATTCAAAACCAAAACCCGCAAAGGTGGTTTTGGCTAAACCAATCCGGATCCAAAACACGAAGGAGATCCAGATCCAAAACACAAACCCCCCAAAAATCCTGGTACATAACTAGTGAAAGCAAGTTCTTTTAACAAAAGGGAACAGATGTAATGAAGTCTGAGTTGGCCGGAGGTGCGGGTTCCTGGCCGAACATGGACTTTTTTTAAAGCGGTAATCATGTACAAGGCAATACCATGCCTTGTAAATGATTGCCACTTTAAAAAAAATCCTCAAGTTCGGCCGGGATCCCGCACCTCCGGCCAACTCAGACTTTATTACATCCAGCCCCCACGTTTTTTGTGCTGTAAATATCTCTACCTCTCCTCAGGTGGACTGTTACACCCCAGACCCATCTTGTTTTCTCAGGGCCGGCACTGATTAATGGGGTTACACACAATTATCTCTGCCGTGCACATAACCCTTAGGATCTAGTGTGAGACTGTGTAGATGCTGATCCTTTATCTCTATCTCTGCAAATCTTCCAGTATGAGCCTATTATAATCATTTACAGTAGCTGGTGCTGAGATTCCACAGTCCATGGTCCACGTACTTCTGCTTCCCACCTTGACCAGCACTCGCTGCTTTAGTCAGTAGGCAGTTGTTCAGGTCCCTCCAGTGTCTGAAGCCCACCTACTTACTGTATGTCCACAACCTAGCAACATACTCCTGCCACTAGCAACGCAGCAAGTTGCAGAGGAAGCCAGAGACTTCACTCCTACCCAGTGATAGCTGCTGTCACTGCCAGTGTTTAGGGTTATCTTTGGGTCCACCATTGAGTTGCCAACACCCACCCACAGCTATGTTCCCTATCATGATAGAAACAATCTACTGCCTGTAGCTAGCAACAGAGAAACCGGAAATATCTCCCACTCCTCCAGCCAAGGGCACTAATAGCCTAGTGTGGTAATCTTCTTTTTTACAGACACAACGTGAATTTAAATGTATATTTATGTTGGCACTGATATGTAGGCTGTCTGTCCTAGGTGTTATCCAGGATGCCGGTGCTCGATATCCTGATACCGGAATCCCGCCGTTTAGTGGGGGGGGGGGGACTTAGGGTTAGGCTGCTGGAAAGGGAGGGTTAGGCTGCTGGGAGAGAAATTTAGGGCTAGGCGCCCCGGCTGAGTGATAAGGTTAGGTTGCGGGGCTGGGGAAGGGTTAGTCTGCTGGAAGGGCGGTTAGGTTTAGGCACCAGCAAGGAGGGTAGAGTTAGGCTGTGTGTGTGGGGAAGAGGGGGAGTTAGGGTTAGGCTGCAGGAAAAGAGGGGTAGGAGGGAGGTTAAGCATACTTACCCAACCCCTGTCGGGATGTTGAGCATGGGATGCCGGTGTCGGTTTTCTGACTGCGGGCATCCCAAACGGCAGTATGCCATATCACACCCATTATGTACACACATATTTTCTTTCACTTACTGCTATATGTTACTTACGGGACATTTCGTCACAATGTTTAATGCGGTTGTAAGGAGATAATATTGTGTAGAGTCGGATCGCAAAAATTTATATTTTTGTTAAATTGACCAAATCGATAAGAATCCATTCCAGCTACCACTACCACGTAGCTTCCGGGTACAGACCAGGCAAGCCAAATGTGCCTTTGGGCTGCACGTGTGCCAGTACATGCCGGCAGAGATAGCTGGGTCACCGTTACTGGGGTCATTCAGTTGTCTGACCTTCTTTGTTAATGATCAGTCCTAGAGAAAGGGTATATACTGTAACCATAAATAGATGTGTAAATATAAACACAAGACATAAAGATTTGGAACCTTTTAGGACTATATGATCCCTTCATGAAATAAATATATTCTCGTGAATAATTCAGTCAATAAATATATGATTTAAATGACATGATTGCCCAGATTATGTTCAAGATTTTATGATCTGTCAACATGACGCATCAGCATACGCTGCAATTTAAATACTTAATTTGAACTTCTCCTTAAATTATAATCATTGTAAATTAAGTGGTTATAATTGGCAGTAGAGCTCCAAATTAAGAAGTCTTTTATTTTCAATCAACAGAATTAAACACTGAGTATTCAAGTAGCTACAATATTTGTTTTGTGATTTCACTTTGTGTGTTATGAATCATGAGTGAAAAGAAAAATGAATGTAATTGTATAATCCATGTAATATTTAACTTGCAAGTGTTGGTACTTGTTAGAGATTCTGTATTCTGCAATTGCTCTATCTTAAGTTTTGAAACCTTGCTAGTTTTTTTTTCATATGGATTCACTCTGCCAACTAAAACCCCTGTCACACATGCAGCTATGTTCCGGGACTTTGGCATGGTAATGTACATCAACTGGGATTTCTGCATGTGTGAAACGAAACAACCCAAGACTGAGGGGTGAGATAAAAGAAAAAGAAATACCCAAAGGTATTGCTATTCCCAGGCGCTAGATGGGTGGTTCACCACAGCAGCTAAACAAGAAATGGGGTTGGTCAGACCCCCAAACGATATAAGCAAACAAAGCAGTACAGCGCCTAATGGTCACAAATGCAAACTTGGTCACATGAAAACATTTATCATTTTATTAAAACATATAATTTGAGTATATTAAAAAGTAATTGAATAAAGTGCACATAAGTGGCAACTGCCACATGAAATCAGATCTAAATCAGAAATGGTGTTTTTCCCAGTATTGTAAATCCTTGCAGGAGGTTAGTAATGCATGGAACCTGTTCCTATAAAAGTCCCCTTGGGTTTGAGGGCCCAATGTCCTATCCGTGAGTTATAGTTACCACCAGCATCCCTTGAGATAATTAGGTGAATCTGCATCCGCAAACGGCTGTTCCTCAGAGGGTGGTAGATGTAGATCCTCCATGGTATAATAGGAAATTCTTTAAGGGTCCAAATGTTGGAAAACCACAGCGGGGGCTTGGTCCAGGTTCAATCCTTCCAGAGGCTGGGAAAAACACTGTCAGGCAGGTCCCACCAACGCGTTTCGTTGCATACATGCAACTTTTTCAAGGTGCTAACAGTCCTGCCAGCAATGGTATATATACTCTACCAACATGGTTGCTCATTAGCATGTGTAATTGGTTGTGACCACCTGTTTGCATTATGTGACCAAAATAATGACAGACATAGGAGTTGGAACAATTCATAGTATAAACAAATACATAAATCACTATAATAAAAAACATTTTTAATAAAATGTAAGAAATAAAAACCTAAATCTTAGTGAAATCCGATCACATGACCACTATCATTATCATTTGAAAAAGGGAATCAGGAAAAACTGGATTATTAATCCATATCTAAAGGGTTACTCACATAGCTGTTAAACTAGAAGTCTATTCCATATATTTAGAGAGATCACAATATAGTGAAGGACATCCCCTCACTGCTGATTCTAATAGTATTAATTAAACTATATCCAGTGGGGAGTCCGAACACATAGAGAGGGCGACGTGGACGGGACGCCGTTCTCACCGCGTCATCCCTCCGCGTCAGCATACACTCCTGTGTATCTCAATTACCATAGTGACGCTTGCGCGTCATCCCGGGCGCAGCACCATGATGAAGTGATCCCTGTCACCAGGCGCCACGTCATCTCCCCGCGTCTCCACAGTCAGTGACGCGAATGGGGCGTTACTCTCATCGCGTCATCCATCTGTGTCCGTCGTGTTGAGGGGTTGTCATGGTGACGCTACCGCGTCACTACACTACACCCGTGCGCCAGACCGATACAAAACGGCCCCAGTGCTGGAAATAATGAAACATAAAGATATAGCAACATGGCACCAGTATCCAGGTGGCACGTTGACTCCCCATTTTCGGAGATTTACTCCACGATTGTAGCAAATATAAGTTGCCATGGTGACATCCATTATCCGATGTCTCCTAGGCAACTGATTATCATCTCAAAAAAACAGATTTAAACACGTCTTGTATAATCAAATAGATCTCACTATTTTCTGTAAAACAGCCGTAAATTTAGCAAATTAATCTCCATGAAACCACCAATCATTTAGACATAACAATAAGCGAATAGTTATCGATTATAATGTATAATAGGTCAACATATATAATATAGTAGAATGATACGGTAGTCTGATAGTAATACTTTATAAGAGGGGTACATTCAATTAATAGACAAATCACCAATATTCACAGGGACCATATGTATATCTCATAAACTGTTGGATACTTATCCCCATACGGACCACCCAACTAATTATATGCGAAGTTATATATAGACAGATAATACTTATTCAATTTGGATAGACCCAGGTTATCTAAAACAATAATACGTACTACTTAATATATACAGTCCATACGGAGAAAGGGGTGGAGGGAAGGCAACCAAGAGGGAAGGTTCAGAATCACAATACTTGATTGAGTTCGACCATCTCATTCAATCCAGATGGATAGACAGTATCTAGTCTATACATCCAGTAAAGTTCTTGTTTGCACAGGTTTTTGTATCGATCCCCACCTCTCTTAGTCACTGTAACATGTTCAATTGCTATCAAACCCAGAGAACTAGGGTCACCACCATGTTTGTCTCTAAAGTGTCTAGAGACACTATGCGTGGGAAATTTATTTATAATATTTCGACGATGCTCCATAAATCGAACTTTAATACTCCTAGTAGTACGTCCCACGTATTTTTGATTGCAACCACATGTAAGAAGGTAAATTATATAGCTTGTGTCACAGTTCATAAAACTGGCTAATGTATACTTTTCTTCTCTATCAATAGGAATAGTTAGGGTTCTTCTGGGAATATGTTTACATGTGGTGCATCTTGTAGCCCCACAGCGATAAAACCCCTTTGGTCTGGAAGGTAGCCATATATCTTGTGTGGCATCCCCCTGTGTGGTTGTGGGTATTTCTTTTAAATAACTGGGGGCAAGAATGTTTTTAATTGAACGGTTTTTCTTAAAAATAAACTTGGGTTTAGAAGGTATATTTCCCCTAAGTATGGGATCTTGCTTTAATATATCAAAGTTCTTACAAATAATTTTCTTAATTTGCATACTGTCCTTATTATATGTGGATATAAAAGCTATATTCTCCTGTTGGACATTAGCTAGGCTAGTGCCAACAGTATTGGTCTCAGCCAATTCTCTTGGTCGAAATAAGGTGTCCCTATCTAAGGCGGCCACTTCTCCCATGGTTCTCCTCAGAGGGGACTCGGGGTAACCTCTCGAGACAAAAGCTTCTAGCATGGATTCTGTCTGTTCGAGATACTTTGTCCTGTCCGTACAGTTCCGTCTTAAGCGCAGGAACTGTCCCCTAGGAATATTTATTTTCCACGGAGGATAATGGGCGCTCTGGTAGTGCAGGTAGGAGTTAGTATTAACCTCCTTGTGGTAATTTGAAGTATGGATGCTACCTTCCCTGGCTTCCAGAGTTATGTCAAGGAAATTAATAGTATGGGGGTGATAGGACTGAGTAAATTTGAGATTAAAGTGATTAGAATTGAGACTAGAAACAAACTGTTGTTCTGAAGTGACATCTCCATCCCAAATGATAAAAAGATCGTCTATATAACGGCCATAGAGGACCAGACTCGCGCCAAAGCCCCCGCCCCACACATGGATGTCTTCGAATACACCCATGTATAGGTAGGCGTAACTTGGCGCAAATCTGGTACCAATGGCCTTTCCCATCACCTGTAAGTAAAACATGTCAAGGAATAAAAAGTAATTGTGCTGTAAAATAAAAGAAATAGCATCCAACAAAAAACACCTGTGTCTCACCGTGAGATCACCATCTGTCTGTAATCTCTTTGCTATTGCATCATAACCCAGATCATGTGGGATGTTGGTGTACAAACTTTGTACGGCCAGGGTCATAAACGCATATGTCTCTTTCCAAACAAAACCTTGTAATAATTGTAAAAAGTGAGTAGTGTCCTTGATGTGTGATCTCAGGGTAGAGACATGGGGTTGGAGAAAAGAATCAACATAAAGGGACAAATTAGAAGTTAATGAACCAATACCAGAAATAATGGGACGCCGAGGAGGTGAATGGAGTGACTTGTGTATTTTGGGGAGGTGATAGTATATAGGGATAGTGGGGTATTTAATAAACAAAAAATTAAATTCATCCTTAGAGATAACTCCTTCTACCAAGGCCTCATCCAATATATGTTGTAAATCTTTCAAAAAATCAAATGTGGAGTCTCTTGCTAATTGTCTATAGAACTCCTTGTTGCTCAATTGTCTATTTGCCTCAAGGATGTAGTCCCTCCTATCCTGCACTACCAGACCACCCCCCTTATCAGCCTCCCTGAAGACCAGAGAGGTGTCCTTTGTGAGGTCTCGTAAGGCTTTGCGCTCCCACTTATTGAGATTCGTCTTAGATTTCTTGTTTTTTGACTTCTCTTGGTGGCACAATTTAGTCAAATCTCCAAGTGTGGTTTTGTAAAAACATTCTACCATATTACTTTTGTACATTAGGGGTTAAAATTCAGACTTCCGTCTGAACACACTCTTATTTATATCAAACACTTTCTTGGGGGATTCGCTCCTCAAGTCAGGATTTTCATCCAATAGTTGTTGTAATATGTTGAGAGCTGGGTCATCTCCCGAGTCCAAGGTGATGGCCAAACCCTCCTCATCATGTCTGTGCAGATTGCGCTGAATGAAAAAGCGCTTCCTACACAGGGTACGGACAAAACGATTGAGTTCCACAAACAAATTGAACATATTAGGAGTGCTTGTAGGTGCATAACTCAAACCTTTAGCCAGAAGTATCTTTTCAGTCTCAGTTTCTAAATCTTAGTGAAATCCGATCACATGACTACTATCATTATCATTTGAGAAAGGGAATCAGGAAAAACTGGATTATTAATCCATATCTAAAGGGTTACTCACATAGCTGTTAAACTAGAAGTCTATTCCATATCTTTAGAGAGATCACAATATAGTGAAGGACATCCCCTCACTGCTGATTCTAATAGTATTAATTAAACTATATCCAGTGGGGAGTCCGAACACATTGAGAAACAGAGATACGAGAAAAGACGAGGGTTATCCCCCAGAACCAACTGGGGAACACAGACACCAAAAAGAAGAAGGTCAAGAAGCACCGAGGGTGCAGAGGGGGGGAAAAGGAGACAGCCAAGAGGGTGGGACTAGCCACTAGAAACAAAAATTCCACTAACATTTTTAATTTGTCCACAAGAAAATTAACTGAGACTGAAAAGATACTTCTGGCTAAAGGTTTGAGTTATGCACCTACAAGCACTCCTAATATGTTCAATTTGTTTGTGGAACTCAATCGTTTTGTCCGTACCCTGTGTAGGAAGCACTATTTCATTCAGCGCAATCTGCACAGACATGATGAGGAGGGTTTGGCCATCACCTTGGACTCGGGAGATGACCCAGCTCTCAACATATTACAACAACTATTGGATGAAAATCCTGACTTGAGGAGCGAATCCCCCAAGAAAGTGTTTGATATAAATAAGATTGTGTTCAGACAGAAGTCTGAATTTTACCCCCTAACGTACAAAAGTAATATGGTAGAATGTTTTTACAAAACCACACTTGGAGATTTGACTAAATTGTGCCAACAAGAGAAGTCAAAAAACAAGAAATCTAAGACGAATCTCAATAAGTGGGAGCGCAAAGCCTTACGAGACCTCACGAAGGACACCTCTCTGGTCTTCAGGGAGGCTGATAAGGGGGGTGGTCTGGTAGTGCAGGATAGGAGGGACTACATCCTTGAGGCAAATAGACAATTGAGCAACAAGGAGTTCTATAGACAAATAGCAAGAGACCCCCACATTTGATTTTTTGAAAGATTTACAACATATATTGGATGAGGCCTTGGTAGACAGAGTTATCTCTAAGGATGAATTAAATTTTTTGTTTATTAAATACCCCACTATCCCTATATACTATCACCTCCCCAAAATACACAAGTCACTCCATTCACCTCCTGGGCATCCCATTATTTCTGGTATTGGTTCATTAACTTCTAATTTGTCCCTTTATGTTGATTCTTTTCTCCAACCCCATGTCTCTACCCTGAGATCACACATCAAGGACACTACTCACTTTTTACAATTATTACAAGGTTTTGTTTGGAAAGAGACATATGCGTTTATGACCCTGGCCGTACAAAGTTTGTACACCAACATCCCACATGATCTGGGTTGTGATGCAATAGCAAAGAGATTACAGACAGATGGTGATCTCACGATGAGACACAGGTGTTTTTTGTTGGATGCTATTTCTTTTATTTTACAGCACAATTACTTTTTATTCCTTGACATGTTTTACTTACAGGTGATGGGAACGGCCATGGGGACCAGATTTGCGCCGAGTTACGCCAACCTATACATGGGTGTATTCGAAGACATCCATGTGTGGGGCGGGGGCTTTGGCGCGAGTCTGGTCCTCTATGGCCGTTATATAGACGATCTTTTTATCATTTGGGATGGAGATGTCACTTCAGAACAACAGTTTGTTTCTAGTCTCAATTCTAATCACTTTAATCTCAAATTTACTCAGTCCTATCACCCCCATACTATTAATTTCCTTGACATAACTCTGGAAGCCAGGGAAGGTAGCATCCATACTTCAAATTACCACAAGGAGGTTAATACTAACTCCTACCTGCACTACCGGAGCGCCCATTATCCTCCGTGGAAAATAAATATTCCTAGGGGACAGTTCCTGCGCTTAAGACGGAACTGTACGGACAGGACAAAGTATCTCGAACAGACAGAATCCATGCTAGAAGCTTTTGTCTCGAGAGGTTACCCCGAGTCCCCTCTGAGGAGAACCATGGGAGAAGTGGCCGCCTTAGATAGGGACACCTTATTTCGACCAAGAGAATTGGCTGAGACCAATACTGTTGGCACTAGCCTAGCTAATGTCCAACAGGAGAATATAGCTTTTATATCCACATATAATAAGGACAGTATGCAAATTAAGAAAATTATTTGTAAGAACTTTGATATATTAAATCAAGATCCCATACTTAGGGGAAATATACCTTCTAAACCCAAGTTTATTTTTAAGAAAAACCGTTCAATTAAAAACATTCTTGCCCCCAGTTATTTAAAAGAAATACCCACAACCACACAGGGGGATGCCACACAAGATATATGGCTACCTTCCAGACCAAAAGGGTTTTATCGCTGTGGGGCTACAAGATGCACCACATGTAAACATATTCCCAGAAGAACCCTAACTATTCCTATTGATAGAGAAGAAAAGTATACATTAGCCAGTTTTATGAACTGTGACACAAGCTATATAATTTACCTTCTTACATGTGGTTGCAATCAAAAATACGTGGGACGTACTACTAGGAGTATTAAAGTTCGATTTATGGAGCATCGTCGAAATATTATAAACAAATTTCCCACGCATAGTGTCTCTAGACACTTTAGAGACAAACATGGTGGTGACCCTAGTTCTCTGGGTTTGATAGCAATTGAACATGTTACAGTGACTAAGAGAGGTGGGGATCGATACAAAAACCTGTGCAAACAAGAACTTTACTGGATGTATAGACTAGATACTGTCTATCCATCTGGATTGAATGAGATGGTCGAACTCAATCCAGTATTCTGATTCTGAACCTTCCTTCTTGGTTGCCTTCCCTCCACCCCTTTCTCCATATGGACTGTATATATTAAGTAGTACGTATTATTGTTTTAGATAACCTGGGTCTATCCAAATTGAATAAGTATTATCTGTCTATATATAACTTTGCATATAATTAGGTGGGTGGTCCGTATGGGGATAAGTAATTAGAGATGAGCGGGTTCGGTTTCTTTGAATCCGAACCCGCACGAACTTCACTTTTTTTTCCACGGGTCCGAGCGACTCGGATCTTCCCGCCTTGCTCGGTTAACCCGAGCGCGCCCGAACGTCATCATGACGCTGTCGGATTCTCGCGAGGCTCGGATTCTATCGCGAGACTCGGATTCTATATAAAGAGCCGCGCGTCGCCGCCATTTTCACTCGTGCATTGAGATTGATAGGGAGAGGACGTGTCTGGCGTCCTCTCCATTAGAATAGAGATAGATAGATTAGATAGAGAGAGATTGTGCAGAGTCGCAGACAGAGTTAGTTTACCACAGTCAGTGACCAGTGCAGTTGCTAGTTAACTTTTATTTAATATAATATATCCGTTCACTTCTCTCTGCTATATCCGTTCTCTGCCTGAAAAAAAAAACGATACACAGCACAGTCAGTCACACAGTGTGACTCAGTCTGTGTGCACTCAGCTCAGCCCAGTGTGCTGCACAGTCATCAATGTATAAATTAAAAGCTTATAATTAATTGTGGGGGAGACTGGGGAGCACTGCAGGTTGTTAGCAGGAGCCAGGAGTACAATTATATTAATTAACAGTGCACACTTTTGCTGCAGGAGTGGTGACCAGTGCCTGACCACCAGTATAGTATTGTTGTATACTACTAATATCTCTTTAAATATCAACCAGTCTATATTAGCAGCAGACACAGTACAGTGCGGTAGTTCACGGCTGTGGCTACCTCTGTGTCGGCACACGGCAGGCAGTCCGTCCGACCAGAATTGTATTATTTATTATTATATACCTACCACCTAACCGTGGTTTTTTTTTCATTCTTTATACCGTCATAGTGTCATCCTAATTGTTACGAGTATACTACTATCTCTTTATCAACCAGTGTACAGTGCGGTAGTTCACGGCTGTGGCTACCTCTGTGTCGGCACACGGCAGGCAGTCCGTCCGACCAGAATTGTATTATTTATTATTATATACCTACCACCTAACCGTGGTTTTTTTTTCATTCTTTATACCGTCATAGTGTCATCCTAATTGTTACGAGTATACTACTATCTCTTTATCAACCAGTGTACAGTGCGGTAGTTCACGGCTGTGGCTACCTCTGTGTCGGCACACGGCAGGCAGTCCGTCCGACCAGAATTGTATTATTTATTATTATATACCTACCACCTAACCGTGGTTTTTTTTTCATTCTTTATACCGTCATAGTGTCATCCTAATTGTTACGAGTATACTACTATCTCTTTATCAACCAGTGTACAGTGCGGTAGTTCACGGCTGTGGCTACCTCTGTGTCGGCACACGGCAGGCAGTCCGTCCGACCAGAATTGTATTATTTATTATTATATACCTACCACCTAACCGTGGTTTTTTTTTCATTCTTTATACCGTCATAGTGTCATCCTAATTGTTACGAGTATACTACTATCTCTTTATCAACCAGTGTACAGTGCGGTAGTTCACGGCTGTGGCTACCTCTGTGTCGGCACACGGCAGGCAGTCCGTCCGACCAGAATTGTATTATTTATTATTATATACCTACCACCTAACCGTGGTTTTTTTTTCATTCTTTATACCGTCATAGTGTCATCCTAATTGTTACGAGTATACTACTATCTCTTTATCAACCAGTGTACAGTGCGGTAGTTCACGGCTGTGGCTACCTCTGTGTCGGCAGTCGGCAGGCAGTCCGTCCATCCATAATTGTATTATTATTATAATATATACCACCTAACCGTGGTTTTTTTTTCATTCTTTATACCGTCATAGTGTCATACTAGTTGTTACGAGTATACTACTATCTCTTTATCAACCAGTGTACAGTGCGGTAGTTCACGGCTGTGGCTACCTCTGTGTCGGCAGTCGGCAGGCAGTCCGTCCATCCATAATTGTATTATTATTATAATATATACCACCTAACCGTGGTTTTTTTTTCGTTCTTTATACCGTCGTCATACTAGTTGTTACGAGTATACTACTATCTCTTTATCAACCAGTGTACAGTGCGGTAGTTCACGGCTGTGGCTACATCTGTGTCGGCACTCGGCAGGCAGTCCGT
This sequence comes from Pseudophryne corroboree, assembly GCF_028390025.1. Taxonomy (NCBI): domain Eukaryota; kingdom Metazoa; phylum Chordata; class Amphibia; order Anura; family Myobatrachidae; genus Pseudophryne; species Pseudophryne corroboree. The sequence goes on from NC_086454.1 coordinate 293,355,533, forward strand.
CCAACCATAATTGTATTATATACCACCTAACCGTGGTTTTTTTTTCATTCTTTATACCGTCGTCATACTAGTTGTTACGAGTATACTACTATCTCTTTATCAACCAGTGTACAGTGCGGTAGTTCACGGCTGTGGCTACCTCTGTGTCGGCACTCGGCAGGCAGTCCGTCCAACCATAATTGTATTATATACCACCTAACCGTGGTTTTTTTTTCATTCTTTATACCGTCGTCATACTAGTTGTTACGAGTATACTACTATCTCTTTATCAACCAGTGTACAGTGCGGTAGTTCACGGCTGTGGCTACCTCTGTGTCGGCACTCGGCAGCCCGTCCATAATTGTATATACCAGTGACCTAACCGTGGTTTTTTTTTCTTTCTTTATACATACATACTAGTTACGAGTATACTATCTCTTTATCAACCAGTCTATATATTAGCAGCAGACACAGTACAGTGCGGTAGTTCACGGCTGTGGCTACCTCTGTGTCGGCACTCGGCAGCCCGTCCATAATTGTATATACCACCTAACCGTGGTTTTTTTTTCTTTCTTTATACATACATACTAGTTACGAGTATACTATCTCTTTATCAACCAGTCTATATATTAGCAGCAGACACAGTACAGTGCGGTAGTTCACGGCTGTGGCTACCTCTGTGTCGGCACTCCGCAGCCCGTCCATAATTGTATATACCAGTGACCTAACCGTGGTTTTTTTTTCTTTCTTTATACATACATACTAGTTACGAGTATACTATCTCTTTATCAACCAGTCTATATATTAGCAGCAGACACAGTACAGTGCGGTAGTTCACGGCTGTGGCTACCTCTGTGTCGGCACTCGGCAGCCCGTCCATAATTGTATATACCAGTGACCTAACCGTGTTTTTTTTTTCTTTCTTTATACATACATACTAGTTACGAGTATACTATCTCTTTATCAACCAGTCTATATATTAGCAGCAGACACAGTACAGTGCGGTAGTTCACGGCTGTGGCTACCTCTGTGTCGGCACTCGGCAGCCCGTCCATAATTGTATATACCACCTAACCGTGGTTTTTTTTTCTTTCTTTATACATACATACTAGTTACGAGTATACTATCTCTTTATCAACCAGTCTATATATTAGCAGCAGACACAGTACAGTGCGGTAGTTCACGGCTGTGGCTACCTCTGTGTCGGCACTCGGCAGCCCGTCCATAATTGTATACTAGTATCCAATCCATCCATCTGCATTGTTTACCTGAGGTGCCTTTTAGTTGTGCCTATTAAAATATGGAGAACAAAAATGTTGAGGTTCCAAAATTAGGGAAAGATCAAGATCCACTTCCACCTCGTGCTGAAGCTGCTGCCACTAGTCATGGCCGAGACGATGAAATGCCAGCAACGTCGTCTGCCAAGGCCGATGCCCAATGGCATAGTACAGAGCATGTCAAAACCAAAACACCAAATATCAGTAAAAAAAGGACTCCAAAACCTAAAATAAAATTGTCTTAATCTTACTCACACAGTCAGCTACCTCATTGCGCCTCTTTTTTTCTTTGCATCATGTGCTGTTTGGGGAGGGTTTTTTGGAAGGGACATCCTGCGTGACACTGCAGTGCCACTCCTAGATGGGCCCGGTGTTTGTGTCGGCCACTAGGGTCGCTAATCTTACTCACACAGCTACCTCATTGCGCCTCTTTTTTTCTTTGCGTCATGTGCTGTTTGGGGAGGGTTTTTTGGAAGGGACATCCTGCGTGACACTGCAGTGCCACTCCTAGATGGGCCCGGTGTTTGTGTCGGCCACTAGGGTCGCTAATCTTACTCACACAGTCAGCTACCTCATTGCGCCTCTTTTTTTCTTTGCGTCATGTGCTGTTTGGGGAGGGTTTTTTGGAAGGGACATCCTGCGTGACACTGCAGTGCCACTCCTAGATGGGCCCGGTGTTTGTGTCGGCCACTAGGGTCGCTAATCTTACTCACACAGTCAGCTACCTCATTGCGCCTCTTTTTTTCTTTGCGTCATGTGCTGTTTGGGGAGGGTTTTTTGGAAGGGCCATCCTGCGTGACACTGCAGTGCCACTCCTAGATGGGCCCGGTGTTTGTGTCGGCCACTAGGGTCGCTAATCTTACTCACACAGCTACCTCATTGCGCCTCTTTTTTTCTTTGCGTCATGTGCTGTTTGGGGAGGGTTTTTTGGAAGGGACATCCTGCGTGACACTGCAGTGCCACTCCTAGATGGGCCCGGTGTTTGTGTCGGCCACTAGGGTCGCTTATCTTACTCACACAGCGACCTCGGTGCAAATTTTAGGACTAAAAATAATATTGTGAGGTGTGAGGTATTCAGAATAGACTGAAAATGAGTGTAAATTATGGTTTTTGAGGTTAATAATACTTTGGGATCAAAATGACCCCCAAATTCTATGATTTAAGCTGTTTTTTAGTGTTTTTGGAAAAAAACACCCGAATCCAAAACACACCCGAATCCGACAAAAATAATTCGGTGAGGTTTTGCCAAAACGCGTTCGAACCCAAAACACGGCCGCGGAACCGAACCCAAAACCAAAACACAAAACCCGAAAAATTTCAGGCGCTCATCTCTAATAAGTATCCAACAGTTTATGAGATATACGTATGGTCCCTGTGAATATTGGTGATTTGTCTATTAATTGAATGTACCCCTCTTATAAAGTATTACTATCAGACTACCGTATCATTCTACTATATTATATGTGTTGACCTATTATACATTATAATCGATAACTATTCGCTTATTGTTATGTCTAAATGATTGGTGGTTTCATGGAGATTAATTTGCTAAATTTACGGCTGTCTTACAGAAAATAGTGAGATCTATTTGATTATACAAGACGTGTTTAAATCTGGTTTTTTGAGATGATAATCAGTTGCCTAGGAGACATCGGATAATGGATGTCACCATGGCAACTTATATTTGCTACAATCGTGGAGTAAATGGGGAGTCAACGTGCCACCTGGATACTGGTGCCATGTTGCTATATCTTTATGTTTCATTATTTCCAGCACTGGGGCCATTTTGTATCGGTCTGGCGCACGGGTGTAGTGTAGTGACGCGGTAGCATCACCATGACAACCCCTCAACACGACGGACACAGATTGATGACGCGATGGGAGTAACGCCCCATTCACGTCACTGACTGTGGAGACGTGGGGAGATGACGTGGCACCTGGTGACAGGGATCGCGTCATCATGGTGCTGCGCCCGGGATGACGCGCAAGCGTCACTATGGTAATTGAGATACACAGGAGTGTATGCTGACATGGAGGGATGACGCGGTGAGAACGGTGTCCCATCCACGTCGCCCTCTCTATGTGTTCGGACTCCCCACTGGATATAGTTTAATTAATACTATTAGAATCAGCAGTGAGGGGATGTCCTTCCCTATATTGTGATCTCTCTAAATATATGGAATAGACTTCTAGTTTAACAGCTATGTGAGTAACCCTTTAGATATGGATTAATAATCCAGTTTTTCCTGATTCCCTTTTTCAAATGATAATGATAGTGGTCATGTGATCGGATTTCACTAAGATTTAGGTTTTTATTTCTTACATTTTATTAAAAATGTTTTTTATTATAGTGATTTATGTATATGTTTATACTATGAATTGTTCCAACTCCTATGTCTGTCATTATTTTGGTCACATAATGCAAACAGGTGGTACAACCAATTACACATGCTAATGAGCAACCATGCTGGTAGAGTATATAAACCATTGCTGGCAGGACTGTTAGCACCTTGAAAAAGTTGCATGTATGCAACGAAACGCGTTGGTGGGACCTGCCTGACAGTGTTTTTCCCAGCCTCTGGAAGGATTGAACCTGGACCAAGCCCCCGCTGTGGTTTTCCAACATTTGGACCCTTAAAGAATTTCCTATTATACCGTGGAGGACCTACATCTACCACCCTCTGAGGAACAGCAGTTTGTGGACGCAGATTTGCCTAATTACCTCAAGGGATGCTGGTGGTAACTATAACTCACGGATAGGACATTGGGCCCTCAAACCCAAGGGGACTTTTATAGGAACAGGTTCCATGCATTACTAACCTCCTACAAGGATTTACAATACTGGGAAAAACACCATTTCTGATTTAGATCTGATTTCATGTGGCAGTTGCCACTTATGTGCACTTTATTCAATTACTTTTTAATATACTCAAATTATATGTTTTAATAAAATGATAAATGTTTTCATGTGACCAAGTTTGCATTTGTGACCATTAGGCACTGTACTTCTTTGTTTACAAGACTGAGGGGTACATTTACTAAGCAGTGATAAGAGCGGAGAAGTGAGCCAGTGGAGAAGTTGCCCCATTAACCAATTAGCACTGAAGTAACATCTATAATTTGCATACTATAAAATGATACAGAGCTGCTGATTGGTTGATGGGGAAATATCTCCACTGGCTCACTTCTCCACTGTTATCACTGCTTAGTAAATGTATCCTTGAGTCCCGGGTTCACGACTCACATTCATGGAGCTGAGACCCGTGAATTTACCGGCTTGCCAGAGACGGCAAATTTCCGGGTCACTTGACTGAAAGTGGCATTTTTAGCAGATTCTATGAGCCGCACAAGGCCTCAGCGGCAGGTTTCAGTGGCGTTCCCTTTCTCTGTACATTACATAGATAGATGGAGGCTGCGTGATTAGTTTAATAATATTTAGAACTGAAGGGAGTATTGAGGGTGACCTGTGGCAGGATTAGGGGATTTAAATGTCTGCTGCAATCTGCACCTAGGAAGCAATGTTGGACCGAATTCATGTTTGTATGGAATTGCACAGCCGCAAGGAAGCAGCTGTGAAATTCTGTGTAATTAATATTTTATTGCAGACCAAAGACACCCATTGTATGTATAGTGTGCTCCATTCGTGGATGGATCAATTCATTCTGTCTCAAAATAATGTTGCATACCTCTAAAAAAAATATCCAAAATACGACCATATCTTACACAAGATACTGCAGAAACTCTAATCTATGCACTCATCATCTCTCGCATTGATTATTGCAATTGTCTCCTTATTGGTCTTTGCAAGAACAGACTCTCACCACTACAATCCATTCTGAATGCAGCTGCGAGGCTGATCTTCCTCGCTAGACGTTCATCATCTGCGGATCCACTCTGTCAGTCCCTCCATTGGCTACCTGTATTCTACTGTATTCAATATAAAATACTTTTACTCACACACAAGGCTATAACTCAAACTACACCAATGTACATCTAATTTCTTATCTCAAAATATCTCCCAACCCGATCTCTTTAACCTCTTTGCTCTTCACAAGATCTACGTTGCTCATCCACATTCATTATTCGCTCCCATTCACGATTGCAGGACTTTCTTTGGGTTGCACCCACTCTGTGGAATTCCCTCCCATGCACAATAAAACTCTCCTCTTGTCTCCAAACCTTCAAGCATTCCCTGAAAACTCACCAGAACCGCCCACATAACATTCATAAGCTTTCCTATCCAATTCCATCCCCACTGTACAATCCACACATATATTCACATATTTTCTTCAGTTTTTCTTCCTCCTGACCCCAGGCCAACATTGCTGTGTGACCATATTATACAGCCCACCAAGAACTAGAGATGAGCGCCTGAAATTTTTCGGGTTTTGTGTTTTGGTTTTGGGTTCGGTTCCGCGGCCGTGTTTTGGGTTCGAACGCGTTTTGGCAAAACCTCACCGAATTTTTTTTGTCGGATTCGGGTGTGTTTTGGATTCGGGTGTTTTTTTCAAAAAACACTAAAAAACAGCTTAAATCATAGAATTTGGGGGTCATTTTGATCCCAAAGTATTATTAACCTCAAAAACCATAATTTACACTCATTTTCAGTCTATTCTGAATACCTCACACCTCACAATATTATTTTTAGTCCTAAAATTTGCACCGAGGTCGCTGTGTGAGTAAGATAAGCGACCCTAGTGGCCGACACAAACACCGGGCCCATCTAGGAGTGGCACTGCAGTGTCACGCAGGATGTCCCTTCCAAAAAACCCTCCCCAAACAGCACATGACGCAAAGAAAAAAAGAGGCGCAATGAGGCAGCTGTGTGAGTAAGATTAGCGACTAGTGGCCGACACAAACACCGGGCCCATCTAGGAGTGGCACTGCAGTGTCACGCAGGATGGCCCTTCCAAAAAACCCTCCCCAAACAGCACATGACGCAAAGAAAAAAAGAGGCGCAATGAGGTAGCTGTGTGAGTAAGATTAGCGACCCTAGTGGCCGACACAAACACCGGGCCCATCTAGGAGTGGCACTGCAGTGTCACGCAGGATGTCCCTTCCAAAAAACCCTCCCCAAACAGCACATGACGCAAAGAAAAAAGAGGCGCAATGAGGTAGCTGTGTGAGTAAGATTAGCGACCCTAGTGGCCGACACAAACACCGGGCCCATCTAGGAGTGGCACTGCAGTGTCACGCAGGATGTCCCTTCCAAAAAACCCTCCCCAAACAGCACATGACGCAAAGAAAAAAAGAGGCGCAATGAGGTAGCTGACTGTGTGAGTAAGATTAGCGACCCTAGTGGCCGACACAAACACCGGGCCCATCTAGGAGTGGCACTGCAGTGTCACGCAGGATGTCCCTTCCAAAAAACCCTCCCCAATCAGCACATGATGCAAAGAAAAAGAAAAGAAAAAAGAGGTGCAAGATGGAATTGTCCTTGGGCCCTCCCACCCACCCTTATGTTGTATAAACAAAACAGGACATGCACACTTTAACCAACCCATCATTTCAGTGACAGGGTCTGCCACACGACTGTGACTGATATGACGGGTTGGTTTGGACCCCCCCCAAAAAAGAAGCAATTAATCTCTCCTTGCACAAACTGGCTCTACAGAGGCAAGATGTCCACCTCATCTTCACCCTCCGATATATCACCGTGTACATCCCCCTCCTCACAGATTATCAATTCGTCCCCACTGGAATCCACCATCTCAGCTCCCTGTGTACTTTGTGGAGGCAATTGCTGCTGGTCAATGTCTCCGCGGAGGAATTGATTATAATTCATTTTAATGAACATCATCTTCTCCACATTTTCTGGATGTAACCTCGTACGCCGATTGCTGACAAGGTGAGCGGCGGCACTAAACACTCTTTCGGAGTACACACTTGTGGGAGGGCAACTTAGGTAGAATAAAGCCAGTTTGTGCAAGGGCCTCCAAATTGCCTCTTTTTCCTGCCAGTATAAGTACGGACTGTGTGACGTGCCTACTTGGATGCGGTCACTCATATAATCCTCCACCATTCTATCAATGTTGAGAGAATCATATGCAGTGACAGTAGACGACATGTCCGTAATCGTTGTCAGGTCCTTCAGTCCGGACCAGATGTCAGCATCAGCAGTCGCTCCAGACTGCCCTGCATCACCGCCAGCGGGTGGGCTCGGAATTCTGAGCCTTTTCCTCGCACCCCCAGTTGCGGGAGAATGTGAAGGAGGAGATGTTGACAGGTCGCGTTCCGCTTGACTTGACAATTTTGTCACCAGCAGGTCTTTCAACCCCAGCAGACCTGTGTCTGCCGGAAAGAGAGATCCAAGGTAGGCTTTAAATCTAGGATCGAGCACGGTGGCCAAAATGTAGTGCTCTGATTTCAACAGATTGACCACCCGTGAATCCTTGTTAAGCGAATTAAGGGCTGCATCCACAAGTCCCACATGCCTAGCGGAATCGCTCCCTTTTAGCTCCTTCTTCAATGCCTCCAGCTTCTTCTGCAAAAGCCTGATGAGGGGAATGACCTGACTCAGGCTGGCAGTGTCTGAACTGACTTCACGTGTGGCAAGTTCAAAGGGCATCAGAACCTTGCACAACGTTGAAATCATTCTCCACTGCGCCTGAGACAGGTGCATTCCACCTACTATATCGTGCTCAATTGTATAGGCTTGAATGGCCTTTTGCTGCTCCTCCAACCTCTGAAGCATATAGAGGGTTGAATTCCACCTCGTTACCACTTCTTGCTTCAGATGATGGCAGGGCAGGTTCAGTAGTTTTTGGTGGTGCTCCAGTCTTCTGTACGTGGTGCCTGTACGCCGAAAGTGTCCCGCAATTCTTCTGGCCACCGACAGCATCTCTTGCACGCCCCTGTCGTTTTTTTAAAAATTCTGCACCACCAAATTCAAGGTATGTGCAAAACATGGGACGTGCTGGAATTTGCCCATATTTAATGCACACACAATATTGCTGGCGTTGTCCGATGCCACAAATCCACAGGAGAGTCCAATTGGGGTAAGCCATTCCGCGATGATCTTCCTCAGTTGCCGTAAGAGGTTTTCAGCTGTGTGCGTATTCTGGAAACCGGTGATACAAAGCGTAGCCTGCCTAGGAAAGAGTTGGCGTTTGCGAGATGCTGCTACTGGTGCCGCCGCTGCTGTTCTTGCGGCGGGAGTCCATACATCTACCCAGTGGGCTGTCACAGTCATATAGTCCTGACCCTGCCCTGCTCCACTTGTCCACATGTCCGTGGTTAAGTGGACATTGGGTACAGCTGCATTTTTTAGGACACTGGTGACTCTTTTTCTGAGGTCTGTGTACATTTTCGGTATCGCCTGCCTAGAGAAATGGAACCTAGATGGTATTTGGTACCGGGGACACAGTACCTCCAACAAGTCTCTAGTTGGCTCTGCAGTAATGATGGATACCGGAACCACGTTTCTCACCACCCAGGATGCCAAGGCCTCAGTTATCCGCTTTGCAGTAGGATGACTGCTGTGATATTTCATCTTCCTCGCAAAGGACTGTTGAACAGTCAATTGCTTACTGGAAGTAGTACAAGTGGGCTTACGACTTCCCCTCTGGGATGACCATCGACTCCCAGCGGCAACAACAGCAGCGCCAGCAGCAGTAGGCGTTACACGCAAGGATGCATCGGAGGAATCCCAGGCAGGAGAGGACTCGTCAGAATTGCCAGTGACATGGCCTGCAGGACTATTGGCATTCCTGGGGAAGGAGGAAATTGACACTGAGGGAGTTGGTGGGGTGGTTTGCGTGAGCTTGGTTACAAGAGGAAGGGATTTACTGGTCAGTGGACTGCTTCCGCTGTCACCCAAAGTTTTTGAACTTGTCACTGACTTATTATGAATGCGCTGCAGGTGACGTATAAGGGAGGATGTTCCGAGGTGGTTAACGTCCTTACCCCTACTTATTACAGCTTGACAAAGGGAACACACGGCTTGACACCTGTTGTCCGCATTTCTGGTGAAATACCTCCACACCGAAGAGCTGATTTTTTTGGTATTTTCACCTGGCATGTCAACGGCCATATTCCTCCCACGGACAACAGGTGTCTCCCCGGGTGCCTGACTTAAACAAACCACCTCACCATCAGAATCCTCCTGGTCAATTTCCTCCCCAGCGCCAGCAACACCCATATCCTCATCCTGGTGTACTTCAACACTGACATCTTCAATCTGACTAGCAGGAACTGGACTGCGGGTGCTCCTTCCAGCACTTGCAGGGGGCGTGCAAATGGTGGAAGGCGCATGCTCTTCACGTCCAGTGTTGGGAAGGTCAGGCATCGCAACCGACACAATTGGACTCTCCTTGTGGATTTGGGATTTCGAAGAATGCACAGTTCTTTGCTGTGCTGCTTTTGCCAGCTTGAGTCTTTTCATTTTTCTAGCGAGAGGCTGAGTGCTTCCATCCTCATGTGAAGCTGAACCACTAGCCATGAACATAGGCCAGGGCCTCAGCCGTTCCTTGCCACTCCGTGTGGTAAATGGCATATTGGCAAGTTTACGCTTCTCCTCCGACAATTTTATTTTAGGTTTTGGAGTCCTTTTTTTACTGATATTTGGTGTTTTGGATTTGACATGCTCTGTACTATGACATTGGGCATCGGCCTTGGCAGACGACGTTGCTGGCATTTCATCGTCTCGGCCATGACTAGTGGCAGCAGCTTCAGCACGAGGTGGAAGTGGATCTTGATCTTTCCCTAATTTTGGAACCTCAACATTTTTGTTCTCCATATTTTAATAGGCACAACTAAAAGGCACCTCAGGTAAACAATGGAGATGGATGGATTGGATACTAGTATACAATTATGGACGGGCTGCCGAGTGCCGACACAGAGGTAGCCACAGCCGTGAACTACCGCACTGTACTGTGTCTGCTGCTAATATATAGACTGGTTGATAAAGAGATAGTATACTCGTAACTAGTATGTATGTATAAAGAAAGAAAAAAAAACCACGGTTAGGTGGTATATACAATTATGGACGGGCTGCCGAGTGCCGACACAGAGGTAGCCACAGCCGTGAACTACCGCACTGTACTGTGTCTGCTGCTAATATATAGACTGGTTGATAAAGAGATAGTATACTCGTAACTAGTATGTATGTATAAAGAAAGAAAAAAAAACCACGGTTAGGTGGTATATACAATTATGGACGGGCTGCCGAGTGCCGACACAGAGGTAGCCACAGCCGTGAACTACCGCACTGTACTGTGTCTGCTGCTAATATAGACTGGTTGATAAAGAGATAGTATACTCGTAACTAGTATGTATGTATAAAGAAAGAAAAAAAAACCACGGTTAGGTGGTATATACAATTATGGACGGGCTGCCGAGTGCCGACACAGAGGTAGCCACAGCCGTGAACTACCGCACTGTACTGTGTCTGCTGCTAATATATAGACTGGTTGATAAAGAGATAGTATACTCGTAACTAGTATGTATGTATAAAGAAAGAAAAAAAAACCACGGTTAGGTGGTATATACAATTATGGACGGGCTGCCGAGTGCCGACACAGAGGTAGCCACAGCCGTGAACTACCGCACTGTACTGTGTCTGCTGCTAATATAGACTGGTTGATAAAGAGATAGTATACTCATAACTAGTATGTATGTATAAAGAAAGAAAAAAAAACCACGGTTAGGTGGTATATACAATTATGGACGGGCTGCCGAGTGCCGACACAGAGGTAGCCACAGCCGTGAACTACCGCACTGTACTGTGTCTGCTGCTAATATATAGACTGGTTGATAAAGAGATAGTATACTCGTAACTAGTATGTATGTATAAAGAAAGAAAAAAAAACCACGGTTAGGTGGTATATACAATTATGGACGGGCTGCCGAGTGCCGACACAGAGGTAGCCACAGCCGTGAACTACCGCACTGTACTGTGTCTGCTGCTAATATAGACTGGTTGATAAAGAGATAGTATACTCGTAACTAGTATGTATGTATAAAGAAAGAAAAAAAAACCACGGTTAGGTGGTATATACAATTATGGACGGGCTGCCGAGTGCCGACACACAGGTAGCCACAGCCGTGAACTACCGCACTGTACTGTGTCTGCTGCTAATATAGACTGGTTGATAAAGAGATAGTATACTCGTAACTAGTATGTATGTATAAAGAAAGAAAAAAAAACCACGGTTAGGTGGTATATACAATTATGGACGGGCTGCCGAGTGCCGACACAGAGGTAGCCACAGCCGTGAACTACCGCACTGTACTGTGTCTGCTGCTAATATAGACTGGTTGATAAAGAGATAGTATACTCGTAACTAGTATGTATGTATAAAGAAAGAAAAAAAAACCACGGTTAGGTGGTATATACAATTATGGACGGGCTGCCGAGTGCCGACACACAGGTAGCCACAGCCGTGAACTACCGCACTGTACTGTGTCTGCTGCTAATATAGACTGGTTGATAAAGAGATAGTATACTCGTAACTAGTATGTATGTATAAAGAAAGAAAAAAAAACCACGGTTAGGTGGTATATACAATTATGGACGGGCTGCCGAGTGCCGACACAGAGGTAGCCACAGCCGTGAACTACCGCACTGTACTGTGTCTGCTGCTAATATATAGACTGGTTGATAAAGAGATAGTATACTACTAATATTATATATACTGGTGGTCAGGTCACTGGTCACTAGTCACACTGGCAGTGGCACTCCTGCAGCAAAAGTGTGCACTGTTTAATTTTAATATAATATTATGTACTCCTGGCTCCTGCTATAACCTATAACTGGCACTGCAGTAGTGCTCCCCAGTCTCCCCCACAATTATAAGCTGTGTGAGCTGAGCAGTCAGACAGATATATAATATATATAGATGATGCAGCACACTGGCCTGAGCCTGAGCAGTGCACACAGATATGGTATGTGACTGACTGAGTCACTGTGTGTATCGCTTTTTTCAGGCAGAGAACGGATATATTAAATAAACTGCACTGTGTGTCTGGTGGTCACTCACTATATAATATATTATGTACTCCTGGCTCCTGCTATAACCTATAACTGGCACTGCAGTAGTGCTCCCCAGTCTCCCCCACAATTATAAGCTGTGTGAGCTGAGCAGTCAGACAGATATATATAATATTATATATAGATAATAGATGATGCAGCACACTGGCCTGAGCCTGAGCAGTGCACACAGATATGGTATGTGACTGAGTCACTGTGTGCTGTGTATCGCTTTTTTCAGGCAGAGAACGGATTATAAATAAAACTGGTGGTCACTGGTCACTATCAGCAAAACTCTGCACTGTACTGAGTACTCCTAATGCTCCCCAAAATTAGTAAATCAAGTGTCTCTCTAATCTATTCTAAACGGAGAGGACGCCAGCCACGTCCTCTCCCTATCAATCTCAATGCACGTGTGAAAATGGCGGCGACGCGCGGCTCCTTATATAGAATCCGAGTCTCGCGATAGAATCCGAGCCTCGCGAGAATCCGACAGCGTCATGATGACGTTCGGGCGCGCTCGGGTTAACCGAGCAAGGCGGGAAGATCCGAGTCGCTCGGACCCGTGAAAAAAAACATGAAGTTCTGGCGGGTTCGGATTCAGAGAAACCGAACCCGCTCATCTCTACCAAGAACCTTTGCAATCTATAGCACCTAACCTTGTGTATCAGTTAGAGATGAGCGGGTTCGGTTCCTCGGGATCCGTACCCCCCCGAACTTCACCAATTTTACACGGTACCGGTACAGACTCAAATCTTACCGCCTTGCTCGGTTAACCAGAACTCGCCCAAACGTCATCATCCCGCTGTCGGATTCTCGCGAGATTCGTATTCTATATAAGGAGCCGCGCGTCGCCGCCATTTTCACTCGTGTATTGGAGATTGAACGGAAAGGACGTGGCAGCGTTCTCTCCCTGAAAAGCTCCGTAATCTGTGCTCAGTGTGCTGCAAATATCTGTGCTCAGTGTGCTGAAAATATCTACGTTCTCTGGCTGAAAACGCTCCATATCTGTGCTCAGTGTGCTGCAAATATCTGATCAGTGTGCTGCATTGTGGGTACTGGGGACCACCAGTATATAATAATTAATTATAGTAGTACAGTACAGTAGGCCATTGCTGTATCTTACAGCTCTGTGTCACTGAGTGCACGTATCCATTCCATATCTGTGCGGCATTTTTGTGAGCAGTATATATAAGTATTACAGTGCAGCATTTTGGTGACCCAACAGTATATAGTTGTGTACAGTAGGCCATTGCTGTATCTTGCAGCTCTGTGTCACTGAGTGCACGTATCCATTCCATATCTGTGCGCATTTTTGTGAGCAGTATATATAGTATTACAGTGCAGCATTTTGGTGACCCAACAGTATATAGGCCCTCATTCCGAGTTGATCGGTCGCAAGGCGAATTTAGCAGAGTTACACACGCTAAGCCGCCGCCTACTGGGAGTGAATCTTAGCTTCTTAAAATTGCGACCGATGTATTCGCAATATTGCGATTACTAACTACTTAGCAGTTTCAGAGTAGCTCCAGACTTACTCTGCCTGTGCGATCAGTTCAGTGCTTGTCGTTCCAGGTTGACGTCACAAACACACCCAGCGTTCGCCCAGGCACTCCCACCGTTTCTCCGGCCACTCCTGCGTTTTTTCCGGAAACGGTAGCGTTTTCAGCCACACGCCCCTGAAACGCCGTGTTTCCGCCCAGTAACACCCATTTCCTGTCAATCACATTACGATCGCCGGAGCGAAGAAAAAGCCGTGAGTAAAAATACTTTCTTCATAGTAAAGTTACTTGGCGCAGTCGCAGTGCGAACTTTGCGCATGCGTACTAAGCGGATTTTCACTGCGATGCGATGAAAAAGAATGAGCGAACAACTCGGAATGAGGGCCATAGTTTTGTACAGTAGGCCATTGCTGTATCTTGCAGCTCTGTGTCACTGAGTGCACATATCCATTCCATATCTGTGCTGCATTTTTGTGAGCAGTATATATAGTATTACAGTGCAGCATTTTGGTGACCCAACAGTATACATATATAGTACAGTACAGTAGGCCATTGCTATTGATATATTACTGGCATATAATTCCACACACTAAAAAATGGAGAACAAAAATGTGGAGGGTAAAATAGGGAAAGATCAAGATCCACTTCCACCTCGTGCTGAAGTTGCTGCCACTAGTCATGGCCGAGACGATGAAATGCCATCAACGTCGTCTGCCAAGGCCGATGCTCAATGTCATAGTAGAGAGCATGTAAAATACAAAAAACAAAAGTTCAGTAAAATGACCCAAAAATCTAAATTAAAAGCATCTGAGGAGAAGCGTAAACTTGCCAATATGCCATTTACGACACGGAGTGGCAAGGAACGGCTAAGGCCCTTTCCTATGTTCCTCATGACTAGTGGTTCAACTTCACATGAGGATGGAAGCACTCATCCTCCCGCTAGAAAAATGAAAAGACTTAAGCTGGCAAAAACACAGCAAAGAACTGTGCGTTCTTCTAAATCACAAATCCCCAAGGAGAGTCCAATTGTGTCGGTTGCGATGCCTGACCTTCCCTACACTGGACGGGAAGAGGTGGCGCCTTCCACCATTTGCACACCCCCTGCAAGTGCTGGAAGAAGCACCCGCAGTCCAGTTCCTGATAGTCAAATTGAAGATGTCACTGTTGAAGTACACCAGGATGAGGATATGGGTGTTGCTGGCGCTGAGGAGGAAATTGACAAGGAGGATTCTGATGGTGAGGTGGTTTGTTTAAGTCAGGCACTCGGGGAGACACTTGTTGTCCGTGGGACGAATATGGCCATTGACATGCCTGGTCAAATTACAAAAAAAATCACCTCTTTGGTGTGGAATTATTTTAACAGAAATGCGGACAACAGGTGTCAAGCCGTGTTGCCTTTGTCAAGCTGTAATTAGTAGGGGTAAGGACGTTAACCACCTAGGAACATCCTCCCTTATACGTCACCTGGAGCGCATTCATCAGAAGTCATTGACAAGTACAAAAACTTTGGGTGACAGCGGAAGCAGTCCACTGACAACTAAATCCCTTCCTCTTGTAACCAAGCTCCTGCAAACCACACCACCAACTCCCTCAGTGTCAATTTCCTCATTAGACAGGAAAACCAATAGTCCTGCAGGCCATGTCACTGGCAAGTCTGACGAGTCCTCTCCTGCCTGGGATTTCTCCGATGCATCCTTGAGTGTAATGCCTACTGCTGTTGGCGCTGCTGTTGTTGCTGCTGGGAGTCGATCGTCATCCCAGAGGGGAAGTCGGAAGACCACTTGTACTACTTCCAGTAAGCAATTGACTGTCCAATAGTCCTTTGCGAGGAAGATGAAATATCACAGCAGTTATCCTGCTGCAAAGCGGATAACTCAGGTCTTGGCAGCTGCGTTGGGTGTTAAACGTGTGTCCGGTATCCACCATTAATTCACAGGGAATTAGAGAATTGTTTGAGGTACTGTGTCCCCGGTACCAAATACCATCTAGGTTCCATTTCTCTAGGCAGGCGATACCGAAAATGTACACAGACGTCAGAAAAAGACTCACCAGTGTCCTAAAAAATGCAGTTGTACCCAATGTCCACTTAACCACGGACATGTGGACAAGTGGAACAGGGCAGACTCAAGACTATATGACTGTGACAGCCCACTGTGTAGATGTATTGCCTCCCGCAGCAAGAACAGCAGCGGCGGCACCAGTAGCAGCATCTCGCAAACGCCAAATCGTTCCTAGGCAGGCTACGCTTTGTATCACCCCTTTTCATAAGAGGCACACAGCTGACAACTTCTTACGGAAACTGAGGAACATCATCGCAGAATGGCTTACCCCAATTGGACTCTCCTGGGGATTTGTGACATCGGACAACGCCACCAATATTGCGCGTGCATTACATGTGGGCAAATTCCAACACGTCCCATGTTTTGCACATACATTGAATTTGGTGGTGCAGATTTTTTTTTTTTAAACGACAGGGGCGTGCAAGAGATGCTGTCGGTGACCCGAAGGATTGCGGGCCACTTTCGGCATTCAACCACCGCGTGCCGAAGACTGGAGCAGCAGCAAACACTCCTGAACCTGCCCCACCATCAGCTAAAGCAAGAGGTGGTAACGAGGTGGAATTCAACCCTCTATATGCTTCAGAGGATGGAGGAGCAGCAAAAGGCCATTCAAGCCTATACATCTGCCTACGATATAGGCAAAGGAGGGGGAATGCACCTGACTCAAGCGCAGTGGAGAATGACTTCAACGTTGTGCAAGGTTCTGCAACCCTTTGAACTTGCCACACGTGAAGTCAGTTCAGACACTGCCAGCCTGTGTCAGGTCATTCCCCTTATCAGGCTTTTGCAGAAGAAGCTGGAGAGATTGAAGGAGGAGCAAAAATGGAACGATTCCGCTAGGCATGTGGGACTTGTAGATGGAGCCCTTAATTTGCTTAACCAGGATTCACGGGTGGTCAATCTGTTGAAATCAGAGCACTACATTTTGGATACCGTGCTTGATCCTAGGTTTAAAGCCTACGTTGTATCTCTCTTTCAGGCAGACACAAGTCTGCAGAGGTTCAAAGACCTGCTGGTGAGACACTTGTCAAGTCAAGCGGAACGTGACCCGTCAACAGCTCCTCCTTCACATTCTCCCGCAACTGGGTCTGCAAGGAAAAGGCTAAGAATTCCGAGCCCACCCGCTGGCGGTGATGCAGGGCAGTCTGGAGCGAGTGCTGACATCTGGTCTGGACTGAAGGACCTGCCAATGATTACTGACATGTCGTTTACTGTCACTGCATATGATTCTGTCACCATTGAAAGAATGGTGGAGGATTATATGAGTGACCGCATTCAAGTAGGCACATCAGACAGTCCGTACGTATACTGGCAGAAAAAAGAGGCAATTTGGAGGCACTTGCAGAAACTGGCTTTATTTTACCTAAGTTGCCCCCCTCCAGTGTGTACTCCGAAAGAGTGTTTAGTGCAGCCGGTCACCTTGTCAGCAATCGGCGTACAAGGTTACTTCCAGAAAATGTGGAGAAGATGATGTTCATCAAAATGAATTATAATCAGTTCTTCCGTGGAGACATTCACCATCAATTGCCTCCAGAAAGTACACAGGGACCTGAGATGGTGGATTCCAGTGGGGACGAATTAATAATCTGTGAGGAGGGGGATGTACACAGTGAAAGGGGTGAGGAATCGGACGATGAGGAGGAGGTGGACATCTTGCCTCTGTAGAGCCAGTTTGTGCAAGGAGAGATTGATTGCTTCTTTTTTGGTGGGGGCCCAAACCAACCAGTCATTTCAGCCACAGTCGTGTGGCAGACCCTGTCACTGAAATGATGGGTGTGCATGTCCTGTTTATACAACATAAGGGTGGCTGGGAGGGCCCAAGGACAATTCCATCTTGCACCTCTTTTTTCTTTAATTTATCTTTGCATCATGTTATGTTTGGGGCCAATTTTTTTAAGTACCATCCTGTCTGACACTGCAGTGCCACTCCTAGATGGGCCAGGTGTTTGTGTCGGCCACTTAGGTCGCTTAGCTTAGTCATCCAGCGACCTTGGTGCAAATTTTAGGACTAAAAATAATATTGTGAGGTGTGAGGTGTACAGAATAGACTGGAAATAAATGAGTGGAAATTATGGTTATTGAGGTTAATAATACTATGGAATCAAAATTACCCCCAAATTCTATGATTTAAGCTGTTTTTGAGGGGTTTTTGAAAAAAAACCCACCCGAATCCAAAACACACCTGAATCCGACAAAAAAATTTCAGGGAGGTTTTGCCAAAATGCGTCCGAATCCAAAACACGGCCGCGGAACCGAATCCAAAACCAAAACACAAAACCCGAAAAATGTCCGGTGCACATCTCTAGTATCAATGCCTATTTCCTTATAGATTGTAAGCTTGCGAGCAGGGCCTTTCTACCTCTATGACTGTCTGTTATTACCCAGTTTTGTTCTATCACTGTTGTTGCCAATTGTAAAGTGCAGCAGTATTTGCTGCGCTATATAAGAAACTGTTAATAAATAATAATACTAAATAAAATCACCCTAATGATGCCAATTGCTTACTTTGACGTATGCACAGTACCCTGAAATCTTCAAGATCCATCATCATTTTCTCTTGCTTCTGACTAATAATCAGGCCCAGTATGTGTATTTTAGATTAACGCACTTAGTAGAACCCTATTCAGTAAGAATTGCAAATTATGCTTTTTAGCAGTATTTGCAATCCTTTGATTCGCATGCTGGGGGCCGCCCATCGCAGGGCAAGGCCGCCCAGCATGCTAATCACCACCCCCCATCTGCGACCACGCACTAATTGCAATCGCGCCGAAATTAGGGAAGTCTCCTGCAGGAGGCCCGCTGCTATCTTTTTGATCGGGGTGGCTTTGTGTGACGCCCCCGTTCGGAAGCTACCGCCCCTGCAATGCTCCGTCTCCGTCTTGGAAACGGAGCATTGCCGCCCCGCAAGCACCTCTGCCTGTCAATCAGGCAGAAGTGTTCGCCGTTACTGTAGGTCACCAGCAGTAAATGCGGGTGAACACAGAAATTCCGGTTGGATCGCGATTTGCACACATGCAGAAGCCGCACTGTGCATGCGCACAAACTGAAATGCGACGGCTTCTCACATATGCAAATGCCTCTACCTGATTGACACGCGGGGCGGGAGGTGGCGTCAACGCAATGTTTTTGGGGTAGCGTTGTGGCGTTCGGGGGGCACAGTCCAGACAATGCAGGCATGTCTGGACTGTTTGCGGGGTGGGCCGCGGCAGCTGTGTGGCATAACACACAGATGCTGCGAGCCTAAACAAGGCGGGTAGCCATCTGCCTTCGCAGCTAGGCTGCGCACGGAGAGGGCAACCCTTAACATGCAAAGCATTCGCATGTTAACGGGCGGGGGGGGGGGGGGGCGGAAGAGCCCTCGTTCGGGGCAGACTTGCTCAGTGCTAGTGTAAAGGGTTGTAGTTGTGAGATTTTTTACACAAACACTGACGGAGCCGCACTCATCTGAGGCGGCTTTATCGCCTAGTCATGCCGGGAGCGCACTGAGACACTCCCATTCAAGTGAATGGGGCGCGTGCGTGTCACGGACGCGCGCGCACCCTGGACATGGTGGTAGGTGCACCCCAGGCACAGTGTTGCTCCATCTGCAACCCATACTGAATTAGGCCCTTAAACACTATCAAAAGTTATGAAACATTTAAATGAGCTCCCATGAGGTCAAATTACATATGCTATATGCTAATTACTGGCAAAGGCTAACTCTCATAAAAAGCATTAGGTGAAAGTTCTTGTGACTATAGTGAGATGGATTTTATTTAAGTTGATCGTTAATAAAAAATGATGTGCCCAAAATATTCATGGTTTGTCTTAATCAGCCGACTCATAATCTGCCTGCATGTACAATTTGTACACAGATTTAAGATTTTTTTTTTGCTTGTCATGCATTTTTTTCTTGTAATAAATAATGTTTTGCTTAAAATGGCAAAATGCGTTTTTTAATAACACTCATGAACAAATACATATTAGATTTTAGGCATGGTGCACCAAATTAGGGAAAATCCCTTCTCTGTAAAATCTTACATTTTAAAGATTTTGGATAATAGATCCCATACTCTACAAATTATTTACTGCTGTTTAACAAAGTCTCTGCAGATTCTATTTTTGGCACAGGTTTATTGTGCATAATTTTATTCATATTTAGGTGTTATGCCGCTACACTGATTACACATTCTCCAACTAAACACATTTGTAATACTGCTATACTACAGATGAGTGTGTCTGATCTGCTACTTACATACTGTATGAGATTTAAATATCCCCCAGTTTTATTGGTCCCTTGCCATCACCACCAGGGTAGAGTCTTATCCAGGGCCAGATTAAGACAGGTGGGAGCCCCGAGGTTGTGGGGGCCCCCACAATTGCTCCCCTCCTGACACATACACACCACGACGTTGCCTCGACGTCCGGAGCAGAACAACAGTAAAGAGACAGCCAGTGTGCCGGAGTATGAGGGCGTGGCTAAGCCTCAAAGAGGCATGGACTCCAGCGCAATGCCGAGATGGAGATCCATAACCCCCATTTTCACTACAGTGCATCTGCAAAGTATTTACAGTGCTTCACTTTTTACAAATTTTGTTATTTTACAGCCTTACTCCAAAATGGATTAAATTAATTTTTTCCCTCAAAATTCTACACACAATACCCCATAATGACAACGTGACATTTTTATTTAGATTTTTACAAACAAAAAAACTAAGAAATCACATGTACTCAAGTATTCACAGCCTTTGCCACGAAGCTCAAAATTGAGCTCAGGTGCATCATGTTTCCACTGATCATCCTTGAGATGTTCCTACAGCTTAATTGGATTCCACCTGTGGTAAATTCAGTTGATTGGACATGATTTGGAAAGGCACACACCTGTCTATATAAGGTCCCACACTTGACAGTGCATGTCTGAGCACAAACAAAGCATGAAGTCAAAGGAATTGTTTGTAGACCTCTGAGACAGGATTGTCTCGAGGCACAAATCTGGGGAATGGTACAGAAAAATATCTGCTGCTTTGAAGGTCCCAATGAGCACAGTGGCCTCCATCATCCGTACATGGAAGAAGTTCGGAACCACCAGGACTCTTCCTAGAGCTGGCCAGCCGTCTAAACTGAGCGATCGGGGGAGAAGGGCCCAGGTCAGGGAGGTGACCAAGAACCCGATGGTCACTCTGTCAGAGCTACAGCATTCCTCTGTGGAGAGAGGAGAACCTTCCAGAAGGACAACCATCTCTGCAGCAATCCACCAATCAGGCCTGTATGGTAGAGTGGCCAGACGGAAGCAACTCCTTAATAAAAAGCTCATGGCAGCCCGCCTGGAGTTTTCCAAAATGCACCTGAAGGACTCTTAGATCATGAGAAACAAAATGCTCTGGTCTGATGAGACAAAGATTGAGCTCTTTGGCGTGAATGCCAGGCGTCATGTTTGGAGGAGACCATGCACCACTCATCACCAGGCCAATACCATCCCTACAGTGAAGCATGGTAGTGGCAGCTTCATGCTGTGGGGATGTTTTTCAGCGGCAGGAACTGGGAGACTAGTCAGGATAGAAGGAAAGATGAATGCAGCAATGTACAGAGACATCCTGGATGAAAACCTGCTCCAGAGCACTCTTGACCTCAGACTGGGGTGACGGTTCATCTTTAATCAGGACAATGACCCTAAGCACACAGCCAAGATATCAAAGGAGTGACTTCAGGACAACTCTGTGAATGTCTTTGAGTGGCCCAGCCAGAGCCCAGACTTGAATCCGATTGAACATCTCTGGAGAGATCTAAAAAATGGCTATACACCGACACTTCCTATTCAACCTGATGGAGCTTGAGAGGTGCTGCAAAGAGGAATGGGCGAAAACTGCCCAAAGATAGGTGTGCCAAGCTTGTGGCATCATATTCAAAAAGACTTGCGGCTGTAATTGCTGGCAAAGGTGCATCAACAAAGTATTGAGCAAAGGCTGTGAATACTTATGTACATGTGATTTCTTAGTTTTTTTATTTTTAATAAATTTGCAAAAATCTGAAAAAACTTTTTTCACGTTGTTATTATGGGGTATTGTGTGTACAATTTTGAGAGAAAAAAATGAATTTATTCCATTTTGGAATAAGGCTGTAACATAACAAAATGTGGAAAAAGTGAAGCACTGTGAATACTTTCCGGATACACTGTAACTTACAACACTTAGCGGCGGATCACACCGCTCGTGTGTCAGTTATATGTAGATATATATATATATATTGCAACAGGGTTAGGGGAACAGGGACCATCTCCTGGGATAGATGGCAGGATGCAGCGCCTGAGAGATCAACAAATCTGCTGTTTTGGTGCTACTGGCCTCAACCAGTTTTATTGTGCAAAAAACCCCAGAAAACACCAAATAAACAGCAAAATAAAACACCTTGCCGGCTGACACTAACCAAACACTTGTCAATCCTATCTCACTATCTTACAAAAAAAAACCAAGGAGAAGTTTACCAGGCACAGCTCACTGGTTTTCAACCACAGGTTTTTCTCTCACAGAGACTCCACAGTCTCTCCTCTTTCCCCAGGCAATGTGAGAGAGAAATTATCAGGCTGACAGCCATTTTGACACGCCCATACAGCTGAAACCCCTTATTTGCCTTCTGTGAGGCTAAGAGCCCAAACCAAACTGGGCCTAAATGGCTGGAGAACCCACCCTCTCTTCTCACATCAACCCCAGGACCCATATCTGGTTCTCACCAAAAGCCAAAAAGCTCTTGGCAGAACAAACACAATATTCCTGGTGTTTTAAAACACATAGGTAAGAAACCTGGGGTAAATATACATGCCTAAGTTCCACCACTATTCCAGTGATCTTGTTTCATACTATTTATATCGGGTGGTTTACAGTATGCCGGCTGTCCCGGCGCACAGTATACCAGCGCCGGAATCCCGACAGCCGGCATACCGACACTTATTCTCCCTCATGGGGGTCCATGACCCCCCTGGAGGGAGAATAAAATAGCGCCACCGTGCCCGCAGCATGGCAAGCGCAGCGAGCCCGCAAGGGGCTCATTTGCGCTCGCCACACTGTCGGTAAGCCGGCTGTCAGGCTCCCGGCGCCGGTATGCTGGTCGCCGGGAGCCCGACCGCCAGCATACCATACTACACCCATTTATATCTATACTATAAAACTACAGTAAGTGCTGCCTGAGATTGTGGGGTTTTATACAAATACTCTTTATTTTAAATCACCAGGGTAGATTACCCTTTATAATATACAAGTCTCCATTTGAAACAAACCAAGAGGCTTGTATGTTGATGATACAAACACAACAACAACAACATAAAAAAGCTAATGTCAAAAACAATGTAAAGTGTGTGTGTTGTGCTGATTCATTGCCCAGGCCAGTCTTCTTTCATGTAGCACATGAATAATGGGTCTAGAATTTTATGTCAGAATTTTTCAGCCTCCTCATAAATAAATCCAGTCAACCCCCCCCTTCAGCCTCCACCAAGAGGTCATCCATTGTGTAACCTCTGCTTGCATGCCAAATTAAGACTGTGCTCACAGTCAAGGTTAAAGGTACAGTAAGCAGTATCCTCTTTCAAAAGGCGCATGTCAGTCCCCGTGCAGCTAAAGATAAATAACATTTCAAATTGACTATCAATTCAGAGCACTTCTTTATGTCCCTATGTTTCTAAAAAGCGAGTATCTCAGTGTATGATCGACTCCAATAAAATTAGGTTTGATTAAAATGAGATATAACTGAGTAACATTTTTCATGTTTCATAAAGCATTCATTTTGTGTAGTAAACAGAATTAATGATGGATATTAAACATTGCATCCAGGATGCAGAACAGCACACTGTATATACTTCTGTGTAGTTTTCAGTCTATACACAATAACAGATATTGAGGCCAAGCAAAATAAACTTAAGAGATGTCCATAATTACAGTTAGAACTAACACTGAGAGCTGCAACCACCAGTATAGAACAGGAAAAGGGGGCCTGTGCAGTTCATGATGGAATACGCTTGCATCACCCCTGTACCGTACCAATTGCACCAATCAAATTGAACCATCTTGGTGATGTCACATGGATGGGCCAGATTCTGTTTAGTGCTTTTGTAATGCAGGCTATAATGGTAGATATAGTTTCCTGGCACAATTATTACATAGATGCTGCCAGACACTCTGCACCTACCTGGACTACAATAAAAAATAAAAAAAACATCTTAGTGCCATGCACTTTGAAAGTCCAAGATCGCAGACTACTCCATCAGCGGGTGTAGTACTGGTGACCGGCGGTCTCCTGACCGCCGGTCACCTTACTGACGCCGGGATCCCGGCAGCATACCGACGCCGGGATCCCGGCAGGGAGGGGCGAGTGCAGCAAGCCCCTTGCGGGCTCGCTGCGCTCGCCACGCTGCGGGCTCGGTGGCGACCTGCGGTCGCCACGGGTTCTATTCCCACTCTATGGGTGTCGTGGACACCCACGAGTGGAAATAGTCCCTGTTGGTCGGCATGCCGACCATCGGGATAGTGAGCCGTCGGGCTCACGGAGGAGGTCATGTGACTGTTGGTCAGCTGACCGGCGGTCACATGAATACCACCCCCATCAGCAACAGCTCCCTCCCTTGGGCAAATCATTTAAATTATTGCGCCTTTTATTGTGCCTTTTACCCATTATGGGGTCTATTTACTAACTTGGATGGAGATAAAGTAGATGGAGATAAAGTAATAATAATAATAATAATAATAATAAGTTAAATAACGAAAAAGAAAAAGAATTGGGTTTAAGTGGGTGCACTCCGTTCCCTAAATTAAATTATTGTTAAAATCCACTTTATTAGTTTTAATGTAAAAACAGGTATCAGCACCAATACTCAGTTCAACAGCCTGTGTGGCTTATGAATCGTGATCTGTATTTATTTTTATAAATTGAGCGAAGTAAAGAAATTTAGAAAAAAAAGGTTGTGAAGGAAATACAAGAAATGTGAATAAAGATTTAAAAATATGCTGTGTGTCACGTCTCTTATTCGACTATTATATTGCTTCCCATATGTATGCTACCAGTGAAATGTAAGCACAGAGTAAATATGTGTACTATGGCCCTCATTCCGAGTTGTTCGCTCGCAAGCTGCTTTTAGCAGCTTTACACACGCTAAGCCGCCGCCTACTGGGAGTGAATCTTAGATTCTTAAAATTGCGAACGAAAGATTCGCAATATAGCGAAAAGACATCTCTGTGCAGTTTCTGAGTAGCTCGAGACTTACTCTGCATCTGCGATCAGTTCATTGCTTGTCGTTCCTGGTTTGACGTCATAAACACACCCAGCGTTCGCCCAGACACTCCTCCGTTTCTCCAGCCACTCCCGCGTTTTTCCCAGAAACGGTAGCGTTTTTTCACACACTCCCATAAAACGGGCAGTTTCCGCCCAGAAACACCCACTTCCTGTCAATCACATTACGATCACCAGAACGAAGAAAAAACCTCGTAATGCCGTGAGTAAAACTCCAAACTGCATAGCAAATTTACTTGGCGCAGTCGCTGTGCGGACATTGCGCATGCGTATTAGCGACTAATCGCTCCGTTGCGAGAAAAAAATAACGAGCGAACAACTCGGAATGATCCCCTATGATGTTTACTCCACACACAGGAGAATAGGTACCAATTTGCAATATAGTATAGCCCTCAATGGCTACATAATAAGTGGTACTTGTAACTTACTTAGTATCAATGATTACTATGGTTTCCTGAGTCGTGGCTTTTGAATCCAACGACTAATGAATATGATGTTTGCAAATAGTTTGTTATTAGCCTGTAATTATGTAATGTTTTTATATATAAATTCAAATAGTTATAGTTGGGATTATACTTCCCAGAACTGAGTCACGTTGTTTTTAATATTCAGGTATTATAACGATCCATATACACCAACAATGATGTTACTGATAGATCCCTATAACCATAATAATGATAATATTACATTCAGGCTCCTGTAATTATGGAGAACTAGGTGATTGATCGCGCCCTACGGGCGCTCTTCACACCGTCTTAAGGGGCTACGCCCCCTTAACCTTTTCACGCCCTTGTGGCGTGCAATATTTTTATTATATGGAGTATTACCTCCAGTCATAATTGTGTAAGTGGTTAAATATTGCACGTACAAAGGGCGTGCGATGGTTAAGGGGTTGTAGCCCCTTGCTACGGCGTGAACAGCGCACGCAGGGCCTGATGAATCACCTAGTAGGTGCTGTGGTTGGGAGAGTGGTGAGTGCGGAGGAGACGCGGATGGGGGAGGGGGTCCGGGGGTGCCATGGGTGGGGGAGGGGCTGGTGTGGTGGTGTCGTGGGTGAGGGAGGGGCGGGAATCGCGGTTGGGTCCGGAGTCACCGCGGGTGGGGAGGAGCGGGTGTGTGGGAGCCGCGGGTGGGGTCTGCTCCGTGGGTGGAGGAGGAGCGGTTGCAGGGGCGCCATGGGTGGGGGAGGGGCAGGTGCGGGGGTGTTGAGGGTGGGGGAGGGGGTCCGGAGCCAAGGTGGGAGTGGCGGGTGAAGGGGTGCCTCGGGTGGAGGAGGGGGTCAGTGACACTGCAGACCCTCAGCACTGCACAGCACTGTCACCTTTTACATTGATTCAGCATCCAGACATTACCCTCCGCGATATCACACACTCTATCCGTTACATTAACCATCTCGGGGCTTCCAGGCCAGCAGCCCAAGTGCTGTGTTACGGAGTCAGGACCTCTGGTTATCTCGGTGTGGCTGTGGCGGGGAGGCACTTCTGTGACATCACACGCAGAGGAGGCTCCAGGGCTTAGAGAGTATGCGGCGCAGGGAGGGCTATGAAAGCCTTCTGCTGCGCCACTTTCATACACATCTATGGCGGTGGCCGCAGCAGATTTTGTTCCACCTGCACTGCGGCTAGGGAGTGAGGATTGTTGATGCCGGAGGAGGCAGGCGGACTGGCAGCAGGACATAGGACATTGCAGTAAAAGGATTTTTGTTTTTCCCTATCTACAGCACAGAGACTTGCTGCAGATGCAGTGTCATACCCTCCAGCTGGACCTTTTTGGCAGGTACCGTACCTTTTTTTTATGGTCTGTACCAATTTTTGGCTCTCCAAACTTCCATTGAAAGTAAAGGAAAAGGGGCGAGGCCACGCCACTTTTCCCGTGGCCATGACCCCTTTTCGAATTTGTAGCAATTTCTAAGTGTAAATTGTTGGAGGGTGTGTTGCTGCAGATGCAGTTGGCCTATTTTGGGGTGTGGACCTGGAGCTGCAGCTCCATCAGCCCTACTGTTAATCCTGCTCTGTTAACACACAGCAGCCAAAGGGCAGAGCCTCCCATTGGATGTAACCTGTGTGGGAGGGCGTTTCTCGCCCAATCAGCTGTGGACTGGGTGTGATAGACCTGCTGCTAACCCAATGAGAGCTCCTAGCCACGCCCAGCTTTATACACACAGTCACAGAGTCACAGATCTGGGCTATTATATAGGAGATGTTAGTGCAGACCTTATTTAATCCTTATAACCATGTGTTTTTTTCACTATACAGGCTTTGTTGTAGATTGTTACATTTTACATTAATAAGTAGTGCTTGTAACTTTGTATCAATGGTTAGTTATATTTCTTGGATTGCAATTTTTATATCAAACAGCTAGTAAGTGTAGTATTTCCCATAAGTTTATAATTGGCCTGTGGTCATATAATACTAATATATAGGGATTCAAATGCTAGGGATTATGATTCTCAGCCACGAATCACAGGATTTTTGGTGATATTGCATGCAGACTTACTGTATCTTATAAATAATTAGAGATGAGCGGGTTCGGTTTCTCTGAAACCGAACCCGCACGAACTTCATGTTTTTTTTACGGGTCCGAGCAGACTCGGATCCTCCCGCCTTGCTCGGTTAACCCGAGCGCGCCCGAACGTCATCATGACGCTGTCGGATTCTCGCGAGACTCGGATTCTATATAAGGAGCCGCGCGTCGCCGCCATTTTCACACGTGCATTGAGATTGATAGGGAGAGGACGTGGCTGGCGTCCTCTCCATTAGAAATTAGATTAGAAGAGAGAGAGAGATTGTGCAGAGTCAGACAGAGTTTACCACAGTGACCAGTGCAGTTGTTGTTAGTTAACTTTTATTTATTTTAATATAATATATCCGTTCTCTGCTATATCCGTTCTCTGCCTGAAAAAAAACGATACACAGCAGCAGCCAGTCACACAGTGTGACTCAGTCTGTGTGCACTCAGCTCAGCCCAGTGTGCTGCACATCAATGTATAAAAGGCAAAGCTTATAATAATTGTGGGGGAGACTGGGGAGCACTGCAGGTTGTTATAGCAGGAGCCCCCAGGAGTACATAATATTATATTAATTTAAAATTAAACAGTGCACACTTTTGCTGCAGGAGTGCCACTGCCAGTGTGACTAGTGGTGACCAGTGCCTGACCACCAGTATAGTAGTATATTGTTGTATGTATTGTATACTATCTCTTTATCAACCAGTCTATATTAGCAGCAGACACAGTACAGTGCGGTAGTTCACGGCTGTGGCTACCTCTGTGTCGGCAGTCGGAACTCGGCAGGCAGTCCGTCCATCCATAATTGTATTACAATATATACCACCTAACCGTGGTATTTTTTTTTCTTTCTTTATACCGTCGTCATAGTGTCATACTAGTTGTTACGAGTATACTACTATCTCTTTATCAACCAGTGTACAGTGCGGTAGTTCACGGCTGTGGCTACCTCTGTGTCGGCAGTCGGCAGGCAGTCCGTCCATCCATAATTGTATTATTATTATAATATATACCACCTAACCGTGGTTTTTTTTTCATTCTTTATACCGTCATAGTGTCATACTAGTTGTTACGAGTATACTACTATCTCTTTATCAACCAGTGTACAGTGCGGTAGTTCACGGCTGTGGCTACCTCTGTGTCGGCAGTCGGCAGGCAGTCCGTCCATCCATAATTGTATTATTATTATAATATATACCACCTAACCGTGGTTTTTTTTTCATTCTTTATACCGTCGTCATAGTGTCATACTAGTTGTTACGAGTATACTACTATCTCTTTATCAACCAGTGTACAGTGCGGTAGTTCACGGCTGTGGCTACCTCTGTGTCGGCAGTCGGCAGGCAGTCCGTCCATCCATAATTGTATTATTATTATAATATATACCACCTAACTGTGGTATTTTTTTTTCTTTCTTTATACCGTCGTCATAGTGTCATACTAGTTGTTACGAGTATACTACTATCTCTTTATCAACCAGTGTACAGTGCGGTAGTTCACGGCTGTGGCTACCTCTGTGTCGGCAGTCGGCAGGCAGTCCGTCCATCCATAATTGTATTATTATTATAATATATACCACCTAACTGTGGTATTTTTTTTTCTTTCTTTATACCGTCGTCATAGTGTCATACTAGTTGTTACGAGTATACTACTATCTCTTTATCAACCAGTGTACAGTGCGGTAGTTCACGGCTGTGGCTACCTCTGTGTCGGCAGTCGGCAGGCAGTCCGTCCATCCATAATTGTATTATTATTATAATATATACCACCTAACCGTGGTTTTTTTTTCATTCTTTATACCGTCGTCATAGTGTCATACTAGTTGTTACGAGTATTCTACTATCTCTTTATCAACCAGTGTACAGTGCGGTAGTTCACGGCTGTGGCTACCTCTGTGTCGGCAGTCGGCAGGCAGTCCGTCCATCCATAATTGTATTATTATTATAATATATACCACCTAACTGTGGTATTTTTCTTTCTTTCTTTATACCGTCGTCATAGTGTCATACTAGTTGTTACGAGTATACTACTATCTCTTTATCAACCAGTGTACAGTGCGGTAGTTCACGGCTGTGGCTACCTCTGTGTCGGCAGTCGGCAGGCAGTCCGTCCATCCATAATTGTATTATTATTATAATATATACCACCTAACCGTGGTTTTTTTTTCATTCTTTATACCGTCATAGTGTCATACTAGTTGTTACGAGTATACTACTATCTCTTTATCAACCAGTGTACAGTGCGGTAGTTCACGGCTGTGGCTACCTCTGTGTCGGCAGTCGGCAGGCAGTCCGTCCATCCATAATTGTATTATTATTATAATATATACCACCTAACCGTGGTTTTTTTTTCATTCTTTATACCGTCGTCATAGTGTCATACTAGTTGTTACGAGTATACTACTATCTCTTTATCAACCAGTGTACAGTGCGGTAGTTCACGGCTGTGGCTACCTCTGTGTCGGCAGTCGGCAGGCAGTCCGTCCATCCATAATTGTATTATTATTATAATATATACCACCTAACTGTGGTATTTTTTTTTCTTTCTTTATACCGTCGTCATAGTGTCATACTAGTTGTTACGAGTATACTACTATCTCTTTATCAACCAGTGTACAGTGCGGTAGTTCACGGCTGTGGCTACCTCTGTGTCGGCAGTCGGCAGGCAGTCCGTCCATCCATAATTGTATTATTATTATAATATATACCACCTAACCGTGGTTTTTTTTTCATTCTTTATACCGTCGTCATAGTGTCATACTAGTTGTTACGAGTATACTACTATCTCTTTATCAACCAGTGTACAGTGCGGTAGTTCACGGCTGTGGCTACCTCTGTGTCGGCAGTCGGCAGGCAGTCCGTCCATCCATAATTGTATTATTATTATAATATATACCACCTAACTGTGGTATTTTTTTTTCTTTCTTTATACCGTCGTCATAGTGTCATACTAGTTGTTACGAGTATACTACTATCTCTTTATCAACCAGTGTACAGTGCGGTAGTTCACGGCTGTGGCTACCTCTGTGTCGGCAGTCGGCAGGCAGTCCGTCCATCCATAATTGTATTATTATTATAATATATACCACCTAACTGTGGTATTTTTTTTTCTTTCTTTATACCGTCGTCATAGTGTCATACTAGTTGTTACGAGTATACTACTATCTCTTTATCAACCAGTGTACAGTGCGGTAGTTCACGGCTGTGGCTACCTCTGTGTCGGCAGTCGGCAGGCAGTCCGTCCATCCATAATTGTATTATTATTATAATATATACCACCTAACCGTGGTTTTTTTTTCATTCTTTATACCGTCGTCATAGTGTCATACTAGTTGTTACGAGTATTCTACTATCTCTTTATCAACCAGTGTACAGTGCGGTAGTTCACGGCTGTGGCTACCTCTGTGTCGGCAGTCGGCAGGCAGTCCGTCCATCCATAATTGTATTATTATTATAATATATACCACCTAACTGTGGTATTTTTCTTTCTTTCTTTATACCGTCGTCATAGTGTCATACTAGTTGTTACGAGTATACTACTATCTCTTTATCAACCAGTGTACAGTGCGGTAGTTCACGGCTGTGGCTACCTCTGTGTCGGCAGTCGGCAGGCAGTCCGTCCATCCATAATTGTATTATTATTATAATATATACCACCTAACCGTGGTTTTTTTTTCATTCTTTATACCGTCATAGTGTCATACTAGTTGTTACGAGTATACTACTATCTCTTTATCAACCAGTGTACAGTGCGGTAGTTCACGGCTGTGGCTACCTCTGTGTCGGCAGTCGGCAGGCAGTCCGTCCATCCATAATTGTATTATTATTATAATATATACCACCTAACCGTGGTTTTTTTTTCATTCTTTATACCGTCGTCATAGTGTCATACTAGTTGTTACGAGTATACTACTATCTCTTTATCAACCAGTGTACAGTGCGGTAGTTCACGGCTGTGGCTACCTCTGTGTCGGCAGTCAGCAGGCAGTCCGTCCATCCATAATTGTATTATTATTATAATATATACCACCTAACTGTGGTATTTTTTTTTCTTTCTTTATACCGTCGTCATAGTGTCATACTAGTTGTTACGAGTATACTACTATCTCTTTATCAACCAGTGTACAGTGCGGTAGTTCACGGCTGTGGCTACCTCTGTGTCGGCAGTCGGCAGGCAGTCCGTCCATCCATAATTGTATTATTATTATAATATATACCACCTAACCGTGGTTTTTTTATACCACCTAACCGTGGCAGTCCGTCCATAATTGTATACTAGTATCCAATCCATCCATCTCCATTGTTTACCTGAGGTGCCTTTTAGTTCTGCCTATAAAATATGGAGAACAAAAAAGTTGAGGTTCCAAAATTAGGGAAAGATCAAGATCCACTTCCACCTCGTGCTGAAGCTGCTGCCACTAGTCATGGCCGAGACGATGAAATGCCAGCAACGTCGTCTGCCAAGGCCGATGCCCAATGTCATAGTACAGAGCATGTCAAATCCAAAACACCAAATATCAGAAAAAAAAGGACTCCAAAACCTAAAATAAAATTGTCGGAGGAGAAGCGTAAACTTGCCAATATGCCATTTACCACACGGAGTGGCAAGGAACGGCTGAGGCCCTGGCCTATGTTCATGGCTAGTGGTTCAGCTTCACATGAGGATGGAAGCACTCAGCCTCTCGCTAGAAAACTGAAAAGACTCAAGCTGGCAAAAGCACCGCAAAGAACTGTGCGTTCTTTGAAATCCCAAATCCACAAGGAGAGTCCAATTGTGTCGTTTGCGATGCCTGACCTTCCCAACACTGGACGTGAAGAGCATGCGCCTTCCACTATTTGCATGCCCCCTGCAAGTGCTGGAAGGAGCACCCGCAGTCCAGTTCCTGATAGTCAGATTGAAGATGTCAGTGTTGAAGTACACCAGGATGAGGAGGATATGGGTGTTGCTGGCGCTGGGGAGGAAATTGACCAGGAGGATTCTGATGGTGAGGTGGTTTGTTTAAGTCAGGCACCCGGGGAGACACCTGTTGTCCGTGGGAGGAATATGGCCGTTGACATGCCAGGTGAAAATACCAAAAAAATCAGCTCTTCGGTGTGGAGGTATTTCACCAGAAATGCGGACAACAGGTGTCAAGCCGTGTGTTCCCTTTGTCAAGCTGTAATAAGTAGAGGTAAGGACGTTAACCACCTCGGAACATCCTCCCTTATACGTCACCTGCAGCGCATTCATAATAAGTCAGTGACAAGTTCAAAAACTTTGGGTGACAGCGGAAGCAGTCCACTGACCAGTAAATCCCTTCCTCTTGTAACCAAGCTCACGCAAACCACCCCACCAACTCCCTCAGTGTCAATTTCCTCCTTCCCCAGGAATGCCAATAGTCCTGCAGGCCATGTCACTGGCAAGTCTGACGAGTCCTCTCCTGCCTGGGATTCCTCCGATGCATCCTTGCGTGTAACGCCTACTGCTGCTGGCGCTGCTGTTGTTGCCGCTGGGAGTCGATGGTCATCCCAGAGGGGAAGTCGTAAGCCCACTTGTACTACTTCCAGTAAGCAATTGACTGTTCAACAGTCCTTTGCGAGGAAGATGAAATATCACAGCAGTCATCCTACTGCAAAGCGGATAACTGAGTCCTTGACAACTATGTTGGTGTTAGACGTGCGTCCGGTATCCGCCGTTAGTTCACAGGGAACTAGACAATTTATTGAGGCAGTGTGCCCCCGTTACCAAATACCATCTAGGTTCCACTTCTCTAGGCAGGCGATACCGAGAATGTACACGGACGTCAGAAAAAGACTCACCAGTGTCCTAAAAAATGCAGTTGTACCCAATGTCCACTTAACCACGGACATGTGGACAAGTGGAGCAGGGCAGGGTCAGGACTATATGACTGTGACAGCCCACTGGGTAGATGTATGGACTCCCGCCGCAAGAACAGCAGCGGCGGCACCAGTAGCAGCATCTCGCAAACGCCAACTCTTTCCTAGGCAGGCTACGCTTTGTATCACCGCTTTCCAGAATACGCACACAGCTGAAAACCTCTTACGGCAACTGAGGAAGATCATCGCGGAATGGCTTACCCCAATTGGACTCTCCTGTGGATTTGTGGCATCGGACAACGCCAGCAATATTGTGTGTGCATTAAATATGGGCAAATTCCAGCACGTCCCATGTTTTGCACATACCTTGAATTTGGTGGTGCAGAATTTTTTTAAAAACGACAGGGGCGTGCAAGAGATGCTGTCGGTGGCCAGAAAAATTGCGGGACACTTTCGGCGTACAGGCACCACGTACAGAAGACTGGAGCACCACCAAAAACTACTGAACCTGCCCTGCCATCATCTGAAGCAAGAAGTGGTAACGAGGTGGAATTCAACCCTCTATATGCTTCAGAGGTTGGAGGAGCAGCAAAAGGCCATTCAAGCCTATACAATTGAGCACGATATAGGAGATGGAATGCACCTGTCTCAAGTGCAGTGGAGAATGATTTCAACGTTGTGCAAGGTTCTGATGCCCTTTGAACTTGCCACACGTGAAGTCAGTTCAGACACTGCCAGCCTGAGTCAGGTCATTCCCCTCATCAGGCTTTTGCAGAAGAAGCTGGAGGCATTGAAGAAGGAGCTAACACGGAGCGATTCCGCTAGGCATGTGGGACTTGTGGATGCAGCCCTTAATTCGCTTAACAAGGATTCACGGGTGGTCAATCTGTTGAAATCAGAGCACTACATTTTGGCCACCGTGCTCGATCCTAGATTTAAAGCCTACCTTGGATCTCTCTTTCCGGCAGACACAGGTCTGCTGGGGTTGAAAGACCTGCTGGTGACAAAATTGTCAAGTCAAGCGGAACGCGACCTGTCAACATCTCCTCCTTCACATTCTCCCGCAACTGGGGGTGCGAGGAAAAGGCTCAGAATTCCGAGCCCACCCGCTGGCGGTGATGCAGGGCAGTCTGGAGCGACTGCTGATGCTGACATCTGGTCCGGACTGAAGGACCTGACAACGATTACGGACATGTCGTCTACTGTCACTGCATATGATTCTCTCAACATTGATAGAATGGTGGAGGATTATATGAGTGACCGCATCCAAGTAGGCACGTCACACAGTCCGTACTTATACTGGCAGGAAAAAGAGGCAATTTGGAGGCCCTTGCACAAACTGGCTTTATTCTACCTAAGTTGCCCTCCCACAAGTGTGTACTCCGAAAGAGTGTTTAGTGCCGCCGCTCACCTTGTCAGCAATCGGCGTACGAGGTTACATCCAGAAAATGTGGAGAAGATGATGTTCATTAAAATGAATTATAATCAATTCCTCCGCGGAGACATTGACCAGCAGCAATTGCCTCCACAAAGTACACAGGGAGCTGAGATGGTGGATTCCAGTGGGGACGAATTGATAATCTGTGAGGAGGGGGATGTACACGGTGATATATCGGAGGGTGAAGATGAGGTGGACATCTTGCCTCTGTAGAGCCAGTTTGTGCAAGGAGAGATTAATTGCTTCTTTTTTGGGGGGGGTCCAAACCAACCCGTCATATCAGTCACAGTCGTGTGGCAGACCCTGTCACTGAAATGATGGGTTGGTTAAAGTGTGCATGTCCTGTTTTGTTTATACAACATAAGGGTGGGTGGGAGGGCCCAAGGATAATTCCATCTTGCACCTCTTTTTTCTTTTCTTTTTCTTTGCATCATGTGCTGATTGGGGAGGGTTTTTTGGAAGGGACATCCTGCGTGACACTGCAGTGCCACTCCTAGATGGGCCCGGTGTTTGTGTCGGCCACTAGGGTCGCTTATCTTTCTCACACAGTCAGCTACCTCATTGCGCCTCTTTTTTTCTTTGCGTCATGTGCTGTTTGGGGAGGGTTTTTTGGAAGGGACATCCTGCGTGACACTGCAGTGCCACTCCTAGATGTGCCGGTGTTTGTGTCGGCCACTAGGGTCGCTAATCTTACTCACACAGTCAGCTACCTCATTGCGCCTCTTTTTTTCTTTGCGTCATGTGCTGTTTGGGGATGGTTTTTTGGAAGGGCCATCCTGCGTGACACTGCAGTGCCACTCCTAGATGGGCCCGGTGTTTGTGTCGGCCACTAGGGTCGCTTATCTTTCTCACACAGCTACCTCATTGCGCCTCTTTTTTTCTTTGCGTCATGTGCTGTTTGGGGAGGGTTTTTTGGAAGGGACATCCTGCGTGACACTGCAGTGCCACTCCTAGATGGGCCCGGTGTTTGTGTCGGCCACTAGGGTCGCTTATCTTTCTCACACAGTCAGCTACCTCATTGCGCCTCTTTTTTTCTTTGCGTCATGTGCTGTTTGGGGAGGGTTTTTTGGAAGGGACATCCTGCGTGACACTGCAGTGCCACTCCTAGATGGGCCCGGTGTTTGTGTCGGCCACTAGGGTCGCTTATCTTACTCACACAGCGACCTCGGTGCAAATTTTAGGACTAAAAATAATATTGTGAGGTGTGATGTGTTCAGAATAGGCTGAAAATGAGTGTAAATTATGTTTTTTGAGGTTAATAATACTTTGGGATCAAAATTACCCCCAAATTCTATGATTTAAGCTGTTTTTTAGGGTTTTTTGAAAAAAACACCCGAATCCAAAACACACCCGAATCCGACAAAAAAAATTCGGTGAGGTTTTGCCAAAACGCGTTCGAACCCAAAACACGGCCGCGGAACCGAACCCAAAACCAAAACACAAAACCCGAAAAATTTCAGGCGCTCATCTCTATAAATAATGTTCATTTTGATATACATTAAACAGGCTTTCTTCTTGATAGCTACACTTAATGCCCCTCATTCCGAGTTGTTCGCTCGCTAGCTGCTTTTAGCAGCATTGCACACGCTAGGCCGCCGCCCTCTGGGAGTGTATCTTAGCATAGCAGAATAGCCACAAAAGAGTAGCAGGATTGCTAATAATTCTTTGCAGTTTCTGAGTAGCTCCAGACCTTCTCCTAGATTGTGATCACCTCAGTCCGTTTAGTTCCTGGTTTGACGTCACAAACACGCCCTGCGTTCGGCCAGCCACTCCCCCGTTTCTCCAGCCACTCCTGCGTTTTTCCCTGACACGCCTGCGTTTTTTTAGCACACTCCCGGAAAACGCTCAGTTACCACCCAGAAACGCCCCTTTCCTGTCAATCATTCACCGATCAGCAGAGCGACTGAAAAGCGCTGCAGAATCCACAGAAAATCTGCTAAGTTTTTAGTTAAATAACTAAGCGCATGCGCCCTGCGTGCCTTGCGCATGCGCAATTAGCAGCAAATCGCAGCATAGCGAAAATCGTCAACGAGCGAACAACTCGGAATGACCCCCAATATTCACAAATAATTTTATACTCCTGAATACATATAATTTCTTACACTGATATCTAATTCTATTGCTGGTAAAGCATAATATTCGTGTTTGGTGCAACAAACTTTCAGTGGGCATCCCCGCTGTGTGGGGCCGTTATGATCAGACCTCCTGTGCATCGCTCGGGTCTCTTATGGCTATTACTGCTGCTATCTTATTAAAGACCACAGCGGGATGCACATAGAGCTGTGTAATAACAATTGGGAATGTATGAATATATATTAAATCGTAGACGTGACACACTGGCCACCAATGCGCATTTCGCTCCGTGTCGGCTTCCTCGGGGCAGTAGTATAATGCAGGATTTGTGTAGGCATTTTGGGTAATGACACTTCCAAGGGTTGTGTATTCCACCCTCACAAGGTACCAAGTGCGGCAGCCATCTTGGGCGCACAGCGTAGGATTACCCAGAGTGGAATAGTCCACCCTAGAAGAGAGGACACAAAATGGGGTGATTTCAGAGTCCTAAAGTTCAGAGTAGGGTTCCAACAAAACCACCAGGTCCATGTATTTTTCATCCCATCCACAAGTGTACACTTTGGGAGGTGAGCTGTACAAAGTACCAGCCAATCAGTTCATATAAGCCTTGTCACAGGCTGTGTTTGAAAAATGACAGGAGCTGATTGGTTGGGACTCTATCTCTGTCCACTTTATCTCCATCCAAGGTTTAGTAAATAGACACCTATGATTGTAAATGATATAATGTTTTTTTGCCTAGTAGTTAACATATAGTATTCAATCAATAGTGACTAGCATATAGTAAGTATTATAAATGAAAATAAAAATTAGAAAAAATAAATAAATTATATAGTCTCCCTAATCCTGCAGGCCCCCTCTCTGTCTGGAACTGGGACTGGAGTCCCAGCAGTCCCCCCCCCCCCCCCCCCTGATGGTAGCCCTGATTATAAGGTTACACTTTTCCAGCCTATAGAATAATGTGCTTTTACTATCACATGGGGGCTGCTTCAGGACTGTTTTGATGGAAAAATGCAGATTTCTAATAAATCTAAGGAAAACTAGTTGTAGATAAGATATGTCCACCATTGTGGGGTTTTCCATTGTCTGAATTAGTCTTCATAGACCTAGAAAATTTTATTTATCATACAAGAGATTTTAAAACCATTAATGTTGACATATACCATGGAGATGAGTGTAGGCACGTATACAAGATATCACACTATGCCAGCCACACCCTATATCTCACCAACAATGCAAATAGTGTAGGGACTGCTGGCAGCAAAACAGTCCATATCCGTCTATTGCATCCAAATCAGAGGACAAAATTATTGTCCACAAAGGTGGATTGAACAATATAATCTCATAATATCATCTATCTGGTACTGTGATGAGCAGGTGAGTTATCTAATACATAGAAATCATTATAGTTATATTCTTGGATTAAACTAACTGCCTCCATTTTGAAGCCGACCACGGATGTGACCCCTGCTTGCAGGATGCATTATTAGCTGCTGATTCAGTAGTGGTAGGCATTGGATGGTTGGTAGGTGGCGGAGAGCATCTCCCAGATATGGGACCCCTGTCTTTCTGTGAGCAATACAAATATTACTCACAGTACTGTTCCTCTTGCAGTGAGGAAGATGAAGGTGTCATTATTTTCCCATTTAATTAATTGTTTGGTTAAAATCATTATACCAAATGAAGCTAATGGCTCTACACTGCGTTTTTTTTAAGACTAACTATAGGCCACAATTAGGGTTAGATGTAACATTAGCCACAATTGGGATGGGCCTATGGGCAGCAGAGGCTGGGAGGCGGTTCCATTTTGATACAAGATAAAGGCCCAGATTTATTAAGCCTTGGAGAGTGATAAATTGCACGGTGATAAAGTAGCAACCAACCAGCTCCTAACTGCCATATTACTTGCTGTGTTTGAAAACTGACAGTTAGGAGCTGGTTGGTTGGTACTTTGTCACAGTGCAATTTATCACTCTCCAAGGCTTGATAAATCTGGGCCTAAATATACTAGTAACTTTTTTCTGTGGTGGGAATAAGCTGAGTAGGAAAGTGTCTGTTGCTGTCGGCCAACCTATAGAATGTCCTGTGTAAAAGCAGACAGGCAGGGGTCTCTAGTTCCTGTTTTCACTCATGGTAAACAGATATACAGTAAGGTGTAATGCAGCTACAGTATATTGGTATCTGAGTCAGGTGCTGGTATAAAAACCACATCACACCTTTTCAAATAGGCCCAAGTTTTTCAAACGTAAAATATTATTTTTATGTATCTTTGTCTATCGATC
The DNA here is from genome assembly GCF_028390025.1 of Pseudophryne corroboree. Classification (NCBI taxonomy): domain Eukaryota; kingdom Metazoa; phylum Chordata; class Amphibia; order Anura; family Myobatrachidae; genus Pseudophryne; species Pseudophryne corroboree. The sequence continues at coordinate 293,394,684 of NC_086454.1, forward strand.
TATTGTATATTTATTTGTATTCTATTCTCTTTATTTGTTATAGTCACTTTTTACCACCGTATTTGGTGAGATTTATAGACAGTTTTTAATTTTTTAATTTTTTTTGAATGGGGAAAAAAGGATACAATTTTTTTTCAAGATTTGCGGATTTTCTAGTTTACTTAGTAAGGTGCATTCATTACAGATAATGCAATGAGTGGGGAAAAGCCAGCATCCTGAGACTTTGCGTGGTGACCTGTTCTGTGTTACAGTCGTCATAAGCAAACTACATGGAAGGAATGACATCTGTTTCGGCTTTGTTCGCAAGGTAACGGGGCCGAGGTTGTTCTTAGTGGTCAAAGGCCAAGCTGCATGTCATATTTCATTATCCTCAATAATTACATCAGAGGGATGCAATCTGCAGGAGAAGAAAATGGTTCCCTGTATCCATACGTCGCAGCCTGTTTCCAGCTCCATTATTGTTTGGTTTTTGTTACTTGTCTTTTCTCCAAGCAGTAATATTATGTATTAATGAATTTTGGCTCCATCATATAGGAGGGTTAGATATGCTACTGTTTTGATCCTTGAAAGCTCCCCATGTGATGGTTTGACATCTGGCAATAGTTAACTTGAGTGCTTGTGTAAGACATGAAGGGAAAGTGTGGGGTTTGGCATTAGTAACATGTCCCCTTAAGCTTTTGTTATTTTTTATTTTTCCACCAAGAGTTTATTTGGAGTGGAGTTTGGTTTGTTTACGGTATATGCCGTGCTAGCTAGGGGTGATTTTTCCTACTGTGGCACGCAGGGTCCCATCACAGCACTGCACCCATTCCTCCCCCTGTATAGCCAGTCTTTGTTCATGTCAATGAATAATTGCAGTAGGAAGTGCACAGTGACATCTATCACCGTATGCTTCCTCCTGCAGTGAGGAGCATGATGACTGACAGGATAAAGGGAGGAGATACATTGGATGGACAGGGAGTACCCACTCCTGCTGTTAGTCCTGGTGCTCCTCACATTAATGAATGCTACCCCTAGTATTTTGGTCACCTGAAGTTCTCACATCATTATATTGCTGCTCAGAATAAACTCCACATATACTAATGTCACTGGTGGATCCAGAGGAGGCGATCAGGGCATTATACACACCTTCTCCAAATTAGCACTTAGGGCAGCCTCCCTCTCCTCACCGGTGCCTCAGCTCATCTCTGGGCCCAAGCTCTCAGTGAAGGTCAATGGTGGAGGAGGTGGGACAGCTGAGAGCTTAGTCCTGGGGAGGCTACACCACTGACTAATGGATGCTGGTAAATATGAGAAATCTGTAGGGAATTCCCAGGGGACATATTATAGCATTTTAAATATAAAACAATAGAAAGGTGACAGTAAGCCTGAAATAAAAGTTATTGCAAAAGTAGCCTGTTTAATGAACGGTTAGGAGAGTGGACTTCTTGGTTGTGCTTCCATAGACTGTACAAACAGGGACGTATTAAGCCTAGGGGGTGCCCGGGGCACTTAAGACAGGGGGTCCCCGCTGGAAGGTGGGGGGTGTATATTAGATTGTGCAGAACTCCCAACATGTAGAGAGGAACTATTGAGGTAATAGGTCCGGCGCAATGAAATGAGATGTTTTACCTTTAAGCTGCTGATTAAAGGGATAGTTAGTCCCTTAAGATCAATGAGTAAAATATATATAAAAATATATATAGCACTAATAACTGGATATGGTTTACAAAATTTATTGATAAACAATTAAGAAATGTTGCAACATATTAAACATTTAAAAATTATTATAGGGCAAGCACAGCATGATAAGCAAGGTATTACCACATGTGGAAGGTGGAAATTTGCTTATGCATATTATCCATGGAGATGTGCCACAGTCCTGGGGTTATATTCACCATTATCAGATGAGTGTCCACAATAAACTTGAAAAAAGACCTTGATAAAGCTGTTGGCTACAGCGAAACGCGTTGGTACAGGGGAGCTAGGCACTGTTGAATATTTACCTGCACCAGGAGTTACGCCTAGAAGTCTGCAACCATCCAAACGGGGGAACTTGCTATCGTCCACAAAACTATACAAGACCGTTGCTTTCAATAGGACTAATCTTTGTCCAGAATCAAGCATATAAAGGTCTTTTTTCAAGTTTATTGTGGACACTCATCTGATAACGGTGAATATAACCCCAGGACTGTGGCACATCTCCATGGATAATATGCATACGCAAATTTCCACCTTCCACATGTGGTAATACCTTGCTTATCATGCTGTGCTTGCCCTATAATAACTTTTAAATGTTTAATATGTTGCAACAATTCTTAATTGTTTATCAATACATTTTGTAAACCATATCCAGTTATTAGCACTGTATATATATATATTTTTTTTTTATACATATTTTACTCATAACTCCCAACATGTCCAATTTCAGGAGGGACAAAATGCTCTCTACATGGACTTCCCCCTTAATATATGATTGGCGTCACCTATGTTGAAATATTTAATTGGTAAGAAAGGTATTTCAACACAGGTGTTTGCAATCATAAATTAAGAAGGAAGTCCAGGTAGAGAGCATTTTGTCCCTCCTGGAATGCATCATGGTGGGAGGTATATATTGTGTATATTAAATTTAAACCAATGGTCTATATTAGTTTTAAACTAATAGTTTAATAATGCCTGGGTACTGTTTATACAGTAGCTCCACCTAATTGAAAGACAACCATTTTATACAATTTTCTTGTAGTGGAACAAAGACACCTTAAACAATCCTAAAATACACATAGAAAAAATAAAATAATTTATCTTGTCACATGCAAGAATAGCATCAGGCTCTGTACTACTTACATACTGGGACAGGACTCTGGAGGATTGTTTCTGTGTGTCTCTATCTCTAGACCCAAATGGTTTAGTTGCATAACAGTTTACACAGGGCTGAGACACCCAGGCAGGGAGGAGGAGAAGCTGGGATCCCTGTATCACTTACAGCTCTCTCCACCCTCCTATCTCTCCTCTGGTCAGAAAGCTACATCAGTAGCTCATGAAACATGATATTCCTGTGTCTCTGCTTGCACTGCATACTGTCCTGCTCCCATTCTGGATCTGGCATTAAGAGGGAAAGCTAGTGATATCAGTGTGCTCTGGCTGGGGGGCCTGACAAAGGGGAGCCCGGGGTACAGTATGCCCTGTATCCCCCCCCTTAATCTGGCTATGTGTACAAAGATGCACAACCGTAGGATATCTTGGGGGTTTCTTTGTAAATTGAATACACTATATACTGTTAGGTAGCAATTTACACTAAAGGAAAAGAAAACGAGATCCTAGTGTAAATTTTTGCAAACAACCATTTTTGTGCTGGTAAAATGAACAGTTTTTAATTTCTATAGTAAAGCTTTGTTGTCATTTATGTAACCGGACCCTTTATTTATTCATTATTAGGACTTATTAGAGATTTATGGGCTGGTTATAGTAAATATTCCTTATCACACCAATGGACATGTGAGTAGATGAATTAAGGTCCAAAACTCTATAATTATTCACTAAAGATGAGTGCAACCACTAGAAGCATGTGAATCCTTCTCGGGGTTTGGAGGATATATACCATACTTACTTACTCTTCTGCAAGTGCCGGGAGACTCCGGAAGAGTGAGCAGTTTCCCCGCATCATGTCCACTTCCTAGTGAAGCAGGCAGTCTGAGGATATTCCACAGAGAAATTCAGTGCATGTATGGAGGGAGCGGGGCTTAATTACACAAATTTGTGTCATTAAGCCCCACCCCTCCTCATGGACCAGCGAATCATGGCCTTCTGGGGGTGGGGTTAGCGACTGACAGTCTAGCCCCGCCCCCCGGAGGTGCCAGCTTCGTCTCCTCTCCAGGCTTCTCCGGAGAGGTGACTTTAAAAGTTGGTAAGTATGCTATAAACCATGTGGTTTCACTTGTTTTCCATCTCTTGAGTATTGGAACCACGATACTGAACACCCGGATGTAAATGGACACTCCGCCGCTGAGCAACCACTCAGAGCCAGATTAAGGGGGGGCCCAGGGGATACGTTACCCTGGGACTCCCACATCTCAGGGGCCTCCCTTGCTGGCCCAAATTAGTTTTTCAGAGATTGAGACAGCCTTGTTTCTATCTCTGCACTGCAGCCATAACGGAAGCAGATGCCCGGCTGTTCTCCTCACAGAGAGCTCTGATTGCCAGAGCTCTCTGCTTTGGAAACATTGGGGTCGATTCAGACCTGATCGCTACGGTGCGTTTTCTCACAGGCTGCGATCAGGTCTGAACTGCGCATGCGTATGCACCACAATGCACAGGCGTGATGGACTACAGCAACGGGGATCGGCCAGTCAGCGACAGGATGGTGCGAAAATTCAGAACACGCGGGCAATCGCAAGGAGATTAACACGAAGAGGGCGTTTGTGGGTGGCAACTGACTGTTTCTAGAGAGTGTCCGTAAAAACGCAGGAGGGACCTGCCGTTTTGTGGGAGGATTTCTTATGCCAGCTCCGCCTCCGAACATCGCAGCGGCTGAGTAAGTCCTGGACTGAGCAGAAACTGCACAAACTGATGTTTGTGCAGTTCTGCTACACATGCGATCGCACACCTGCACACACACCATACCCTCCCCTGTATGCGGCGACTACCTGATCGCAGGGAAGCAAAAAACGCTATTATATTATGTTATTAGATAGGGAGTTTTGCCATGGTGCTTTCTCTGTCGGTGTGCAAAGGTAATATATGTTCTCCCAGCAATGTGGTTATAAAATTAAAGAACACGAAAGTGAGATCATAGTGTATACTGTTGTACAGTTGCGTAGATGTATGGTGGAATATAAAAACTCACCATATAAATGACAAACGTAGATATTGGACAATCTTAACATTGTCGTCTTATAGTGGTTGCAGGGCTGGATTTTCCTACAATGTAATAATGTTGATTCACTATTGGCAGATTCAGTTACCCAATCTGCCAGACTAACACCCTTGATATCAAAGAAAACTATTAACATGGCTTTGGATTTGGATTTGCTTTGTTGTCAGAAGAGGCAACCACAGTACTTTAAAAAAAAAAACTTTGTTCAGGGACAATGCTCATCCGTGAAAACACCTTCTCTCACTGTCCTTAGAGGATCAGCAGAAGGATATAGTCTCTCTTTCCGATCTATAAGTGACCACTGTTTGCAGGACAAATTTCCTGATCTTTATATCTAAGTTTTAGCAGGCAGATGGTTGTGTGAGATAGTTACACTTTGGATCAGTTCTACCCCCACCCATAGTAGTTTTCACAGAAATACAAAACAATTAAAATGAGTGAAGTAAGTGGAAAGTTACAAGGCGAGACAAGGAGTGACATCACACCAAGGACAGGACGGTGCTGTTTTGAATATCTGGGGGTATATTTACTAAAATTCGATTTTGGAATCATCTTTATGAATCTTCAAAATTGACTCAAATCAATTATTTTTTATTTTCTGCTGCCTTTCACTCTCTGTGCACACATACTGTAGTCAGTTGTTGGTAAACAAAATCTCTGCCTGCTTCCTGTTTATTGCATAATCTGGGGTGTGTGGTTTATTTAATGCGCAATTATACAACAGACAGCAGCAGAGCACAATATCGAACACTTTTGCCAAATTATATAATAATATGTCTTTTGAATATTTTTTTTAAATAAACCAAAGGTGCATTCTGTCATTGGTTGGGTGTCTATATGTGGCTCTTTATACTTATTCTCAGCAGGAGTTTGTGGATTACCTTTTTTGGTGGAAGGGGAACAAATTAGAACAATATACAGTAGTAACAATTAGTATTAGCTGCTTTATTAGCACATACTGGTATTTTACACAACAACCATTTGTCCCACAAGAATTTTTGCAGACAGGGTTGAATTGCTGAGGATGTAGGCATCATGGGATGAACCAGGGTAGCCAGTTACAATACTCATTATTTTAAAATTCATTATATCATCCAGCCAAATTGGCCAATATTGTGCTCTTGTGCTATCTATGGCACATTCACAGAATAAGTATGATGTCTATAAGTATAAATATGTGCACTATTCAACTCATAAAGCTGCTGATTGATCCTCCAGGCTTATCTCAGTCAGGTGGTAAATTGCATTATGCAGGTAGGTGCATACCTAAACATACCAAAACCTTGGACATGCATTATTACTACTTCCACACTGCTCTACATGCTTTTGGGGACTTAAAATTTAATCACTATCAATTTCCTACCATTAGAATGGTGCTTAGAAGCCAAAATCGAATGTCTAACATCACTCTAAACATTTGGAGATTTGAGGTTCGATTTTGAGTTCTATTTCAAATCGATTTGCAAATCGAATTTTAGTAAATGATGGTGATTCTATGTTGGGCTATAGGAAAACATCAATGTTTTAGAGAAATGCAATTTCTATTGGGATGCGAGTTAAATTTGGCTTTAGAATGAATTTGACATTCGATTTGGTCTTTAGTAAATCTCTTCAATCCAAATCAAACGGAAGTCGAATGCCAAATCCCTTGAAACTCCAAAATTGAATTTTAGTAAATATACCCCTGAAGTTCTACTTGTACACCATCTCAGTTCATTTGCTGGTCCCAGAAAGTGCAACTGCTATTACTTTTACCACCTCTGTTCCTCTTTTAGTGATCTCTTACGGATCACAAGTTCTGCAACTATGCAAAAAAACAAAAAAAAAACAAGTGCTGTGGCTTTTGGATAACCACAAAAAATGCCCCACCACGCACCTTCCTAGAAGTCATGTTTGCCAGCAGCTGACAATCTTGACATTGTTTACAGAATTCATCTTCTACGTCTCCACCTTCCATTGTCCATTGTTAACATTCTGACTGTTAACATTCAGAATTTCCCATACTTATAATGGGAAATGCAATCTGGACGAATATAGTAAAACAAAAATGTAAAAAAAAAAAAAAACTGCAGTGAGCCAGCTGAAGCTGGTGTAATCACTAGAGATGAGCGGGTTCGGTTTCTCTGAATCCGAACCCGCACGAACTTCATGTTTTTTTCACGGGTCCGAGCAGACTCGGATCCTCCCGCCTTGCTCGGTTAACCCGAGCGCGCCCGAACGTCATCATGACGCTGTCGGATTCTCGCGAGACTCGGATTCTATATAAGGAGCCGCGCGTCGCCGCCATTTTCACACGTGCATTGAGATTGATAGGGAGAGGACGTGGCTGGCGTCCTCTCCATTTAGATTAGGGTTGAGAGAGAGAGAGAGAGATTGACCTGAGGCTGTGATACTGTAGAAGAGAGTGCAGAGTTTAGTGACTGACGACCACAGTGACCACCAGACAGTGCAGTTGTTTGTTTTATTTAATATATCCGTTCTCTGCCTGAAAAAAACGATACACACAGTGACTCAGTCACATACCATATCTGTGTGCACTGCTCAGCCCAGTGTGCTGCATCAATGTATATATATATCTGACTGTGCTCAGCTCACACAGCTTATAATTGTGGGGGAGACTGGGGAGCACTGCAGTGCCAGTTATAGGTTATAGCAGGAGCCAGGAGTACATAATATTATATTAAAATTAAACAGTGCACACTTTTGCTGCAGGAGTGCCACTGCCAGTGTGACTAGTGACCAGTGACCTGACCACCAGTATATATAATATTAGTAGTATACTATCTCTTTATCAACCAGTCTATATTAGCAGCAGACACAGTACAGTGCGGTAGTTCACGGCTGTGGCTACCTCTGTGTCGGCACTCGGCAGCCCGTCCATAATTGTATATACCACCTAACCGTGGTTTTTTTTTCTTTCTTTATAGTCATACTAGTTACGAGTATACTATCTCTTTATCAACCAGTCTATATTAGCAGCAGACACAGTACAGTGCGGTAGTTCACGGCTGTGGCTACCTCTGTGTCGGCACTCGGCAGCCCGTCCATAATTGTATATACCACCTAACCGTGGTTTTTTTTTCTTTCTTTATACATACATACTAGTTACGAGTATACTATCTCTTTATCAACCAGTCTATATTAGCAGCAGACACAGTACAGTGCGGTAGTTCACGGCTGTGGCTACCTCTGTGTCGGCACTCGGCAGCCCGTCCATAATTGTATATACCACCTAACCGTGTTTTTTTTTTCTTTCTTTATACATACATACTAGTTACGAGTATACTATCTCTTTATCAACCAGTCTATATATTAGCAGCAGACACAGTACAGTGCGGTAGTTCACGGCTGTGGCTACCTCTGTGTCGGCACTCGGCAGCCCGTCCATAATTGTATATACCACCTAACCGTGTTTTTTTTTTCTTTCTTTATAGTCATACTAGTTACGAGTATACTATCTCTTTATCAACCAGTCTATATTAGCAGCAGACACAGTACAGTGCGGTAGTTCACGGCTGTGGCTACCTCTGTGTCGGCACTCGGCAGCCCGTCCATAATTGTATATACCACCTAACCGTGTTTTTTTTTTCTTTCTTTATACATACATACTAGTTACGAGTATACTATCTCTTTATCAACCAGTCTATATATTAGCAGCAGACACAGTACAGTGCGGTAGTTCACGGCTGTGGCTACCTCTGTGTCGGCACTCGGCAGCCCGTCCATAATTGTATATACCACCTAACCGTGTTTTTTTTTTCTTTCTTTATAGTCATACTAGTTACGAGTATACTATCTCTTTATCAACCAGTCTATATTAGCAGCAGACACAGTACAGTGCGGTAGTTCACGGCTGTGGCTACCTCTGTGTCGGCACTCGGCAGCCCGTCCATAATTGTATATACCACCTAACCGTGGTTTTTTTTTCTTTCTTTATACATACATACTAGTTACGAGTATACTATCTTTTTATCAACCAGTCTATATTAGCAGCAGACACAGTACAGTGCGGTAGTTCACGGCTGTGGCTACCTCTGTGTCGGCACTCGGCAGCCCGTCCATAATTGTATATACCACCTAACCGTGGTTTTTTTTTCTTTCTTTATACATACATACTAGTTACGAGTATACTATCTCTTTATTTATTTATTTATTTATTACCAGTTATTTATATAGCGCGCACATATTCCGCAGCGCTTTCCAGAGAATATTTGGCCATTCACATCAGTCCCTGCCCCAGTGGAGCTTACAATCTATATTCCCTACCACATGTACACGCACACACATTCATGCTAGGGTTAATTTTGTTGGGATCCAATTAACCTACCAGTATATTTTTGGATTGTGGGAGGAAACCGGAGTACCCGGAGGAAACCCACGCAAGTACGGGGAGAATATACAAACTCCACACAGTTGGGCCATGGTGGGAATCGAACCCATGACCTCAGTGCTGTGAGGCAGTAATGCTAACCATTACACCATCCGTACTGCCCTTTATCAACCAGTCTATATATTAGCAGCAGACACAGTACAGTGCGGTAGTTCACGGCTGTGGCTACCTCTGTGTCGGCACTCGGCAGCCCGTCCATAATTGTATATACCACCTAACCGTGGTTTTTTTTTCTTTCTTTATACATACATACTAGTTACGAGTATACTATCTCTTTATCAACCAGTCTATATTAGCAGCAGACACAGTACAGTGCGGTAGTTCACGGCTGTGGCTACCTCTGTGTCGGCACTCGGCAGCCCGTCCATAATTGTATACTAGTATCCAATCCATCCATCTCCATTGTTTACCTGAGGTGCCTTTTAGTTGTGCCTATTAAAATATGGAGAACAAAAATGTTGAGGTTCCAAAATTAGGGAAAGATCAAGATCCACTTCCACCTCGTGCTGAAGCTGCTGCCACTAGTCATGGCCGAGACGATGAAATGCCAGCAACGTCGTCTGCCAAGGCCGATGCCCAATGTCATAGTACAGAGCATGTCAAATCCAAAACACCAAATATCAGTAAAAAAAGGACTCCAAAACCTAAAATAAAATTGTCGGAGGAGAAGCGTAAACTTGCCAATATGCCATTTACCACACGGAGTGGCAAGGAACGGCTGAGGCCCTGGCCTATGTTCATGGCTAGTGGTTCAGCTTCACATGAGGATGGAAGCACTCAGCCTCTCGCTAGAAAAATGAAAAGACTAAAGCTGGCAAAAGCAGTAGCACCGCAAAGAACTGTGCGTTCTTCGAAATCCCAAATCCACAAGGAGAGTCCGACTCCAATTGTGTCGGTTGCGATGCCTGACCTTCCCAACACTGGACGTGAAGAGCATGCGCCTTCCACCATTTGCACGCCCCCTGCAAGTGATGGAAGGAGCACCCGCAGTCCAGTTCCTGATAGTCAGATTGAAGATGTCAGTGTTGAAGTACACCAGGATGAGGAGGATATGGGTGTTGCTGGCGCTGGGGAGGAAATTGACCAGGAGGATTCTGATGGTGAGGTGGTTTGTTTAAGTCAGGCACCCGGGGAGACACCTGTTGTCCGTGGTAGGAATATGGCCGTTGACATGCCTGGTGAAAATACCAAAAAAATCAGCTCTTCGGTGTGGAAGTATTTCACCAGAAATGCGGACAACAGGTGTCAAGCCGTGTGTTCCCTTTGTCAAGCTGTAATAAGTAGGGGTAAGGACGTTAACCACCTCGGAACATCCTCCCTTATACGTCACCTGCAGCGCATTCATAATAAGTCAGTGACAAGTTCAAAAACTTTGGGTGACAGCGGAAGCAGTCCACTGACCAGTAAATCCCTTCCTCTTGTAACCAAGCTCACGCAAACCACCCCACCAACTCCCTCAGTGTCAATTTCCTCCTTCCCCAGGAATGCCAATAGTCCTGCAGGCAATGTCACTGGCAATTCTGACGAGTCCTCTCCTGCCTGGGATTCCTCCGATGCATCCTTGCGTGTAACGCCTACTGCTGCTGGCGCTGCTGTTGTTGCTGCTGGGAGTCGATGGTCATCCCAGAAGGGAAGTCGTAAGCACACTTTTACTACTTCCACCAAGCAATTGACTGTCCAACAGTCCTTTGCGAGGAAGATGAAATATCACAGCAGTCATCCTGTTGCAAAGCGGATAACTGAGGCCTTGACAACTATGTTGGTGTTAGACGTGCGTCCGGTATCCGCCGTTAGTTCACAGGGAACTAGACAATTTCTTGAGGTAGTGTGCCCCCGTTACCAAATACCATCTAGGTTCCACTTCTCTAGGCAGGCGATACCGAGAATGTACACGGACGTCAGAAAAAGACTCACCAGTGTCCTAAAAAATGCAGTTGTACCCAATGTCCACTTAACCACGGACATGTGGACAAGTGGAGCAGGGCAGGGTCAGGACTATATGACTGTGACAGCCCACTGGGTAGATGTATGGACTCCCGCCGCAAGAACAGCAGCGGCGGCACCAGTAGCAGCATCTCGCAAACGCCAACTCTTTCCTAGGCAGGCTACGCTTTGTATCACCGGTTTCCAGAATACGCACACAGCTGAAAACCTCTTACGGCAACTGAGGAAGATCATCGCGGAATGGCTTACCCCAATTGGACTCTCCTGTGGATTTGTGGCATCGGACAACGCCAGCAATATTGTGTGTGCATTAAATCTGGGCCAATTCCAGCACGTCCCATGTTTTGCACATACCTTGAATTTGGTGGTGCAGAATTTTTTAAAAAACGACAGGGGCGTGCAAGAGATGCTGTCGGTGGCCAGAAGAATTGCGGGACACTTTCGGCGTACAGGCACCACGTACAGAAAACTGGAGCACCACCAAAAACTACTGAACCTGCCCTGCCATCATCTGAAGCAAGAAGTGGTAACGAGGTGGAATTCAACCCTGTATTTGCTTCAGAGGTTGGAGGAGCAGCAAAAGGCCATTCAAGCCTGTACAATTGAGCACGATATAGGAGGTGGGATGCACCTGTCTCAAGCGCAGTGGAGAATGATTTCAACGTTGTGCAAGGTTCTGATGCCCTTTGAACTTGCCACACGTGAAGTCAGTTCAGACACTGCCAGCCTGAGTCAGGTCATTCCCCTCATCAGGCTTTTGCAGAAGAAGCTGGAGACATTGAAGGAGGAGCTAACACGGAGCGATTCCGCTAGGCATGTGGGACTTGTGGATGGAGCCCTTAATTCGCTTAGCAAGGATTCACGGGTGGTCAATCTGTTGAAATCAGAGCACTACATTTTGGCCACCGTGCTCGATCCTAGATTTAAAGCCTACCTTGGATCTCTCTTTCCGGCAGACACAAGTCTGCTGGGGTTCAAAGACCTGCTGGTGAGTAAATTGTCAAGTCAAGCGGAACGCGACCTGTCAACAACATCTCCTCCTTCACATTCTCCCGCAACTGGGGGTGCGAGGAAAAGGCTCAGAATTCCGAGCCCACCCGCTGGCGGTGATGCAGGGCAGTCTGGAGCGACTGCTGATGCTGACATCTGGTCCGGACTGAAGGACCTGACAACGATTACGGACATGTCGTCTACTGTCACTGCATATGATTCTCTCCCCATTGAAAGAATGGTGGAGGATTATATGAGTGACCGCATCCAAGTAGGCACGTCACACAGTCCGTACTTATACTGGCAGGAAAAAGAGGCAATTTGGAGGCCCTTGCACAAACTGGCTTTATTCTACCTAAGTTGCCCTCCCACAAGTGTGTACTCCGAAAGAGTGTTTAGTGCCGCCGCTCACCTTGTCAGCAATCGGCGTACGAGGTTACATCCAGAAAATGTGGAGAAGATGATGTTCATTAAAATGAATTATAATCAATTCCTCCGTGGAGACATTGACCAGCAGCAATTGCCTCCACAAAGTACACAGGGAGCTGAGATGGTGGATTCCAGTGGGGACGAATTGATAATCTGTGAGGAGGGGGATGTACACGGTGATATATCGGAGGATGATGATGAGGTGGACATCTTGCCTCTGTAGAGCCAGTTTGTGCAAGGAGAGATTAATTGCTTCTTTTTGGTGGGGGTCCAAACCAACCCGTCATATCAGTCACAGTCGTGTGGCAGACCCTGTCACTGAAATGATGGGTTGGTTAAAGTGTGCATGTCCTGTTTATACAACATAAGGGTGGGTGGGAGGGCCCAAGGACAATTCCATCTTGCACCTCTTTTTTCTTTTCTTTTTCTTTGCGTCATGTGCTGTTTGGGGAGGGTTTTTTGGAAGGGACATCCTGCGTGACACTGCAGTGCCACTCCTAGATGGGCCCGGTGTTTGTGTCGGCCACTAGGGTCGCTTATCTTACTCACACAGCTACCTCATTGCGCCTCTTTTTTTCTTTGCGTCATGTGCTGTTTGGGGAGGGTTTTTTGGAAGGGACATCCTGCGTGACACTGCAGTGACACTCCTAGATGGGCCCGGTGTTTGTGTCGGCCACTAGGGTCGCTTATCTTACTCACACAGCTACCTCATTGCGCCTCTTTTTTTCTTTGCGTCATGTGCTGTTTGGGGAGGGTTTTTTGGAAGGGACATCCTGCGTGACACTGCAGTGCCACTCCTAGATGGGCCCGGTGTTTGTGTCGGCCACTAGGGTCGCTAATCTTACTCACACAGCTACCTCATTGCGCCTCTTTTTTTCTTTGCGTCATGTGCTGTTTGGGGAGGGTTTTTTGGAAGGGCCATCCTGCGTGACACTGCAGTGCCACTCCTAGATGGGCCCGGTGTTTGTGTCGGCCACTAGGGTCGCTTATCTTACTCACACAGCGACCTCGGTGCAAATTTTAGGACTAAAAATAATATTGTGAGGTGTGAGGTATTCAGAATAGACTGAAAATGAGTGGAAATTATGGTTTTTGAGGTTAATAATACTTTGGGATCAAAATGACCGCCAAATTCTATGATTTAAGCTGTTTTTTAGGTTTTTTGGAAAAAAACACCCGAATCCAAAACACACCCGAATCCGACAAAAAAAATTCGGTGAGGTTTTGCCAAAACGCGGTCGAACCCAAAACACGGCCGCGGAACCGAACCCAAAACCAAAACACAAAACCCGAAAAATTTCCGGCGCTCATCTCTAGTAATCACAGGGCAGTACTGCGATATGAGTACCTCTGCACAGCTTTCTCTGCCCACCTGCAAAGAAAGCTATGCAGGGGGCCAGCAGTATGATCAGCTATGTGTGCGCAATGGCACGCCTTAAAAAAAAAGTTTTAAAAAAATCATACTTACCCATCCAGGAGCCGGAGATCGGTGCTCCGGTGAGTGCTCCCGAGCATCGGTACCTCCTGCTGCTGTGCTGTGACCCCTGTGCAGTAAAGTGATGCTGCGAAAAGCAGCAGCTCACTTTACAGCACCGGGAGTCACAGCACAGCAGCAGGATCCGACACCCGGCAGCCTACTGGAAGCAGCGATCACCGCCTTCTGGATGAGTATGTATAATTAACGGTGGGGAGGTCTCGGAGCAGCGCTGGGTTAGTTGCGATGGGGGGGGGTGGATACCCGGTGGCGGTAGGTAGCGATGGATGGCGGCGCATGCACAGCAGGACACTGAGGTATTTTTTGCAAAAAATACTCGGATAATGCGGCGGAGTGGCATCGCAGGGACAGAGCTTTCTCCCAAGCTCTGTCCCTGTATGCAGTAATTGATAGATCCATATGATGTAGTCAATTATCGCATAGCGAGTTTGGACGATTTTATCACCTGTCATCCGCTTCCTCAGATGCGGATGGTGATAAATGTGGCCCTTATACAGTGACATATTTATTACATTTTGTACATATTCTGATGAACATTTTCTTTCATTTATTTTTGGTATTGGGATGTTCCTATAATCAGGCTGTAGAGCTAATTGCATAAGTTGTCTTATTTTGGGCATGCCTATATTTATGTAACGTTATGCTACTGTATGTCAATAATTGTGACCTCTGTGTTGTTCTTAGTGATGTTTTACGTGAAAACAAAAAAACTATTTCTGTTGTTTGGAGTTTGTGTGGAAATAACTGAGATTCCACTAAGGCTTCCAAAGGAAATGGGATCTTAGGATTTATTAAGTTAGATTTGTATTTGAAAAGTAAAGGCAAACATTACCTTTGCGAGCACGCCTGCAATGTACAGTAATAGCACTGATATGTTTAATAAAACACATAGTAAAATATCAAGGCATGGCACTGATTAGCAAACGTTGTTTCAGACGATAAATATCTAAATGAAAGTGTAACACGATACCTGCCATGGGAGAATTCCTACTAGCGTCCATCTTACTTAAGCTTTTCAAATATTATTTTACATTGGATTTTTTTTTCTCTTTACTAAAACAGAAACTAATAAAGGAATTCGCACTTTTTTAGAACACAATTAAAGGGCGTATTAGTATTTTGTAGGTTTTTTTCCTCTTACACTTCTATTCATGCAATGAGATTTAATGTGCTGAAAATAATCTCAGTACTTAAGAATAACATTGTTTTTTTATTTTACAAGACATTTTTTAATTTGTTTAATTTGATGCAAATCATGTGGAACACACTAGAAGCAGAGGTGTCAGCAATATAAAGGCAATATTGCTGTAGAAAGGGATTAAACTGTGATCCCAGGGCAATCTCTCTGTGTTTGACTAGGAGCCACTTGTTTCATTTCCATTACTTGGACAATACAAATTAGAATTTCTGCGTTGTGCGTTCATCCTGCGAAATTCTATCTATAAAATCGTCAGTCTTATAGGAACAAATAAATGTTTGTATTAGGAGTGTGTTGCCGTCAGTCATCAATAAGCACATTTACATTGTAACACATCTAAATACGTGTCACACTGCACAGTGAATTGGGGGGTCCAGATCCAATTGAACCCCAATTTGGAGCTGCTAATCTGGAGAAGTGGAGTCTAACAGACTCTTCAGTTTTCAACAAGAACTGCCACAAGGCAGGATGGGCTTCACGACTGGAAGCTCTCCAAGTTAGCAAAGGGTGAGACTGGTGTGGGACAAGGAGATACAAGAACACTCCTGGAGGCAGAAGCAGCGAGGCATGTGGCACGGGTCAGGAGGCACTGAAGATAGGAAATGACACAAGAGCAACTAAAATGCCGTAAGTGAAGCTGGAGCACTTAAGGTGTCACAGAGAGAACTATGGAATTTTAATATGCTGAATGGACCAGGCACAAGCATTGCAGAAAAGGTTTGGAGCTGGAGACACAGGAACACCAGGAACAAGCTTGAGCACTGAAGGACCAAAGGAGAACTGGAGACACTAGGAAGCCAGGAGCCAGTCTGCAAAGGGGAATGGTTAGTGTGGCTTCCTGAATCTTCAGGAAAGATGGCGAGCTGCATGCACTGATCCCTGCACAAGATCATGAGAAGACAAGGGGGATCTAGCACTATGGTGGACTACAGCAGACGTTCATGCCCTCACCAAGGGAGCCCTGTTGCCACACAGGGCCTGGTATGCGACACCTGCAGTTCGGTGTGTAATGGTATGACACAAAGGTGTTGATGCAGAGGAAAGCATAAAATCACTCAAAGTATAACTAGAAGAATGTGCGAATCTGCAGATTTGTGTGATTGCGGTACTTATGCCGTAGTTCAGTTGGAAAGGCGCACCAGTGATGGGAAGTGGCTTTCTAACATTGGACAGGTACCGTAAAGCTCTATTTGTTCAACTGCAGACACATTGAGAGTGGTTCATAGACACAAACATCTGAGAAACCAGTTTTAGTATTTGCAGGTGATCAGGGACTGATCAAATAGCGGATGATGATAACGGTTGCCAGCACTTCCGTACAATTTGCGATTGTACCGCTGATGCTGATTGGAGCTGGATATGTTGCTTGGTCATGGATTATGTTTCTGTGAGTGTTTTGTTTTGTTCTTTTTCTCGTATGCGAGACGGTGAGATTTCTCTGAAGTCATAGGGAAGTATTTCAGGTGTCATTGATGCCAACAAGTGTACCCGTATTTTGCAAGTAAAACAAGTGCCTATAAGTGTTGGAGCAAGTGATGTACTGTATGCATCACATAAACATAGGCTACTTATGCCAACTTGCGCAATTGTGGACAGTTTGGCAACAGCCCCGAAATTTTAGGTTTATTTCTCTATTTAAATATTTTTTTATTTGTTCAAATTATTATTACTTGCTTCTAAGATTGTAGTTATGGTGAGTTGTCCAGTTGTTAATGTAGTTTCCCAATGTGCTCCTCGCTTCCACATAAAAGAAATACATTAGGGTACAGATCCATATTGTGTTGTCATTTAATCCTGCATATAAAGATAAATTGTCATGTCATTTATTGCATCTATCTTGATTTTTTTTAATTGCTGTATTTATAGCAGCCTGTCTTATTTAACCCCGTCTTCTAATGAATTCTGTTTTTTAACCCGCAACACAAATAAATAAACTGCTACGGTACATCTTTCTCTTGTAATTAACTCACAGCACCGGAAACCATTGTATTTTGTTACCAAGCATTAAGGCTTCAGTATGATGCAGGGAACACATGGAAATTGCCACAAAGCAAATGTTTGGGAAGAAGTGTATGTGTACAGGTTCATTTGCTTACATGACTATTAATGCATGAACTTGAATTAAGGACTGATACTTACTGCATTGTCCACAGTTGGGTCCCAAATCACAGGCACTATTTGTGCTCAGAAAAGCCGCAGTAGTGACCATAGGCAAATGGCAGCTACTGTACCTTATAATATGTGCCGGTTGGCAACTTTAGTGTAAGCGTCTGGTTTATACAAGGCATACAGTATGTTATATGTGCTCAGTGTCGGACTGAGGCATAAAGGGCCCACCGAGGGAATGCAGTGGTAGGGGCCCATGGTTAGAGGTGTGGCCAGTTTCCTGAAGGGTTGTGGCCAGCCACCACATCGGTTTGCCTAACCATGAGAGAGAGCATGGGCTGGGCTCCTTCATAAATATATATAGTAAATACTGCTAAAGCATGCATAATAATTAGGGATGTGCACTGGGCATTTTTCGGGTTTTGTGTTTTGGTTTTGGATTCGGTTCCGCGGTCGTGTTTTGGATTCGGACGCATTTTGGCAAAACCTCCCTTAAGAATTTTTGTCGGATTCGGGTGTGTTTTGGATTTGGGTGTTTTTTTTCAAAAACCCCTCAAAACAGCTTAAATCATAGAATTTGGGGTAATTTTGATACTATAGTATTATTAACCTCAAAAAACATAATTTCCACTCATTTCCAGTCTATTCTGAACACCTCACAATATTATTTTTAGTCCTAAAATTTGCACCGAGGTCGCTGGATGACTAAGCTAAGCGACCCAAGTGGGCGGCACAAACACCTGGCCCATCTAGGAGTGGCACTGCAGTGTCAGACAGGATGGCACTTAAAAAAATAGTCCCCAAATAGCACATGAAACAAAGATTAAAAAAATAAAAAAAAAGAGGTGCAAGATGGAATTGTCCTTGGGCCCTCCCACCCACCCTTATGTTGTATAAACAGGACATGTACACTTTAACAAACCCATCATTTCAGCGTCAGGGTCTGCCACACGACTGTGGCTGAAATGACTGGTTGGTTTGGGCACCCACCAAAAAAGAAGCAATCAATCTCTCCTTGCACAAACTGGCTTTACAGAGGCAGGATGTCCACCTCCTCCTCATTGTCCGATTCCTCACCCCTTTCACTGTGTACATCCCCCTCCTCACAGAGTATTAATTCGTCCCCACTGGAATCCACCATCACAGGTCCCTGTGTACTTTCTGGAGGCAATTGCTGGTAAATGTCTCCACGGACGAATTGATTATACGGTAATTCATTTTGATGAACATCATCTTCTCCACATTTTCTGGAAGTAACCTCCTACGCCGATCGCTGACAAGGTTACCGGCTGCACTAAACACTCTTTCGGAGTACACACTGGAGGGGGGGCAACTTAGGTAAAATAAAGCCAGTTTGTGCAAGGGCCTCCAAAATGCCTCTTTTTCCTGCCAGAATACGTACAGACTGTCTGACATGCCTACTTGGATGCTGTCACTCATATAATCCTCCACCATTTTTTCAATGGTGATAAAATCATATGCAGTGACAGTAGACGACATGTCAGTAATCGTTGGCAGGTCCTTCAGTCCGGACCAGATGTCAGCTATCGCTCCTGACTGCCCTGCATCACCGCCAGCGAGTGGTTCTGGAAATTTTATCCTTTTTCTGGCAGCTGCAGTGGCAGTAGAAAATGAAGGAGGAGCTGTTGGCGGGTCACGTTCCGCTTGACTTGACAATTGTCTCACCAGCAGGTCTTTGAACATGTGCAGACTAGTGTCTGCCAGACAGAGAGATACAACATAGGCTTTAAACCTAGGATCGAGAACGGTGGCCAAAATGTAGTGCTCTGATTTCAACAGATTGACCACCCGTGAATCCTGGTTAAGCGAATGAAGGGCTTTATCCACAAGTCCCACATGCCTAGCGGAATCGCTACATATTAGCTCCTCCTTCAATCTCTACAGCTGCTTCTGCAAAAGCCTGATGAGGGGAATGACCTGACTCATGCTGACAGTGTCTGAACTGACTTCACGTGTGGCAAGTTCAAAGGGTTGCAGAACCTTGCACAATGTTGATATCATTCTCCACTACACTTGAGTTAGGTGCATTCCCCCTCCTTTGCCTACATCATAGGCAGATGTATAGGCTTGAATGGCCTTTTGCTGCTCCTCCATCCTCTGAAGCATATAGAGGGTTGAATTCCACCTTGTTACCACCTCTTGCTTCAGCTGATGGCAGGGCATGTTCAGGAGTGTTTGCTGGTGCTCTAGTCTTCGGCACGCGGTGGCTGAATGCCGAAAGTGGCCCGCAATTCTTCTGGCCACCGACAGCATCTCTTGCATGCCCCTGTCGTTTTTAAAAAAATTCTGCACCACCAAATTCATTGTATGTGCAAAACATGGGACGTGCTGGAATTTGCCCACATGTAATGCACGCACAATATTGGTGGCATTGTCCGATGTCACAAATCCCCAGGAGAGTCCAACTGGGGTAAGCCAATCTGCGATGATGTTCCTCAGTTTCCGTAAGAGGATGTCAGCTGTGTGCGTCTTATGGAAAGCGGTGATACAAAGCGTAGTTGGTGTTTGCGAGATGCTGCTACTGGTGCCGCCGCTGCTATTGTTGCTGCGGGAGGCAATACATCTACCCAGTGGGCTGTCACAGTCATATAGTCCTTAGTCTGCCCTGCTCCACTTGTCCACATGTCCGTGGTTAAGTGGACATTGGGTACAACTGCATTTTTTAGGACACTGGTGACTCTTTTTCTGACGTCTGTGTACATTCTCGGTATCGCCTGCCTAGAGAAGTGGAACCTAGATGGTATTTGGTACCGGGGACACACTACCTCAAGCAATTCTCTAAGTACCTGTGAAATAACGGCGGATACCGGACGCACGTCTAACACCAACATAGTTGTCAAGGCCTGAGTTATCCGCTTTGCAACAGGATGACTGCTGTGATATTTCATCTTCCTCGCAAAGGACTGTTGGACAGTCAATTGCTTACTGGAAGTCGTACAAGTGGTCTTCCGACTTCCCCTCTGGGATGACGATCGACTCCCAGCAGCAACAACAGTAGCGCCGGTAGCAGTAGGCGTTACACTCAAGGATCCATCGGAGGAATCCCAGTTAGGAGAGGACTCGTCAGACTTGCCAGTGACATGGCCTGCAGGACTATTGGCGTTCCTGTCTAAAGAGGAAATTGACATTGAGGGAGTTGGTGGTGTGGTTTGCAGGAGCTTGGGTACAAGAGGAAGAAGGGATTTAGATGTCGGTGGACTGCTTCCGCTGTCACCCAAAGTTTTTGAACTTGTGAATGACTTATGATGAATGCGCTCCAGGTGACGTATAAGGGAGGATGTTCCTAGGTGGTTAACGTCCTTACCCCTACTTATTACAGCTTGACAAAGGCAACACACGGCTTGACACCAGTTGTCCGCATTTCTGTTGAAATAATTGCACCGAAGAGGTGATTTTTTTTGTATTTTGACCAGGCATGTCAATGGCCTTATTCATCCCACGGACAGCAGGTGTCTCCCCGGATGCCTGACTTAAACAAACCACCTCTCCATCAGAATCCTCCATGTTAATTTCCTCCTCAGCGCCAGCAACACCCATATCCTCATCCTGGTGTACTTCAACAGTGACATCTTCAATTTGAATATCAGGAACTGGACTGCGGTGCTCCTTCAGGCACTTGCAGGGGGCGTGCAAATGGTGGAAGGAGCCACCTCTTCCCGTCCAGTGTTGGGAAGGTCAGGCATCGCAACCGACACAATTGGACTCTCCTTGGGGAATTGTGATTTAGAAGAACGCACAGTTCTTTGCTGTGCTTTTGCCAGCTTAACTCTTCATTTTTCCAGCGGGAGGATGAGTGCTTCCATCCTCATGTGAAGTTGAACCACTAGTCATGAGGAACATAGGAGAGGGCCTTAGCCATTCCTTGCCACTCCGTGTCTTAAATGGCATATTGTCAAGTTTACACTTCTCCTCAGACGCTTTTAATTTAGATTTTTGGGTCATTTTACTGAACTTTTGTTTTTTGGATTTTACATGCTCTCTACTATGACATTGGGCATCGGCCTTGGCAGACGACATTGATGGCATTTCATTGTCTCTGCCATGACTAGTGGCAGCAGCTTCAGCACTAGGTGGAAGTGGATCTTGATCTTTACCTATTTTACCCTCCACATTTTTGTTCTCCTTTTTTTAATGTGTGGAATTAGACGGCAGTAATGTCTGGAATTAGATACCACTAGATAGATACCAGATACCACTGTGACTGGAATGATGATGACCTATGCACAGTGACAGGACACTACCACAGCACCCTACAGCAGCAAGATGCAGCACAAGACACTGGACTTTTAGTCACCACAATGCAGCACTGATACTGAACACAGTTATTAAGCACTGATGAGGATACTAGAACTGACATTGGGCAGCGAGAACAGCACTGGACTACTGTACTGTACTGTACTACTATATACTGGTCACCACAATGCAGCACTGATACTGAGCACAGATATTGAGCACTGTTCAGGATACTAGAACTGACACGGAGCAGCAAAATACAGCAATGGACTACTGTACTGTACTACTATATACTGGTTGCCACAATGCAGCACTGATACTGAGCACAGATATTGAGCACTGTTCAGGATACTAGAACTGACAATGGGCAGCGAGAACAGCACTGGACTACTGTACTGTACTGTACTACTATATACTGGTCACCACAATGCAGCACTGATACTGAGCACAGATATTGAGCTGATATTTAGCTGATATTGGGCTATTCAGGCAGAGAACATAGCCACATCCTCTCCGCTCAATCTACAATGCACAAGTGAAAATGGCGGTGATGCGCGGCTCTTTCTATGGAATCCAAATCTCGCGAGAATCTGACAGAGGGATGATGACGTTTTCCCCCGTCCGGGTTTTGCGAGTAAGGCGGGAAGAACCGAGGCTGCCTCGGACCCGTGTAAACCCCGTGAAGTTCGGGGGGGTTCAGATCTCGACGAACCGAACCCGCTCATCTCTAATAATAATAATGTACCAGAGTAATACACCATAGTCCTGTGCGTATAAGGTAACATGTATAATGTACAATTCAAGTGCACAGTCTGGAACCTGATCTATAGTGGATCCTGATCTATAGACATTGGGGCCCACCTGTGGTGTCCCCTGTACCCCTGTGGGTCAGTCCAACCCTGCATATGCTGACCTCCCACTCTGATGAGCAATTCACCAATCAGTGGCAGTGGAGAATTTGCAATATGCAATAACCAGAGGAACCGAGATGGGGAAGGTATGAATTACCTTGGCCGCTGTATGAGCTTGGGATTGCAGGGGAGGCGCAACACCCTATGATGTGACCACATCCCCACTCAATGAGGTGATGTAGCTACGTCTTCAGCACATGGGTCCTACCAATAATAAGCAGGTCACTAGTACCAGGTTCCGCCGTCATCATCATTATATGATATTTGCACTTGACCCTGTCCGCCTAGAAATAATACTTTCCTAAATGCATATATGCATGTCTTTGTCCTGGTCTGCCTCTAACACACTCTTGCTGTGCACACTCTCTGTAAAAAGGCTCCCATACAGCCCTGCCCTGCCTTTCCAGGTGCAATCAAGTGTAAGTGGCAGAATCACAACATTTACAATAGACTCATACCGCGGGCACACTGTTCTCAGGGTGGGACTGGCCCACAGGGGTGCAGGGGCATTTCCCCAATTTACACCACTGTTTGATGGACCCACCTACTCTTCTAATTTCAGGTTCCAGACAATGCACTCAAAGTTTTCATTGTTACTTTCTCACAGGGTCAGTTATCTGGTATCTCAGGTACATAGATGAACAGACCATGCACTGTAGTATCCATATTGTCTGCAGGCTGTGTCCTCTCTTATGGTTGGCCAAGCCTCTATGATGGCTGACCACACCCCTTGAGCATGGGCCCCTACCACTGCTTTAACCCGTGTGGCCCTTCGAGCCCCAGTCTGACACTGCAAGTTATTACAATTTCAAAGTAAAGAAAGTGATTTCAATTTTTATGAGCAGTGTCTCTGGGTTGGGTATGTGTGGCCAGCTGGCGGGATGTAGTGGTCGGTTTCGTGACTGGTTGTCTCCTGACCGCCGGTCACATAACTACATCCCGTGTCTCTCACTAACAGCACAAGTCGTATATAATACTACTGCCTGTATTATAGTCATTTAGTGACTGATTATAGCTGATTCAATCCACCAGGCAGTGCCCACACTCTACCATTTTCCAGGCGCAGATTATCAGAGAGAGTCCAACACTCCTCACTTTACTGCAGCGTCCTGCAAACTCACTTCCCGCGCAGCACAGAGGGCACACAGATATACCCCTCCTCCCTTTCACATTGCTTGTGAACAATTCATGCCAGAGGGCTCATCCATCCCTATTACAGCCTCTCTCGTCTGTTTACATCCAAACACATGTTCAAAAAGTTCAATGTGCTGAAAATTCTGTATTTTTATAATGGCCGGTCGGCCGTTTGCCCGCTGTGAGCCCTCTCTCTGCTTCACTGCAATTGATCCCTAAGGCAGCAGAAAAGTTAATAATAGTGGTTTGCCAATCCACCTAATAACTATAAAGATTCAGTCCATGCTGACGTTTTACACTGTGTCTACTATATGTATCCTTGAAGTATCCATTAAAGGAAATCTTGATTAGGAATCAAAATACAGTACAATAATAACAATATGTCATAATATATTAAGTATATTTACTAAACAGCACCAAATAATGGGCCTAATTCAGTTAGGATTGCAAATTCTGCTAATTAGCAGAAATTGCAATCCTTTGGGTCGCATGCTGAAGGGGCGCCCATCACAGGGCAAGGCCGCCCAGAATGCTGACCTCCGCCTCCCCCCCCTTGATGAAGCAGAAATTGCGATCGCATTGCAATTTCTGCATCAACGCAGGAATTAGGGATGCCTCCTGCCAGCGCAGCTTGACCTGTGACCGCAGGAGGCCCGCCACCATGTTCCTGTTCGCGGCGGCTGTATGTGACATCACACATCCACCGCTACCATGCCCCTGTTTGTGCTGCACTGCCACCTGTTTGGCCAGCTCCGCCCCCGTAACTCTCTGTCTCCACTCTGGAAACAGAGCGTTGCCGCCCCCCACCCCCCCCAACTCCGCGACCGCCTCTGCCTGGTTGATAGGCAGAGGCGATCGCATTTTCTGTGGCCCCCCGCAGAAAATGCGGTCGCATGCACAGGACGGACGCCGTGCATGCGCCCGTGGGGCGATCACAATAATTCTGGTTGGATCGCGATCCAACCTGAGTTAGCCCCTACAGTATATCCATGCAGGGACAGAAATAGCAGTAGCTGGACCGCTCCACTGATCACCTAAAGATGGTTTGATGTGTGATAACACCACTGTGTCTCATCAGAGTGTTGCTAGGTGTACCTTCCAAGTTGTAGGAGTATAGATGGATTTGTAACCCTGTGAGTGCTGTCACTGAC
Organism: Pseudophryne corroboree; assembly: GCF_028390025.1. Lineage (NCBI taxonomy): Eukaryota > Metazoa > Chordata > Amphibia > Anura > Myobatrachidae > Pseudophryne > Pseudophryne corroboree. The sequence continues at coordinate 293,419,538 of NC_086454.1, forward strand.
AACAGATCACTACTTTAATGCACAGTTGCATGTTTGACACACTCATGAAAAATGATCACCCCAGATTTCGACAGATGGGGGGAGACTCTGAGGGACAGATGTACTAAGCCTCAAAAAGTGATAAAGTGGAGAGTGATAAAGTGCCAGCCAGTCAGCTCCTACCTAATATGTCACAGACCCTGGGCCAAATGTATTAAGCCTTAAAAAGTGGAGACGGATAAAGAGTGATAAAGTACCAGCCAATCAGCTCCTAACTGCCATGTCACAGGCTGTGTTTGGAAAATGACAGCTAGGAGCTGTTTAGCTGGTGCATTAACACCGTCCACTTTATCACTTCTCCAGGCTTAATACATCTGCCCCTGTATTTGAAAAAATGACAGCTAGGAGCTGGTTGGCTGGTATTTATCACTCTTTATCCGTCTCCACTGTATCACTTTTTAAGACTTAATACATTTGGGCCACAGTCTGTGGCTGATTGGCTGGCACTTTATGACTCTCCACTTAATCACTTTCTAAGGCTTAGTACATCAGGCCCTCATTTTGGTGTGCACCCTCTTTGCCAAGTGGTGGCTTTTTAAGTGCCATCCTGTCTGCCACTGCAGTGCCACTCCTAGATGGGCCAGGTGATTGTGCCGCTCACTTGTGTTGATTAGCTTAGTCATACAGCTACCTCATTGCACCTCTATACGGCATCCCGTCTGCCGGAATCCCGGCAGTGAGTCCCCTTACGGGCTCGTTGCACTAGGCACTTATCGGGCCCGGCAGTGCGCTTCTCTCTCCACAGGCTCTATGCCCACTCGGTTGGTGGAGTGGACCCACCAACCAAATGGGAATACCATGCATTTTTTTAGGGATTACGGGTGTCAGTATTTCACCGGCTGTCAGGATTCAGGCGTCTTGAACACCAGGATCCCGACAGCCTGTATATTGACTGCATCCGAACATTATATTACTATTGGTCCCTCTTGATTTCTGCTTTCTACGGCAAGCACTGGAACAGCTAAAGTATGAAAGTGAATGCTGGTGGGCAGCAGGTTATTTCAGGAGAGTGACAATGAGTGAGGGGAGAGTAATCTGGTGTGACCATCATCAGTAGAATGGTAGTGTTCCGCCCTCCTGTGAATGCTGTGCAGATGCTGTGATCCTTACTGCTACAGCAATATAATGCACACATAATGACTAGAAGGTAAAGATGTGCGGCGGACACTTTTTGGGTTTTGGGTTTTGGTTTTGGATCTGGATCCCTGCTCGTGTTTTGGATCTGGATTGGTTTTGCTAAAACCACCCTTTCGGGTTTTCGTTTTGGATCTGGATGTTTTTGGAAAAAAAACATAAAAACAGCTAAAATCACAGAATTTGGGGGTAATTATGATCCTACGGTATTATTAACCTCAATAACATTAATTTCCACTTACTTCCAGTCCATTCTGTACACCTCACAATATTGTTTTTAAGCCAAAAGGTTGCACTGAGGTAGCTGGATGACTAAGCTAAGCGACACAAGTGGGCGGCACAAACACCTGGCCCATCTAGGAGTTGCACTGCAGTGGTAGACAGGATGGTAGTTTTATAAACTAGGCCCCAGAGAGCACATAATGCAAAGAAAAAAACAGAGGTGCACGAGGTCGCTGGATGACTAAGCTAAGCGACACAAGGGTGTGGCACAAACACCTGGCCCATCTAGGAGTGGCAGTGCAGTGGCAGACAGGATGGCAGGTTTAAAAACTAGGCCCCGAAGAGCACATATTGCAAAGAAAAAAAAGAGGTGCAAGATGGAATTGTCTTGGGACCTCCCACCCACCTCCCACCCACCCATATGTTGTTTAAACAGGACATGCACAGTTTAATAAACCCATCATTGCAGCGACAGGTGGTCCCCCTGGAAAAAGCTTGCCAAGTTCTCAGAATCGTAGCTAGCTACAAACATACCACCTCCTTCTTTGATGACTTTTCACATTATGAAAAGAGGCAAGAGGAAGAGGACAGTGTCAAGAAGGTGATTAAAAATTAGAGAGGCACACGCAATCAGGAACAACACACGGGCTTTCACCTCCACTCCTATATTGGTGTGGAACAGAAAGGACTTCAGCCAAGCAAATATATAATTATTAATTACCACATTACTGGACAAACGGAAAAACTAGGGGCCAAAGCTTCCAAAATTGTACTACCATCTCCATTTTCAGGTATTATTACGATAATCTCGGATTTAATGCTGGGATGCAAATAAACTGGTGTATACCACAGGATCAAGATTAGATATTTTTCCCTCCACGGAGTCTGGAGACCTATTTTGTGAAAATTGTGTGGGTTTCTTTTTTTCCAATTTTTTTATTGCATTTTTATTCACATATTTTGTGGCAGATTCCTTATTTTTGTTTTTCACAGCTCCCAGTTACACACATGTGAGCAAACCTGTGTGTCCCAGTTACACACATGTGAGCATACCTGTGTGTCTTGTTTATTTTACTCATATTTTATTTTTAAATAAAGCAGCCCCTTAGATGTTTTAGAAGTGCCTCCTGAGCCCCCACAGCAGCCTCGGATGGGGCAACTTGAGTTCGGGTGGGTTCGGTAAAGTACTAAGCACGACTGTGCAGTAAATTTTTTGGTTATTGAGCCCCTACCCTAGTGGAGCTTACCACTCTACAGTCCAAACTCATTTCATACTATAAGTAGGACTGTGGGAGGAAGCAATGGTAACCTCTGTGCCAACAGCATGCCTCAGCCTGTCAAGCCAGACATCTTCCTGGCTGTAAGCCACCATGAGACTACATTCTGGGCCTTATTCAGTAACTGTTTGTGCCTCACATGAGCTCCTGGCCCTTCTAGTGCTGCAGTGCAATGGAAAGCTGATGCAATGCAAGATCACTGAAACTCTGTTCTTCTAACACCGCAAGGTCTCGTGATAACCCTACGCAGCCCTTAGGAAAAGAAGATCCCTGTACAACAAATGCGCATCTTCTAAATAAATAATCCCAAAATGTGGTACATCAATAATAAATAAAAATTAAGGTTGACTAATTGGAGCCATTCATTTGAGTGAGTCCCTAACATGAAATAATTGAGAAGAACCTCTCTCTAATGCTCCGGCAGAAAATATCACTTTTACCTCTCCGGCAGTTGCGCTGTATTATGATTCAGTCTTTTCTGAGTCACACTGACTGTGGCCACAAATGTGGTCTCTCCCCACTTTATTTAAAAACACTTTGGAAATTTCTATTTCCACCTTTGCGGCTAGTTTTCACAAATCTGTTTGTGATGTTGAAGCATGTTTCATATCTGCTCTAGACTTTCATTTAAACCTAGGATCAAGTACAGCAGCACCCCTGGAATTATACGGAAGCACCCCTGGACTTATACAGCATAGGCATCACCCCTGGAGAATTACACAGCACAGCAGACAGACAACAGCACCCCTGGACTTAAACGGCAGTGCGGCAGCACCCCTGGACTGTTATGGCAGAGGGGCAGCACCCCTGGAATGATGTGGCAAATAAAATACGTGCAAGATGGAATATATGGCCAGTGTAATGTTATTTTAACAGCAGCACCCCTATATTTTTACAGCATACAAGAGCAGTGTGGTTTTAATTTTTAACAACTGCACCTCTGAATTTTTACAGCATACAGGGCCAGTGTAATGTTATTTTAACAGCAGCACCCCTATATTTTGACAGCATACAGGACCAGTGTGTTTTAATTTTTAACAACTGCACCCCTGAATTTTTACAGCATACAGGGCCAGTGTAATGTTATTTTAACAGCCTGACTCCCTATATTTTACAGCATACAGGAGCAGTGTGCTTTTAATTTTTAACAACTGCACCCCTGAATTTTTACAGCATACAGGGCCAGTGTAATGTTATTTTAGCAGCTGCACCCTTATATTTTTACAGCATACAGGAGCAGTGTGCTTTTAATTTTTAACAACTGCACCTCTGAATTTTTACAGCATACAGGAACAGTGTAATGTTATTTTAACAGCAGCACCCCTATATTTTACAGCATACAGGAGGACAGCGCCCCTGCCCCTGTACAACACAGTGACAGCCAGGAAAGCAACACCTAACACAGCACAGGTATACGACAGTGACTGCAGCAGCACCACTACAGAGCACACACTAACCCCATCCGATGCCACCACCCACAGAGAGACAGAGGTCAGTCTCTCTCACTCTCCAAGTCCGGAGTGAAAATGGCGGCGACATGCGGCTGTTTATATGGAATCCAAAACCCGCGAGAATCCAGCAGCGGGATGATGACGTTTTGCCTCGTTCTGGTTTCCGACTCTGGCAGGAAGTCCCAAGCAGGGCTCGGATACCGTCTCGGTGCATGAAGTTCGGAGGGGTTCGGTTCTCAGGAAACCGAACCCGCTCATCTCTACTAGAAGGTAGTGGATTTTTGCATCCCGCATATATCAGTCACAGGAGCCCACATCTTACACCTGCAAAATAAACATCAAGTTCCTGTCAAGCAACTGCGGACACTTTCTGTGGCTTGTCAGCGCACCCACTCTAGTATGACTGGATCTGGGCATTTATATTTCCAGCACTCATAGGGAGCAAATAAACGGGTTCCTGTGGTTAATATGTGCTAAGCAAAGAAAGTACCAGGGTGCCACTACCATAACTATACACAGTATGTTACTTTTATTAAGTATCTATTTATCTAACCCATAATGTTTCAGCATAATCCCTGTAAAGATCATTGCATATGTAAAATTGGTCTAAACACTATATTTTGTCTTCTGTTTCTATGTCATATATGTGTATATATATATATATATATATATATATATATATACAGAGTATCCTTCCCCACCTGTGGCTCAGGTGTTTTGCGGCGAAGGAACAGGCGGCACTCCAAGGGCTTGTGTAAAAGCTGATTTAGTATTCAAAACATAGTGACAAAAAGCAAAAAAACAAAATACAGGTATCTTACGACGTTTCAAGGCATGGCAGCCTTTTCATCAGGTAAGTAAACCCTGGTGCTGTGAAGAAAACAAAACGAACTATGTTTTGAATACTAAATCAGCTTTTACACAAGCCCTTGGAGTGCCGCCTGTTCCTTCGCCGCAAAACACCTGAGCCACAGGTGGGGAAGGATACTCTGTGTATACGATTATTTGGAGGGCACCCAGGCAATTTGTCCTTTTAATCAGAGTGCCGGATGCTTTTTTCCTGTATATATATATATATATATATATATATATATATAAAAGTAAATTACAACCCTTGTATATATATCATATATATCGGAGTGTTCTGAGAGGCTCCAGTGTGAAAGGTTACAATGATAATTTATTACCTACATTCAGGGTGGTGTATGTGTGGATGCATATTATGAAGTCATCCCTGGAGATTTTCTGATGTGACAATCCATCTATCTTGTGCAACTGTAATCCTTTGAAATCACATTGGATTTACAGCATAATAAACCTTTGTTAAGGATTAGCTGTGTGCTGTTCTTATTGAGGAAGCCTTGTTCTGCTAAAACATGTCGGTGGAATGTAACCGATTTCATAGAGTTAATAACGGCATCATCGTATTGACCCTATACTGAAGCTGGACAAAAAAAGTTGTTCTTTAATCAAACTAAGAAACGTTTTTTTTTTTTGTTTTTTTCTTTATTTCCTTTTTTTTAATTTGCTTCAGGGCTAAGAGTAACTTGTCTGTACCTATTTTATGGCGCAGTATTTTTTTTTTTTTTTACATTTTCACGCTGTTCTGTAAGTTGCTCAAGGAACATACCAATGGCTGACTTCAACCTCAAATCCAGAAATGTAGCCATTAATTGGTGTTCCTCCTACCCCAAACTTCCCCTTAACCTTAAACATTCCATGCAGACTAACTTTAACCTCCTCTAAATGCTCTTAATTAACGCAAACCTTCCTAAACAATTTAACTTAACACTACCTTTCTAACATAGCTATCTATGCACAAAGGCTTGGCGTGGTTGGTTGCCCATCTCTAGTTTCAATGAACGTGGTTGCCCTTCTCTGAAGCTTCAATGAGCGTAATTGCCCATTTCTGAAGTTTCAGTGGGCATGGTTGCCCATTTCTGAATCTTCAATGAGCATGGTTGCCCATCTCAGAAGCTTCAGTGAGTATGGTTGCCTTTCTCTTGCCAGTCTCCTTACTGTTCAGAAAATGCATTTTATAGCATAGTTGCAATATTGATGATTTACTGTTCATCTGGCTGGGGCCTTAGTATTGAGGCGGCTGGAGTTATTTAATTATGTAAATGAGGATTCCAGTAATTTGAATTTCACCATGTCATTTAATATTTCCTTTTACCTCTCACCATGTTATAATTCCACTCTAGGAACCATAAATAGTACTGACACTTATCATAAGAATGACAATTTTACAGAAGTGACTGTCATCGCAGAATTCGGTTGTGGCAGGTTTTATGTGTATAATACACCTGATCCACTGAATCTACGTTAGAACCATAATTAGAGGACACATTTCTTAATATATATATATATCTATATATATACACACACACACATACATACATACATATATATCAAATGCTGAAGGTGCGGCACTCAATTTCAAATAGCATAAAAAGACCCGTGGACATGGTCATTGATTAGATCAACGGTTCAATATTTTACTAATATTTACTAATATTTTCATCAGGTTGAAATATTTTCATCAGGTTGAACCAAATGTAACCACTAGATGAAACAAACAAAAACAGACCTGGGTTGTTTATATATATATATATATATATATATATATATATAAACAGAGACTGCAGCACTCCAATGGTTGAAGAGATATTTAGTAATAAAGCATAAGCTTAGAGAGCAGCAACAAAACTACATCAAAGGTTGACGTTTCGGTGCTACGCAGGCACCGTTCTCAAAACCTAGTAGTTAGCTGAACAAAGTGCAATAAATGAAAAACACTCACCTAAATAGGAGAGAACACCCACCGACGGAGAGAGCCGATTCCGGTCAGCGGCTCGCGCGTCCTTGTGCACGGCGTCCACTTCCGGTGACATCAGTCTCCTGGATTCGGACGCACCATGGCAACGCGTCCTGTGATACACGGCGGCGGAGAGCCGTGACGCCGATCCCCCAGTTGCCTGGCGCTATCAGCGTTCCCTCACGCGGAGTGCCGCAGTCTCTGTTTTTCCATACTCTGACTATTCACTGAAGGCACCCGATACATAAGGAACATTCAGCAACGAGTGCGGATTCTACACCAGGTCTATTTCAGGGAGTTGTGCAAACTCCATACGGAATCCAGCACCATGAGCATACTTTCTACAACAGTTTTATATATACAGGACCCCAACTGGGAATCACAGTGTACCATATGGAGCCTAACGGGGCCACCCTCACTGGACACATTGAGGGATGTCAAGGTATGCCAACGACCAAAGGTCTCCTTCGCAGCTTCACAGACGAGGAAGCTGAAGACATTCTCTTTAAGGAACCTTGGCCTACCACTGACATGAACCTCTCTGCAGAGGAGGTTTTTCAACAAGTCATTAAATTGAAAAAGTGTGAGACAGATTATTTTATGCATGGCATCTCACTCACAAGATACTTTAAGGAAAAAATTATTCCGCGTGGCTTTCGGTGCCGCAATACACCGACAATACGCCGATACAATCCTGAGTTTTGCCAACAATGGATTGGAATAGTTAACAAGTGTGGATTTGACCTGATGTTACTTGTTATCAAGGAATCTGAAAAAGAACTGACACTTTCTAGAGAGAAAATTTCCAAATTTGAAGCCGTTAACAACATCACTCTGATAGAGGACACTAATACTGACTGGTTTATGAAAATCAAACAGACCATGGAAACATACCAGAATGATTTATCCAAATTTAAATTAAAAAAATATGAAACAGTTCTTCAAGACTATGAGTCCAACCGAGTATATCACTGGTTGATGGGAGGTGGACACAACACCGCAAGATCCAACCCAGCGGGATCGAGACAGGGATGGCGACGGAGACGTGAAAACCAGGGTCGTGATTTACAAACTTCAAACAGTGACAGTGAATTTGCTGTCAGAAATTGAGATGACCCTTTAGAAGAACCTACGGTCCCTTTAGGAACCAGTCTTTGAAAAACAGGAAGCCACAATGTAACTTCAAAGCCACCCGCCGCGGGGGTCAAAACACGAGGAAGAAGAGGCGTGAACTCCCAAAATAAAAATTGATTTATAACTTGTCCTCTAGAGTGTTAACGGAACAGGAAGAAAAAGTCTTAAACAAAGGACTTTCGTTCGTTCCTACAAACAAACACAACGATTTAAAATGGAACGTTGAATTACACCGCTTCTCCAGAAAGCTTCGGTTACAAGAACACTTTCAGTATTCCAGTCCATCAACCATAACAACACCTATCCAACAGTTCCTTGCCAAAAGGAGCAAATCCACGTTTGACCCAGTAGCTCAAAACAACTCCATCAAAACCTATACTAGAATGATGGATGACTCTGTTCAAAAATTTGTACAGGCCACCCCAATACAGCATCATAATCTCAGTCGACAGGAATCTGTAGCGCTAAAAAATCTATCAGGATACAAAGACATTGTGGTCCGTCCAGCGGACAAAGGGGGTGCCATTGTGGTTCAGGACCTCACAGACTACATGGCGGAGATTGACCGTCAACTCGCGGACACCAGTGTCTACCAGAAATTGGGATATGATCCGACTATACAATATCAGCGGGAACTAACAGATATCTTACAACAAGCGAAAGTGGATGGTATCCTGGATGACAAACTAAGGGTGGCTCTCCAACAACCATATCCCGTGAGCCCCATTTTATACACGGTCCTGAAGATTCACAAGAACTTGACCTGCCCCCCCGGACACACCATCATATCAGCACGCGACTCACTCTACCAGCCAATTGCCATGTGTCTAGACAGTATCCTACAACCATACATCACTATGCATCCAAGGTTCATTAGGGACACTACAAGTTTTTTAACTCGTCTTACAACTATAAAAGATATTTCCGAGGACACATTTCTGTGCACATTAGACATAAATAGTCTCTATACTTCGATACCACACCAACAAGGTTTATTTGCTGTACGTATGTTTTACATCCAACAAAGGATTACAGACCTCAATATAGAGCTATTTATGAAATTGTTGGAATTAACTCTAACTCGGAACTACTTCATGTACAATGGCGAATTCTACAAACAACTAGCGGGCTGCGCCATGGGTAGCAATGTTGCGCCCAGTTATGCGAACATATTTATGTTCATGGAAGAAGATCTCATGTTCTTTCAACATCCTGTATATACACCATGTATTACAATCTATATGCGCTATATAGATGACCTATTTTTGTTGTGGACGGGCGATGAGGCATTATTGTTACAAATGATTGAGTACATTAATACTCGAGCGTCGACCATCAGAGTTACATTTCAACATAGCAAAACATCAATACATTATCTGGATATTTTAGTGTCAAAGGAAGTACCAGAATTAAGGACCGAAGTATTTTCTAAACCCACGGACCGTAATACATTACTGCTAGCATCCAGCCACCATCCGAAACCATTAAAGAGGGGCCTACCCAAGTCCCAAATGATGCGGGTGGCCCGCATTGCCAGCAGCCCGGAAATTGCAGCGTCAAGCATAGACAAGGTCATAGATAAATTCATGGCAAGAGGGTACAACCTGTCATTACTTAAACAACAGAAAATTGAGGTGTTGGCAATTAGCAGGGTAAAACTCCTCACACCGAAAATAAAAAAACAGGATTCAGTAATTCCATGGAAGATGGAGTTTTCTTCATCTAGTCAGGTTGTGCAACGAGCTAGTAGGGCTTTATGGCCTATTGTTTCAACAGATAGTGACTTGCCATGTTTTAAACACAGGCGTCCAATGGCCTGCTATACAAGAGGCGGTAATATTAAAGATATGGTCGTGCACACGGACATTACTGGCTTTAACAATCCTATTCCGTCCACTCATTTTCTTACCAAACCCAATGGCTGTTATAAATGCCCACGTTGTACAACCTGTACGCACATGATTACAGGTCCCTCTTTTAAACACCCGCATTCATCAAAAGTATACTCCATCAAACATACCTTGTCTTGTTTATCTACATACGTTGTATATATTATCATATGTCCATGCCAGCTATATTACGTGGGAAAAACAATTAGAACTGCCAGGGAATGTATGGCTTTACACCGCTCCTCGATCAGTAAGGCGATCACAAATGGTTCTTCAGATCAACCAGTGGCCAGACACTTTCTACAAGGGAAACATCCATTATCTTCATTGAAACACATGCTCATCCACCATATTCCATTATCACCACGTTGGGGCGACCGGAATGGTAAACTCCTACGATGCGAGACTAAGTGGATACATCTTTTGAATACAGTCTGGCCATCAGGACTTAACAAACGCCACAATTGGAACGCTTTCCTGTAAAAGTCAAGAGGACTTTCTAAGAGACACTATTTTCTCCGCCAAGTACATTAGTTTATATTCTCATGCTCCTTCAGTTATGTTGACTTAATTTTATTATTTATTATTTTGTTTCTTTATTTAACGTCTCACTATATATATCTTTTGCTTGCCACTTTACACTTACACAATCTCTACTGACCCTTCCATTCTTGTTCATTCCCTTTTTTCTTTCTTCTTGTTCCGGCTTTTCCTTCTTTTACTTTTCTTCTCTCTTTCTATTCTCCTTTCTCTTTTTCTTTCTTCATTCATTTTCCCCTGCTTTCCCTTCTCCATTCTCATTATGTCTATTTATTTTTTTCAGTTTCTCTTCCATTTTCATATTTATGTTACCTCTATTTTTATTTTCAGGTCAGTTTTACTTACATTCATTCATTTCTATTTTCTATTTACTTTATTTATCATTTATTATTTATTTATTGTTTTGTTTATTTTTCATCACTACCTCTGTATTTCTCATTTCCTTTTTTCTTTCTTAATTTCTATCTATTTTTTATTCATTTATTTATTTTTTCATGTTTTTCCATTTCTTACCACCTCGTATTTACACTTCCTCTGCAACACAGAGAGATCATGCCCTTGTATTATTATTTCATATGTTTATTAATAATACATTTCCTACAGTGCATCTTTAGAGAGGGTTTGTCTACATTAGGGCTTCTATGATAGGTACCACTTACAATGGATACTAGGCAGGATATCTTCCAACAGGATTGTGTTCATAGTGATTGTAATTTATGATTGTCACCACTATCCATTGTTTATATTTGTGTTTCCCAGGCCTGCGGAGGGAGCCGGTAAGGCGAATCAGCGCCTGGCATTAGGTTACCAGGCAACAGAGCAAATGTGACCACGGAAGACGCGTGAGGGAACGCTGATAGCGCCAGGCAACTGGGGGATCGGCGTCACGGCTCTCCGCCGCCGTGTATCACAGGACGCGTTGCCATGGTGCGTCCGAATCCAGGAGACTGACGTCACCGGAAGAGGACGCCGCGCACGAGGACGCGCGGGCCGCTGACCGGAACCGGCTCTCTCCGTCGGTGGGTGTTCTCTCCTATTTAGGTGAGTGTTTTTCATTTATTGCACTTTGTTCAGCTAACTACTAGGTTTTGAGAACGGTGCCTGCGTAGCACCGAAACGTCAACCTTTGATGTAGTTTTGTTGCTGCTCTTTAAGCTTATGCTTTATTACTAAATATCTCTTCAACCATTGGAGTGCCGCAGTCTCTGTTTGTCTATACTCTGACTATTCACTGAAGGCACCCGATCCATAAGGAACATTCAGCAACGAGTGCGGATTCTACACCAGGTCTATATATATATATATATATATATATATATATATTCTCGTACAGTCCACACTCTAGCCTTTTGTATCAATCGCTGGGGTAGCATCCATATGGGCATGTCCATTCCAATATAGAGATAAATATCAGGAGCACTCACCAGTCTTCATAAGCCTTTTTTATTAGTAGCATCAGAAAATCAGCATAGGGGTTGTCTATGAAATAGGTTAGTGCTCTGACTGGAATAGACACGAAAGCCTATCTGAGGAGATCACGGAGTTCTGTACTTGAGATTTCAAGGAATTACTAGCTGAACAATCCCTTCCACTGAAGTCAGTTATAAGAATGCTTATGAGTAACTGACATGAAAACGAACTTACACATAACAGGGTGAAAATGTGTAAATACAGACCATTATGCCACAAATGAGCTCAGTAACAGATTAGTTAGTGCATGGCTTTTATTTTCATGACATCAGGTAGGTACATTTTTCACTGTTACAGTACTTACTTTTGTAAATTATCGCTAAATCAGATCTGTGCCAAATTCTGAAGTCTGTATTCAATTTTACCATACTCTTGGGGATCTATTCATCATCCCTTCATTTCTACAAATGTACTGTAGGTGAAAATTTATTTATTTATTTATTTATTTATTTATTACCAGTTATTTATATAGCGCACACATATTCCGCAGCGCTTTACAGAGAATATTTTGGCCATTCACATCAGTCCCTGCCCCAGTGGAGCTTACAATCTATATTCCCTACCACATGTACACACACACACACACACATTCACGCTAGGGTTAATTTTGTAGGGAGCCAATTAACCTACCAGTATATTTTTGGATTGTGGGAGGAAACCGGAGTACCCGGAGGAAACCCACGCAAGTACGGGGAGAATATACAAACTCCACACAGTTAGAGCCATGGTGGGAATCGAACCCATGACCTCAGTGCTGTGAGGCAGTAATGCTAACCATTACACCATCCGTACTGAATTTTCACTGAATTTTGTAGAAATTCAATTTCAGGGTCATTCATTATAAAGGCATACCTCCCAACTATCCCTAATTTCGAATGACAGTCCCGTTTTTTGGGGGACTGGCAGTTGGGAGGCTCCTGTCACTCTCTGGCTGCTCTGCTTAGTGCAGATCAGAGCAGGGTGAATAGATGCTGTGCGCATGCGCACACAGCGTCTATTCACGGAGACAGAGGGATTGAGGAGACAGGTATGACTCGCGATCGTAGCATGCCCACAAAGCCACACCCCCTTTCTATAGGCCACACCACTTTTTGGGCAGGTGCGGCTTCGCCGGATAAGGAAGTTCCTTTTTGTGAGGTTCCAATGTTGGGAGGTATGATAAAGGTACAGGACTCAGTAGTGCTAAGTTTCAGAGCTACTAAAATAGCAGTAAAAGGGATTTTCAGATCAGCTGTCTCCACACCGGAGCAATATTGAATTGCTCCAGTGATTTTGAATCCACAGCTGCTACTCGCAGCATGTTACTTAATTATCAGGGGCCCCAATAATTAACATGATGAATTGGTGAGCTGTAAGCTTTAATGCTTTGTCTATAACACAGTAAAAAACAGAAAAGGGATACTGTACACAAGATCTGTATGAAGTGAACTGGAATCAGGGTTTTGTGTTTTGGTTTTGGATCTGTATTGGTTTTGCCAAAACCGCCCTTGCGGGTTTTGGTTTTGATTTGGATCTGTATTTTTTTTCTTGGAAAAAATCATAAAAACAGCTAAAATAACAGAATTTGGGGGTGTTTTTGTTCCTACAGTATTATTAACCTCAATAACATTCATTTCCAGACTATTCTGAACACCTCACAGCTAACAATATTGTTTGCATCCAGTTTAGGCCCAAAGGTTGCACCAAGGTAGCTGAACGGAGCAGCAGCAGCCCTCAATATATATACTGGGAGGATAAAATATAAAAAAAGAATGCATTTAAAAAAACCGCCGCATTAGGCAAGGACCAAGAATCCGAGTTCACAAAAAGATGACAAAGAAGAATAAAAAAAGACAATATTTTAGATTTTGGTTATTTTATTTTATTTATTTTAATTTCAATTTATTTTAATTTAATTTAGTTAATTTCATTTATTTAGGATCAAATTCTTCATTTCCTTAAATATATCTTTGATATGCAGAAAATTCAGTATATAAGTGTGCAGACTTTATATATATTCATTTAATTAAAATTTGGCTAATTTGTAATTATTATTGATAATATTAATTTGAATTAATCACAATGTGGTGATTAGAAGAATTATGAAAATAAGACAATAAGTTATAACATAAGAATATGAGCTACGGACACCACACAATGAAATGGATGGAGCACGCCTGGATGTATTCTGGGAGGATACAGCCCAAACTATAAAAGAAGGGGTCTTTTATTTTGGGTGGACTGACAGAACACCCCTAGATGGACGGAGCAGCTACAGTCCCTGGATGTAAACTGGGATAACACAACACAAAATATAAAAAAAAAATTATATCACACACTGCGGTTATAGTGTTGCTCAAATGAGTAAAAAATATGTAGAAGTATTTTTTATATCACTCACCGGCGGTTACAGTGTCGCACAAATTAATCAGAAATATATATAATAATTACACACTGTGGTTGACTACACAGACGGCGTCACACAATGCGTTTATGAGTAGAAAATACTTTACTACGGTCTGACCAGCAGTGTCACAGTACTTATGAAAATAAAATAAAACTAGTATAGTACACTGGGGTTCAGCACAAACAAAAAAATATATATATTTTTTATAATTATAATTTAGGCTTTTTGTTTTTAGCTTCTATTATTTTAATTTTACACTGGAGCAGAGCCCCTGGATGGATGGACAGAGCACCCCTTAATGGACGGGGCAGCCCCTTGATGGACAGATGCAGCAACAGCCTCTGGATGTATACTGGGGTACAGCACAAAACAGAATTAAATATATATTTTTATAATTTTTTTAACACAGGGGCAGATCCCCTGGATTGATAGACAGAGCACCCCTTAATGGACAGAGTAGCCCCTTGATGGACGGACGCAGCAGCCCCTGGATGTATACTGGGGTACAGCATAAAATAGAATTAAATATATATATATATATATATATATATATATTTTAACAGTGGGGCAGAGCCTCTGGATGTATACTGGGTTACAGCACAAAATAGAATTATATTTATTTATTTTTTAACACTGGGACAAAGCCCCTGGGTGGACTGACAGAGAGCACCCCCTTGACAGACAGAGCAGCCCATGTATGAGGGACACTGCAGCCCCTTAGATGACACTGCAGCCCCTAAATGTGAGCCCACAGCAGCCCCTTAGATTTCACAGCAGTCCCTTAGATAGATGTCACAGCAGCCCCCTTAGGTAGATGTCACAGCAGCCCCTTAAATGTCACAGCAGCCCCAAAATGTGAGCCCACAGCAGCGGACAGCATGGACACGTCCGTGCTGAACAACATCCAAAGCTGGAGTAAAGATGGCGCCGATCACCGGGACTTATATAGAATCCAAAACCCGCGGAATCCAACATCGTGATGATGACGTTTTGTCTAATTTTCCGAGGAAGGCGGGAAGTCCTGAGCCGGACTCGGATCCCAGCTGGGATAGCAAAGTTTGGGGGGTTTCGAACTGAACCCGCTCATCTCTAATTGGAGTGCTCCAAAAGTGGCCACAGCAGTGGATAAAAATAAGTGTGGCACATCTACACTACCCCATTGGCCTACAATTGCAGCTTCTGTAGATATCAGCTGGTAATGACAACCAGATTTCATGGGGTTAAGTTACTGATCAGACCTTGTCCCTCTTCAGTCAAGAAAGAATTAATGTAGTCAGTGTCATCATTGTTAATTATTGGAGGCCCATACACATGGCGATGTCTGGTATCATTGTATAGAAATGAGATATGGCTTCCGAGGACAGTGCAAGTGCCAGTGGTGCTGTTATGGCTTCCGATGACAGTGCAAGTGCCAGTGGTGCTGTTATGGCTTCCGATGACAGTGCAAGTGCCAGTGGTGCTGTTATGGCTTCCGATGACAGTGCAAGTGCCAGTGGTGCTGTTATGGCTTCCGATGACAGTGCAAGTGCCAGTGGTGCTGTTATGGCTTCCGATGACAGTGCAAGTGCCAGTGGTGGTGTTATGGCTTCCGAGGACAGTGGTGGTGTTATGGCTTCCGGAGCACAGTGCAAGAGTCAGTGATGCTGTTATGGCTTCCGAGGACAGTGCAAATGCCAGTGGTGGTGTTATGGCTTTCGGAGGACAGTGCAAGAGTCAGTGATGCTGTTATGGCTTCCGAGGACAGTGCAAATGCCAGTGGTGGTGTTATGGCTTCCGGAGGACAGTGCAAGAGTCAGTGGTGCTGTTATGGCTTCCAAGGACAGTGTAACAGTCAGTGGTGCTATTATGGCTTCCGAGGACAGTGCAACAGTCAGTGGTGCTGTTATGGCTTCCGAGGACAGTGCAACAGACAGTGGTGCTGTTATGGCTTCCGAGGACAGTGCAACAGTCAGTGGTGGTGTTATGGCTTACAAGAACAGTGCAATAATAATGCACAATTAGTAGGTCCAAGATGTATTTAACATTACCACTGTTAGTCATGCAAAACAGATAATCTGGAACAGCGCTTGAACCAAGGGTGTCGGAAAATCGGTGGTGTACCTGTAATTGGGGATATGAGATGCTTGGTGCCCCGTGCATACTGTATATACTGTAGGTTCATCTGTGTGTTATAAGTGCACAATGTGCTTAGTCTGTGAGAGAAAAGCTGAATATAGTATTTATCCCAGCAGTATTCACACCCAACATTCCCCAATTCTTAATTCCAAATCACTTACATATTTCAGGATGCGGCCTGCATGTTTCCCAGCTACTAGCACACAGTGATGTGGAGATGATTTGATGACTTTTCAGACCTAAAGATCCATTGAGGTCACCTGGCTTTCTAGCTTTCTGATACAGTAATGTTTTATTTATGATAGCACATAAAAGTGCTTGATACCGGTGAATATAATATAAAATATAATTTTTGCTTCATTAGAAGAGCTGTACAAACACAATCAAATCTAAAATACCAGAAACATACACAAATATTACTAAACAGCGTTCAAGTCGAGGATTTTACATAGTAGACACCGCTAACTTGTTGGTGTGACAGGGTTCAGTTAGATGGCAAATCACAAATTTTGTTGGAATAAACGGACCTTGGGAACATCACTGGAGTTGCCGCCTGCAGTCATCAAAATTTGGTTTATCGCATGTGGAGAATTAGATGATGATGAATAGACAGAGAGGATAACAAGTGGTCTATTAACTTACTTATATATACTTTTCTTTTCATTGTGGTTTATTGCACCATGTAATTGTCACAGCTTGCTAATACTGTTTTCAGGAACACCAGAAAATATGAATAAAAGTGTTTTTGTTCACACATTGTTGTGCTGTCTCTCCATTCATTGTGTGATGCTAACCAACAGTGGTTTACATACAGGAGTCAGTGCTGTAGTACCTAAGTTGGGGCCAAATACTCCTAGTGGTCATGAACAGACTGTGGCGTGCTGCATGTTTAAAGTGCTGCATGCTTCTCATCCACTTCATACACATTTCTACATTATAAGAGCAAGCAAAGAACAAGAGGGGACACAGGTGATAAGGGCAGGGTAGAGACAAGAGGGGACACAGGTGAAAAGGGTAGTGTAGAGACAAGAGAAGAACCAGGTGACAAGGACAGCCAAGAGGGGGACCCAGTGACTAGGGCAGGCAAGAGACAAGAGGCAGCACAGGTAACAAGGACAGGTAAGAGACAAGAGGAGACATGGCAAGGGACAAGAGCAACCACGTGATTAGGGCAGGCAAGAGACATGAGGGGACAAAAGTGACAAGAGCAGAGTAGAGACAAGAGGGGACACAAGTGACAAGGGTAGGGTAGATACAAGAGGGAACACAGGTGACAAGGACAGGCAAGAGGCAAGTGGGGACACAGGTAACAAGGACAGGCAAGAGACAAGAGAAGACACAGGTAACAAGGACAGGCAAGAGACAAGAGGGGACTCGGGTGACAAGGACAGGCAAGAGACAAGAGGGGAAACAGGTGATTAGGGCAGGCAAGAGACAAAAGAGGACAGAGGTGACAAGTACAGGCAAGAGACGAAAGGGGACACACCTAACAAGGGCAGGCAAGAAACAAGAGGGGACACAGGTGACAAGGGCAGGCAAGAGACAAGAGAGGACACAGGTGACAAGGGCAGGCAAGAGACAAGAGGTGAAACAGGTAACAAGGGCAGGCAAAATACAAGAAGGGGCACTGATGACAAGAACAGGCAAGAGACAAGGCAGTAAGTTTCCAGAGAGCACCTAGAGAGTTGGATAGTGCAGATATACCATTGTTGGGTTAGTTTGGCATAATCTCTGAATGGTGTTATTATTGGTACCAGTAGTCATGAGATTTCTGATAGCAAATATTTGGCTATCCTTTGCAGAATCTGGCATTTTACAAAGCGGAGTGCAAATGGTGTATTTTAGGAATCTCATTTTGCAGAGTTACAGTACTGTTCCCTTTCCATGCTCCTGTTGTTTACGTGGTTTTTTGCTATGTAAGTGTTTTATTGCTTTGGAATTTTAGGCTTTTGCTGTTATTTGTATATTAATGAATATCTGGTTAGTTTTGCTGAACCTCTCCTGTAAACCTCTGCAGAGCTGAAAGCTTATCCACCAGGGCACTGTGGAATATTATTTTCCAAAGAACATTCATGGCTTTGCTTCCTGAAATGACAGCTGGAACACCTTAAAAGGAAGGTTCTAGAAACCATGGTGAAGCCGGGGAAAGTGGAAGCCTGAACGGACCTGACCTTTATTTGCAATCATAGCTGAGATTTACAGTTTATTACTGATAGCTTTTATAAAGAGCCATTCAGTTCAGAGGTGAGAGGTTTGTCATCTGGAAATGCAATTAACTTTCGTTTATCCCAATCCTTGCAATCTTTAGTGAGAGAGAAGCTCTTCACACAGCAAGGTTTCCAGTTGCGTTAGCTACATTTGATATCCCCTCAATTAATAAGTAATTCATGCATGGAGTTGCTGATGTTTGGCAAGGGCAGTGAATAAAGCAAATATAATATAAACCTAATGTATAAATCACATACCATGACCATTTCTGCCTAAGCTATATAAACCCCCCCCCCCCACACACACACCTGTCGCAGTTGTAACTCGCAACAGTAGTAACAGCAATTTTTAAAAAAAAATCTGCATTCTACTAGCAGTGCACTTTATAGGCTTTCCTAAGACAGGCTTTTTATGTACACTACTCAACCGCATTGCTCAAAATCGAGCAAAAACAAGTATTGTGTGTTTTACAATGCGTTCCTCTAATCTACAATGCGTTCCTCTAATCTACAATGCGTTCCTCTAATCTACAATGCTTTCATCTAAAGTTTACTGTATCCTGACAGTTTACTGAATCCTGAACTTTTACTGTATTCCGAAAGTTTACTGTATCACAAAATTTGACTGTAACCGAACAGTTTACTGTATCACAAAATGTTACTGTATTCCATAAGTCTTCTGTATACCGACAGTGTTAAAAAGAATTCATTATATCAACTGAATATAAGGCAGATAAAATTTGTCAAGGGCTTCCCCCCCACTCAATGCTTTTTCTATGGGACAAAATCATGATTTGATGCATTATTTCTCAACAGCCTCACCATGTAACAACATTCTACGACCTTATTGCGCATCTACATAACACACTTTATCGAATGACAACAGAAACATCAAAATCGGTGTTGTCATTGCGGGGTACTTGCTCTCTCAAAAACATTGATTAGCAGATTAAATACCTAGATTATAATGGTGCAGTGACGTGTTTTCAGGGCAGGCAGGGGAGGCAGAGCTCTCAAATGAATAGACTAATATAAAGAAGATATTTGTAACATATAAATATCATCGTGGTATTATTCATATCACTTTATTGTACAAATTTCATATTCAAAACTCACCACCAAGTCATAGGCAAATGCAAGGAGGGGGGGGGGGGGGGGGGTGCCGGAAACCCCACTCCCATTGGCAAGTGTCTCAAATTGTGGGCCTAATTCAGAACTGATTGCAGCAGAAAATTGGTTAGCAAATGGGCAAAACCATGGGGGTCATTCAGATCTGATCGCTGCTATGTGTTTTCACATAGTGGGCGACCAGATCTGACCTACGCATGCGTATGCACCGCAATGCACAGGCGCGACGGACGGCTGCAATGGGGACCGCATGTTTCCCAGCTACTAGCACACAGTGATATGGAGATGATTTGATGACTTTTCAGACCAATAGATCCATAGAGGTCACCTGGCATTCTCGCTTTCAGATACAGTAATGTTTTATATATGAAAGCACATAAGAGTGCCTGATGCAGATAGCATTTCTGGGCAGAAACCTGCTGTTTTCTGGGTGTGTCTGAAAAAAACGCAGGCGTGCCTGGTCGTTTTTAAGGAGGGTCTCTGACTTCAGCGATGACCACTTCCAGCTTCTTGTGTCGCAAGAATTGTGGATGGCTTTGCCTGGTGCAGATGGGAAGCATTTTCGATGTTCCTGTAAATGCATATGGTTTTACATTCAGACTGCATATTGCAACGCATTTGCAATTTCTGCAATGGCCATTTTTTCTCTATTTGTGGGCAGCAACTATTCGATCGCAGCAACTGCTTTGTAGCAGCAATTGCAATCCTTACTGAATAAGGTCCCAAGTTTGCTGTGTGTGTGGATCTCAATCAGTGCACTGGACCAGAGAGTAGCTACAAGGAAGTTGAGACAGGAGCCTTACCGTGAGGTGGGAGAATGTGTGCTTATAAAGTGTAGTACTGGTTCTATTATGTTTGTGTACTTATTTATTATATGTTTAACCTTTGCCTGACCACTTATTTATAGTATTTAAAAATGCTTGATACAGCCTATAATATAGGCCATCTATAGTGTTAAATATTAATACTACCCCCACTGCGTCACGGGTGATGTCACCAACCCGAAAATAGACCAGGTTGAGTGCAGCAGGTCACACCCTGGGAGCTCCCGTGTCAAGCTTCTGGGTGAGACCCGCCATACGTAGTCTGAAAGGGGTATAACAGTGGGAATGGCAAGAAAGTTAGTAAGTATACAATTCAGAGCCTGGCGAGAAGTATTCTGTGACATAATAAAATATATTTTATTTTTCATGTAAACGTAGTTTTAGGTTTCTCTTATTCATTTGTTGGTACCATTTCATGCATTAAACCTTTTATCACGCAATATTTTCTCTTTTCAAGCAATTTTCGGCATATATTGTTTTCCTCTGAATTCTTCACCCAATGCCTTGAATTGTATGCTTACTAAATTTGGTGGTATACTGCCTATGAGTTACAGACAGCTTCACAGACATTTAAACTGTGGAATGCTCCTCCAATCTGATGTATTGCTGCACATGTGCTGCAACCATTTTGTAGAACCTCACTAAGTACTGTGGGGCAGAGTTAAAAAAGTTTCACTAAAATAATGTGGAAAGTATGTTTTCACACCCTTTTCAGAGGGGGGGGGGGGGTCCGTGTACACACACACGCACACACATACATATATATATAATATATATATATCCTCATTTATCCCTACTTCCCCACAGTGTCTCTCCACTGCCAGCGCCCCTCAGTGGAGAGACACTGTGGGGAAGAGCTCCTTCCGCAGCCTCTCCCCAATGTCCCCGCTTCCCCACTGCAGCCTCTCCCCAGTGTCCCTGTTTCCCCCCTGCAGCCTCTCCCCAGTGTCTCCACAAAATCTCACCAGTGTCACTGCTCCCCCCCCGCCTCATCTCCCCAGTGTTCCCGCTCCCTCCGCATCCTTTCCCAGTGCCCGCCTCCAATCCACCCCCCCACTGCATCTCCCCAGTGTCCCCGCTGCCTTCACACAGCCTTTCACACTGCCCGCTCCCTCTGCAGCATCTTTCACCAGTGTCCCTGCTTTACCCATACTTGCCTACTCTCCCGGAATGGCCGGGAGGCTCCCGAAAATCGGGTGACCCTCCCGCCTCCCCGGAAGAGCAGGCAAGTCTCCCGGAATTAGGGGTCCCCCTGCCCGTCCGCCCACTTAGTGTGTAAAATGGGCGGTCCGGGCAGTTGGTGATGCGATTCTTCATGAATCGCGTCATCATAGCCACGCCCCCTGCAGTGTAATGCCGGGGATCGCGGCATTACAGAGCAGGGGGCGTGGCTTAAATGATGTGCCATCGAAACTCCGCCCCCACCCCGCCCCTGCTCCACCTCTGTCCCGCCTCCGGTCCACCTCCTCCCCACGTCACAGCCCTCCCCTACCCCCTTGCTGAGCCGACCTGGCTGCTCTCTCCCGCAGGGAGCAGCCAGAATGTCGGCAAGTATGGCTTTACCCGCATCATCTTCCCAGTGTACCTCCTCCTTCAGTAGCATTACACAGTGTCTGCTCTCTCTGCAGCATCTCCCACCAGTGTCCCCGCTCCCCCTGCATCTTCTCCCCAGTGTCCCTGCCACCTCCACAGCCTCTTACAGTGCCCGCTTCCTCCGCAGCATCTACCGCCAATGTCCCTGCCCTGCCAGTGTCCCTCCCCCGCATCTTCTTCCCAATGTCTCTGCTCCCCATGCAGCCTCTCCCATGCTTGCTCCCCCGCGTGCAGATTCTCCACAGCAGTCCCCTTAAAAAAGAAAGTATAGTCCGTTGGGGGGGGGGGGGGGGGTTGGGGTGTCGGGTACTCGGAAACCCCCCGGCATGCACCACTGCTTTTCACATTATTTTAGTTTCATTAAAATATATTAAATGGCTTTTTTTTCGTGAAAAACTGCTCCAAACCCTTTAATTCACTTTTTTTTTAGTAACCAGATTGCATTTCCCATACTTTAAATGGGAAATGACAAATAAAAAAAATAAAAAAAGTAAAAAAACAGTGAGCCCTGTGATAATTACTCTGTCTCCAGGGCTCAAAGAAATATCCCTGCCCCTGCACAATTTTCTCTGCCCACTGAAAGAGAGAGCTGTGCAGCGACCCTGTCAGTGTGATCAGCTTCGATGGACACACAAGCTGATCATCGTGTTAAAAAAAAAAAAAATGTAAAAAAAAAAAATCATGCTTACCGACATGCAGAAACTGGTGATCAGTGCTCTGGTGAGGGCTTTGGTTCCTCCTGCTGCCACCGTGACGCCCGGTGCAGGAAAGTAATGCTGCGAAGTGGCAGCTCACACTTTACAACACTGGGTCACAGCAGGAAGAGGATCCAAAGACCAGCAGCCCTCCAATCAATGGTCTTTGGGTGTGGTGAGTATTAACAGTGGTGGGAGGAGGGTGTCATGAGGTGTGTGTGTTTGGGGGGGGGGGGGTAGTCATGACAGGGGGGACATGGCGGTGGTGGTAGCAGCAGCGATGTCGGCAGCACATGGGCATCTCGCATTCTGGGTATTTTTCACAAACAATACCCTGAAAAAGCTGTGAAGTGGCATCGCCGGGACAGAACTTTCTTGTAAGCTCTGTCCCTGCAGGTGATAATTGAAACTTGCATGTAGTGTATTCAAATATTGCATTGTGGATTGGGTAATTTTATCACATGACATCTGCATCCTCAGATATGGATTGTGAGAAGTCTGCCTGTGTGAGAGAGGAAACATGATGGAGACCTGTTAACTGGGCTGTTCATAGTTTGAGTCATCCGTTCGTGTGTGCCTATATAACTGCAAATACTGTATCAGCACCTGCACACTCACCATTCCCAACAACACTTTAAGAGTTAGCCCTAATAAGGTCAGTTATTGCTGCAATCAGCAGTGAATTCTATTGGGAACAGGAGCGCCGGAATGTTTTTAGGTTGGGGTGGGCGTAGAAAAATAATAATTGTGGTGCCCCCATAGTGCCGGCCTCCTCTCCCTTTTTAGCCCCCAACCCCAGTGTGGAGGAGCGCTTACCTCCGGATTCCCGCAGGCGGCGTATCCTTTAAAAACAGTCTGCTAACGCAGGGTGCTGTGTCCTCCTCCTATCTCCTGTTCTGTCCTAGCCGGCTGTATCTCCTTCACAAATGCATTACTGGGAGGAGGTGTGGCCTGGCTGGGACATCCAGGGATCATAGCCACGCCTCCTCCCAGTAATGCAACTGTATAGGAGATACAGCCGGCTAGGACAGACCTGAAGATAGGAGGAGGACATAGCACCCTGCGGTAACAGACTGTTTTTAAAGGAGATACCGCCTGTGGTGATCGGATGTAAGCACTCCCCCGCACCTGTGCTTCTGTCATATTTGAGGGGGCAAACTGCCCTCTTGCCCCCCTCTGTTCCTGATTGGGAATGATGTGTGTGCATAGTTATATAGCCACACACCAGCAGGTGACTAAAGCTATGTACAGCACAGTTACTTAACCAGTGTTGTTCGTTTATTGACGATAAACAGGTACAGCTGTACTCACTGTTACATGTACCCTGGTGACAGCGGTAAGTGTATGCTGCTTGTGCAGCTGGAACAGCTTTATACACAGGTATCTCTGGAGCTAAGCATGGAAACTTGTGTCTCCACAATATCACATTACAGTCTCACACACAGTGACTAGAGCTGGGTGCACACCTGGCCAGCGGGTTGGCCATTAAGCTGACCCGCCAACCTTTCCAGCAATTAGTAAGTGCAATACACACCTACCAATCATCTGCCCGATGTGTCATGCCAGTGCCACAACTGGGTGGGCATTTAAATGTCCAGTTGAGATGTCAGTCACTGGCGGACCCTGCAGCAAGGGTACAGTCGGTCGGCAGACCGCCTGTACACACACAGTGGTGCCGAGAGATGGGGGGAGAGGGTACAAATACCCAGGCCCAGGTCTGATGGAGGGGCCCAGTGAGGGTCCAGTAGGGGGCCAGGCCCCCTCCCCATTAGCTGGCAGCAGCAGCTGCAGCTCTTCTCAGCCCAGCACACTCTGCTGTGTACATTTTTCTTCTTTTTTTTTTAGTAATTTTTCTAAGGGTACATGACCGCACCTCCTGTGATTAGGCCACACCCCTTGAAAAGTACCTGGGCCCAGCCCAGCTCTCGACGGCCCTGTACACACAACCAGATGTGCCGATATATCTGCAGACATCATTCACAGACATATCGGGGGTACACACACACCCACCAAGCGGCCAATATATCTGCCAGTGCAGTATACTGTGTGTCCTTTGTTAGGGCAGGAGATAGCCGTGATATCGCCTGCATTAATGCTTAGATTAATGTTGCCCGTATTACCATTTCCGAAAGTAGCTCCACATGGTATTCAGAATAAAACGTTTAATAAATAGCCCCCTTGGAGTTGGTTATAAAAAGATATTTTTTCCATATAATTAAAAATAATCGAGAAAAATTAAGCAGATAAAAATAATTTTCGTTATTACTGCCTGGTGCAGTTAATGATAACATAGGGCTGGAGAAAAAAACACACAAGCTACATCGGTGTTAGTTTGGGAGCCTGAAAGACACAGAACTGTGTTGCTGATTAGATAGAACAGTAAAAGAGAAGGTCACAGACTTGGGAATATGTAATGACTAATTATTCCTTTAGATGTAATACGGGGCTTTAAATGTTACAAAAGAATACGCAAGAAATGTTTTCTTTAGCACAGTCTTCATGGTACTCAGTATGATTCTTTTGTCTCTACTTGCAGACGGGATGGTTAAACATGGCTTTTGTACAAATTACACTTTATTATACCTTGGAAAATCAAAAGGGTACATTCACTTTCCCAGCTTTATCCTCTACTGCATGAAATTCAGTAGAAAACAAAAGAACAAGAGGGTTTTGTCTCCCTCATTCAACAATGCAACAATAAATTAATGGGGTAATTCTCAAACTAAATGAAATAAGGACTCAGGACTGATTTAGTTAACCACTTGGATTAAACACTGTTTTCTATCACCATTACGGATTCCAGGTTTCAGTGTTTATTTTTTAATGAAATTCTTTCTTTATTATTCTTGTTTTTTAGTTCTTATTTTTGCACATGTATGTAGGTCAGTGTCTGTAAGGTGGTGTAGACACATATTCCCTGGTACCTATGGCTTCAGATTTGCTTACTTTCCCCCGGGGTCTAGTTCAGTCCATTTATCAACAGGAAAATAGCCCTAAAACTGGAGAGAATGGGGGTCCTTCTGAGTTGTTTGCTCGTTGCCGATTTTCGCTATGCTGCGATTTGTTGCTAAATGCGCATGCGCATGGAACGCAGCGCGCATGCGCTTAGTTATTTAACTAAAAACTTAGCAGTTTTGCTGTTGATCCTGCGGCGCTTTTCAGTCGCACTGCTGATCGGTGAGTGATTGACAGGAAAGGGGCGTTTCTGGGTGGTAACTGAGCGTTTTCCGGGAGTGTGCTAAAAAACGCAGGCGTGTCAGGGAAAAACGCGGGAGTGTCTGGAGAAACGGGGGAGTGGCTGGCCGAACGCAGGGCGTGTTTGTGATGTCAAACCAGGAACTAAACGGACCGAGCTGATCACAATCTAGGAGTAGGTCTGGAGCTACTCAGAAAGTGCAAGAAAATATTTAGTAGCAATTCTGCTACTCTTTGGTTCGCTATTCTGCTAAGCTAAGTGTGGCCGGAGAGACCCCAGCCCACGTGGACAATGGCGGCGCGGCACTGAAGGGGTTAACCCTCAGTGACCGGCGCGATATTCAAGGACAATGGGCGCTTGGCGCCACTTTTAAACTGTGCACTGGCGCTAGTCGCCATCTTTAAATGTATTGTGGGTGCTAGGCACCGGGTATTTAAAATGTGCTTAATAAGGTGTCATATGTTCTATCGCTGCGCAGTGCGCAGTTGGAGAATGATGAACTGATGTACAGGGCACTTATGAGGAAAGTACAAGGTATTTTGTTTCTAAAAGACCTTGACAATTGTTGTTCAGCAACTTGTACATAGCCAGTCATATGTTAATTGTCCTAGCTAAAGCAGGGTGTCGATTAGCAGGCCTTTTGGTCGGCAAATGTTTTCTTTCAGGTACAAATGAAGGTTTGGAAAGAAGACTGTGCCTTCAGCATCTCCTGTGGTGTGATGACTCAAAACTGGTTTTGCATGGAGACACAAGGGGCTGCTAAATCAGATTGTGTTATATGAATGCAAACTAGTAGGTTTCGTTTACCAACAGTTTGATGTAAGATTTCTTAGGCTGCATTATGTGTGATGCAGATTATGTTTAATTTACAGTATAAGAACGTTGTCTATGTGTGAGAGGTTGAATGCAATTGAAATGCAAGTTACATTTACATTTGTGAAAGAGACAGGAACATGATAATCAGATTGTGTTTGGGAAAGCACACTGGTTTGGTTATATATGAAGAGGAGCAGGAATGTGCTTTATCTAATTCTTAACTTTTGAAATGTAACTTGTATTTATTTATATTTTCTGCGATAACCTGATTGGTTGGAGTAGACAGGGAGGGCTTACCCCCTGTGGTACTGTGTGTAGAACTGAGATAAAAAGAGGATGCCTGTGAGCCTCCAGGTTGTATTGTAGTTGTACCATCTTATTCTGCTGGAACATCTTGCTGTATGCTGTTGCCCCTAGCAATAGGGAAGAGTTCTCTTTAGAACTATTGCAAATAAATACCATTTGCCTCAAGAAGACCACCTCATCTTGTGACCTACAGGGTTATGCCAAACATAGCCCCGTCCTCCGGCTGTCCAGGGAAGCACCTAACGTCTCCAAGTTCCGCCTTCCGCCAGCTACCGGTAGAGGCATAGCAAGTGGCTAGTGGGGATTCATCAACACCACACAGGTGTGGTAAGGCAGTGCGTTGGCACATACAGAGCAGAACCGTGGTTCCAAACGCCATGGCAGGTTAGGAGTTTGGTGGTGGCAGCATAAACCTGCCCACAGCGCAGTGGGTGGAGTCAGTAACAGGCGGTTACTGACGGTAAGCGGGAATCCCCTATGTGGTCAGGCTTCGTGTGACCTAACCTTCCAATCTGTGCTCAGGAGACGGGACGCGAAAGCGGCGAGTGCTTTCGTACGGGACCGTCCTGTCACAGAAATTGTTGGCATAGCGGTGGGATTATCCCAGGCGGCTTTTCATCACCCAAAGGCCCTGCTCCAGCGATTCTTCATCACTCCAGAGTCTTACAAGAAGAAGTTCAGAGACTTGCCCAAGAATCCTAGCAGCACCCATGAGCAGTTCGCCACCCAGCTGCGGCAGTACGTGGTGAAGTGGGTGAAGGATTCGGAAGCCACTACCTGGGACGCACTGATCGACCTGATCTGCAGGGAGCAGTTCTACCGCAGGTGCGCCCAAGAAGTGAAGGAGTGGGTGCTAGATCGGGAGCCACCCAGCTTAAAGATGGCTGCCTAATTAGCCGACAAGTATGTGGCAATTCGGCCGCAGGGGCAGAAGCGCCCAGCCAGCAGCCAGCTCCAAAAGACTGCACCACCAAGGGGACCCCCGTCTTCAGCTCATCACCCCCAAAGACAAGCATCTTCCAACCCGGGTGCTCTTGGCCAGCAACCGCACTGCAGCGTCCCTGCAACTGATCAGAGATCATCGGTGCCACGACTGGAGAAGAAGTGCTACGGCTGTGGGAAAATCGGACATCTGAGGATGAACTGTCCTGCATCCCAAGCACCCCAGACTCGTGCCCCAAATCCGAGTGCTGAAGCCCGGCTCGCTTGTTTGACGAGAGGAGATGAGCCTACAGAGACTGTTCCCCCTCCAGTCAGTCCGATGGAGTGTGGCGAGAGACAGGTGCACTCTGCGGAGAGAGTCACCTGCATGGCCAAACAGCCCCTACACAACATGTGGAGGCACCTGCAGCCGGTCCACGTGGGTCCCCTGCAGGGAGAAGGCCTAAGAGACTCTGGGGCCTCAATCACTGTGGTGAGCCCCCACCTTATAGATCCTGCTGCAGTATTGCAGGGTCGCACTGCCAAGGTCACCCTGGCAGATGGAATGGAGAAAGTGGTTCCCATGGCAAGAGTCTACCTGGACTGGGGAGCTGGACCAGAGTTGCGAGAAGTTGCCGTCATGGATGGTCTCCCAACTGATGTGGTCCTAGGAAATGATCTGGGTGGTGGGATCGTCACTACGTTTGTTGGCGCCATTCCCCGGAGTCAAGTTCCACAACCACCGTTGACATCAGCTACTCCAGCACAGCCCAGCCCAGAGGAAAAGACTACAGCTGCTAGACAACTGCCAGCACAGCCAACCACAGCATCAACCAGCCCAGAGGAAGAGATTACAGCGGCTAGATCGGCACATCGACCCCGCATGCCTTTTGCCTCTGGTATGCCTACGTCCCCTAGCAACGCAGAGGATGTTGGTTCCAGCTCGTTTGATCCTGTGGGGGTGCCCAATGATGCTCCTGACCCAAGTGGTTTGCCAACTCCGGCGGTGAGTATGAGAAACCACACTGACGTTTCCATGACTGACCCCTACCAGACTGACCCTAGTAGTCCCCACCTAGATCCCCCTGTAGAGTGTCCCAATTTAGGAGAGATTGAGGGCCACAGGCAGGAGTTTCGGGAGGCTCTACTCTCTGACCCATCACCGAAAGGCATGAGGCGCCACTCTGGCAGCGGCCTTGACAGGGTTGGGGCAGGAAGTTTGACCTGGCAGGAAGGGTTAAGGTACAGGGTAGACAGGAAAGTGGGAGGGGATAGACCAGATAGGGAATGTGTCCAACTGGTCCCCCCAGGGAACTTTCCTGCGCAACCGGTGTCGGTTGCCAGCGAAACCCCTTTGGGCAGTAACCCTGAGATAGACCGTACCCTGAAGTGCCTGACACAGTGCTTACCCTGGTCTGGAATGTCGGATGACGCCCAGACCAACTGTAAGGCTGGTGCCATGCGATGGCAGCTGGGGCACTCCAGCGGTTGTGTTGTCTCTGGGCCTCTGCCCATAGGAGAACCCTTGCAGCAAGTTGCTGTGGACATAGCAGGTCCCCTGCCTGTGCGCAGTAGATTGGGGAAGACACGCAGCCTCCCTGGTAGTGGATGCCATACAGGATCCAGAGGCTGGTGGTCTGGCCGCCATCACTGTGGCACAGGTAGCGGACGAGGAGGGAAGAGTAGGCCTAGGTGACAGGGTAGGTTTCCCGAGTCATAGGTCGACAGAAGAGGATTGGAGGGCAGGTCTGACAGTTCGGGCAGACAGTTGCCAGATAGGTATGACGGAGGTGCAGTGCCTGGGGCACCATGTGGGAGGAGACAGGGGTAGGCCCAAACCAGAGGGGGTGGAGGCAACCAGAGGCTGTCCCCGACCAACATCACCCAGACCGGTACTGACCTTAGAACCTGTAAGGCCCTACGGACATGTTGTCATTGACTTTAGTCCTGTAGTGAACCCCTTGACAGAGATGGCTAGGAAGGGTATTCCCAAGTCAGTGGACTTTGCACCCGCTTGCGAGTTGGCATTCCAGTCATTGAAGGATGCTCGGGTACCCGCTCCAGTGCTGATGGCGCACATTCTTGACCAGGACTGTGTGTTACGAACTACTGCGCCACTGCACGGACTGGGAGTAGTACCGAGCCAGAAAGAGCCATATGGGCAGGAGCACCCTGTGGCCTGTTTGAGCAGTATACTGCTATTATGGGAGGTGGGGTATGCCACAATTGGGACACCGTGGGTGGCACTTGTGTGTAACTGGCCCCCCACCGTGGTGACTTACCACCAACCTATTAGGTGGCTGCAACCTACCTTGGGGAAATTGGACAGACTTTTGTGGTGGAGCCTTGAACTTGGACTTCAGGTGGACTATTTGAACATTGTGCACCCACGAAGAGAGGCCCACTGCACTATGGATGAACTGTCTAGGCCGGAGCCTACGCCCCCAGGTAGCGTCACCTTCAACCCCATTAAGGACTGCGGGACCAGGGACCAAATCGTTGGGACATGGGTCCCTGGTTGACCCGCTTGAATGGGGGGGGGGGGAGTGTGGCCGGAGAGACCCCAGCCCACGTGGACAATGGCGGCGTGGCACTGAAGGGGTTAACCCTCAGTGACCGGCGCGATATTCAAGGACAATGGGCGCTTGGCGCCACTTTTAAACTGTGCACTGGCGCTAGTCGCCATCTTTAAATGTATTGTGGGTGCTAGGCACCGGGTATTTAAAATATGTTTAATAAGGTGTCATATGTTCTATCACTGCGCAGTGCGCAGTTGGAGAATGATGAACTGATGTACGGGGCACTTATGAGGAAAGTACAAGGTATTTTGTTTCTAAAAGACCTTGACAATTGTTGTTCAGCAACTTGTACATAGCCAGTCATATGTTAATTGTCCTAGCTAAAGCAGGGTGTCGATTAGCAGGCCTTTTGGTCGGCAAATGTTTTCTTTCAGGTACAAATGAAGGTTTGGAAAGAAGACTGTGCCTTCAGCATCTCCTGTGGTGTGATGACTCAAAACTGGTTTTGCATGGAGACACAAGGGGCTGCTAAATCAGATTGTGTTATATGAATGCAAACTAGTAGGTTTCGTTTACCAACAGTTTGATGTAAGATTTCTTAGGCTGCATTATGTGTGATGCAGATTATGTTTAATTTACAGTATAAGAAGAGAACGTTGTCTATGTGTGAGAGGTTGAATGCAATTGAAATGCAAGTTACATTTACATTTGTGAAAGAGACAGGAACATGATAATCAGATTGTGTTTGGGAAAGCACACTGGTTTGGTTATATATGAAGAGGAGCAGGAATGTGCTTTATCTAATTCTTAACTTTTGAAATGTAACTTGTATTTATTTATATTTTCTGCGATAACCTGATTGGTTGGAGTAGACAGGGAGGGCTTACCCCCCTGTGGTACTGTGTGTAGAACTGAGATAAAAAGAGGATGCCTGTGAGCCTCCAGGTTGTATTGTAGTTGTACCATCTTATTCTGCTGGAACATCTTGCTGTATGCTGTTGCCCCTAGCAATAGGGAAGAGTTATCTTTAGAACTATTGCAAATAAATACCATTTGCCTCAAGAAGACCGCCTCATCTTGTGACCTACAGGGTTATGCCAAACATAGCCCCGTCCTCCGGCTGTCCAGGGAAGCACCTAACGTCTCCAAGTTCCGCCTTCCGCCAGCTACCGGTAGAGGCATAGCAAGTGGCTAGTGGGGATTCATCAACACCACACAGGTGTGGTAAGGCAGTGCGTCGGCACATACAGAGCAGAACCGTGGTTCCAAACGCCACGGCAAGTTAGGAGTTTGGTGGTGGCAGCATAAACCCGCCCACAGCGCAGTGGGTGGAGTCAGTAACAGGCGGTTACTGACGGTAAGCGGGAATCCCCTATGTGGTCAGGCCTCGTGTGACCTAACCTTCCAATCTGTGCTCAGGAGACGGGACGCGAAAGCGGCGAGTGCTTTCGTACGGGACCGTCCTGTCACACTAAGAAACACTCCCAGAGGGCAGCGGCCTAGCGTTTGCAACGCTGCTAAAAGCAGCTAGCGAGCGAACAACTCGGAATGAGTGCCAAAAAAAGCTATTTTCTGCAGAGATAGGGGTGGTCATTCCGAGTTGATCGTTCGCTAGCAGTTTTTAGCAGTCGTGCAAACGCTAAGCCGCCTCCCTCTGGGAGCGTATTTTAGCTTAGCAGAAGTGCGAATGAAAGGATCGAAGAGCGACTAAAAAAAAAAATTGTGCAGCTTCAGAGTAGCTCCAGACCTACTCCTAGCTTGCGATGACTTCAGACTGTTTAGTTCCGGATTTGACATCACAAACACGCCCTGCGTTCTCCCAACCACGCCTGCGTTTTTCTTGGCATGCCTGCGTTTTTTCAGACACTCCATGAAAACGGTCAGTTGACACCCAGAAACGCCCACTTCATGTCAATCACTCTGCGGCCAGCAGTGCGACTGAAAAGCTTCGCTAGACCATGTGGAAAACTACATCGGCCGTTGTGAAAATACATCGCGTGTGCGCATTGCGCCTCATATGCATGTGCAGAAGTGCCATTTTTTTGCTTCATCGCTGCGCAGCGAACATTTTCAGCTAGCGATCAACTCGGAATGACCACCAGGGTTTCTCCCTTTTTCACAATCTCCCACAATGATAGGCCACACATGCACAGAGGGGAGCTAGACCATACTTGCCGACTTTATGGCTGCTCTTTCTGGGAGAGAGCAGCCAGGTCGGCTCAGCAGGGGGCGGGGCAGTGACGTGACGAGCAGAGGGGGCCGGGCCAGAGGCGGAGCGGGGGCGTGGTGGAGGCAGAATTGGGCGTGGCTGATGTATAGCGTCCTGTAAGCCACGCCCCCACTGTGTAATGCCGCTATTACCGGCATCATACTGCAGGGGGGCTTGGCTATGATGACACAATTCTTGTTGAATCATGTCATCGACTGCCTGGACCGCCCACTTTACTCGTTAAATGAGTGGCTGGGCAGGGGGGACCCCAGAAATCGGGAGACTTGCCTGCTCTTCCGGGGGGGCGGGAGGGTCACCCCGATTTTCAGGAGCCTCCTGACCATTTCGGGAGAGTAGGCAAGTATGAACTAGACTGGTTGGCTTAGCTAATCCTCAGATCTGACACTGGGGTCTATTTACTAAAACTGGGTACACACTGGAGCGATGTGTACCTGGACGCTATGGAGGCAGCCGTGCTGACATATCTTATCCACCGAAAACATCAGAATGATGTAATTAAGGAAGGAACAACATTTTATTCTATCCCTCATTTTACTGCATGGCACCAAATACGATATCGACCAGCTGGCCATGCAGCACGGCAATATCGCATGTGACTGCAGGAGTGCACACACTGGCCGAAAACACTGTGATCTGGCTGATAGGTCGCTCCAATTTGGCTGGAAATGACATATCAGGCCGAGATCGCTCCAATGTGAACCCAGTTTAAGCCCTGAAGTGGGGAGAGATAAGGTACCAACCAACCATATCTTGTCATTTTCAAACACAGCTAGTTAGAAGGTGATTGGCTGGTACTAAAGGGGTCTATGTACTAAGCCTGGGAGAGCAATAAAGTGGATGGAGATAAAGTACCAACCAACCAGCTCCTGTCATTTTTAACATGGCATTTAGATGCTAATTGGCTGGCACTTTTTTCCCTGTGCACTTTATCTCTCTTCAAGGCTTAGTAAATAGACCCCACTGTCACTGATATGGACTTCCACACTGTGTCTAAAGGCCAGTACTCACGGCCCGATGCTGGAGAGATGTGTGCTGAGCGAACCGCTCAGCACACATCTCTCCCGGCGCTCAGCACAGCGCGATCTGTGCTGAGCGTGCGGGGGGAGACGGGGGGGCCGCTCACTTCACCCAGCGGGTGAAGTAAGCGACCCGCTAGATTGGCCTGCATGCAGGCCAATCTAGCAGCAGCGATAGCGATGCGCGGGGCTGCGCATCGCTATCGCTGTTAGGGCTGCACACGGAGCGATCTTGCTGAAAATCTAAGCAATCTAGTCAGATTGCTTAGATTATCGCTCCGTGTGTACCCCCCTTAACACGGCAGCTCTCACAGGGTCACTTTTCTCTGCTTTCATGGTATTCCATGGTTTATCTGCATTAGCTCCTGTATTATCTCAATCCTAGTACTTTTAAGGATGGGCTGTCTCTACGCTCACCTGCCAGGATACCTCTCTGAGCAGCATTCCACATTCCTTGTACTCTACTCTATAACAAGTCAGACTGACATTGTCTGGCCTTACCGTATCCTCTCACCGCAACTCACAGTTCTATCTCTGATTCCTCTACTGTCACTGGGTCCTTGAGAATCTCTCGGAACTTAGGGGTCTATTTACTAAGCCTTGGATAGAGATAAATCCGACGGACATAAAGTCCCAGCCAATCTGCTCCTAACTGTCATTTTTCAAACCCAGCCTGTGACATGGCAGATAGACAGTGATTGGCTGGGACTTTATCTCCGTCGGATTTATCTCGATCCAAGGCTTAGTAAATAGACCCCTTAGTCTGACAAAGACTCGACACTTGGCTGTCCCAGTGTTAGTCTAAAGGGCCCTATACACGGGAGAGATGTGTGCTGAGCGAACCGCTCAGCACCCATCTCTCCTGCCGCTCAGCACAGCGCGATGTGTGCTGAGCGATGCGGGGGAGGACGGGGGCCGCTCATTTCACCCAGCAGGTGAAATGAGCGACATGCTAGATTGAGCCTGCATGCAGGCCAATCTAGCACCGGCGATAGCGATGCGCGGGGCCACGCTTTGCTATGGCTGTGGGGGGTACTCACGAGTGATCTGTGCTTAAAATCTAAGCAATCTAGTCAGATTGCTTAGATTTTAAGCATGGATCTCTCCGTGAGCACCCCCCTTAAGGGGCAAATGTAGAGAGAGGGAGGTTTGAAGGACACTGATAGAACCCACCTTACCCTTCTTTTGTTAGCAGCTGATATTCAAATGTTCCGATCCTGTCAGTATACTCTAGTCATGGACCAGAAGTGATTCCCATACTCATTTTATGTTGTTATTTCCTTGGCTGCAGACATTGGTAGTAATGGCCATTGGGGGTAATTCCAAGTTGATCACAGCAGGAAATTTTTTTAGCAGTTGAGCAAAACCATGTGCACTGCAGGGGAGGCAGATGTAACATGTTCAGAGAGAGTTAGATTTGGGTGGGTTATATTGTTTCTGTGCAGGGTAAATACTGGCTGCTTTATTTTTACACTGCAATTTAAATTGCAGATTGAACACACCACACCCAAATCTAACTCTCTCTGCACATGTTATATCTGCCCCCCCTGCAGTGCACATGGTTTTGCCCAACTGCTAAAAAATTTCCTGCTGCGATCAACTTGGAATTACCCCCATTGTCCAGTGCTCTGTGTAATATGATGGTTTCCTATTACTGGGCCTGCTGACATTGTGCTGCTTTGCCAGACATGCACATTCAAGTCCACAAGAGGTGAAGGTTTTCCTCTACTCGTGTCATGGAGGTGACTGCTTATTTAGGGATATGTCCTTCTATCTGAGCTCTGAATAAGCAGTAGGGGTAGTACAGATATGTTATGGGCAGGTTCAAGAGACAGAGGGATTAAGGAGCAAAGGAGAAACCACCAATATGAGGCAGTGTAAGAGAGTGTGAAGAACGGAATGTATAGGAGCGTGGTCTGGCCATAGCAGATGAAGGAAAGAATGATAAACCAAGCTGAGAAGTCTACAGCAGGAATGTAAGAGTCTGAAGTAATAAAGACAGACCATAGTGAGAATGTCAAGTAAAATCACAGTGTAAGAGTCTGTTGTAATGCAAGTCATGACAGAATGACAGTTACTATTGGCCTGAGCTGCGCTGCACAAAGCAGCAGTCAACAGAGGGAAAGACAGTGGGTGTACCACACCAAAACATTTGCCACAGCCATGTATACTATCTAGCTGGGGAAAGCACCAAAGCTGAGGAATGCCGCATCACCTATTGGTAAAAATGCTCAGTGTTTTCCCAGCAAACTCAAGTGTGAAATCAGCCTGCACAGAGGTTCATGGCTTTAAGTGTTTTACAGCCTTAAGCCAGCAGGTTGCTAAACTTCTCATTGCCGGATGGGTTATTTGACTGCTTTGATAGCTTACATATAATATAAATATGTTGTATTTCAGGTACAAGGTGTAGGCTTCATAGGCAAACGCAGGGGGGTTCTGGTTGGCAGGAAACCCCCCTCTACTTGGCCAGCGGCTCAAATTATGACCACAAAATCAATAGTATATAATAGAATTACTTGAGCTGCCACCACAACATGCAGTTTAAGGGACAGAGCGGAGCTGCTGCACATGCTCAGTGGTTGCAACTTCTTCTACTAAGTTTGCTGTGTGTGTGGATCTGAGCCCTCAGTCGCTGCACTGGATAAGAAAGTAGCTGCCAGGAAGAAGAGACAGGGACCTTACCATGAAGTGGGAGAATGTGTGCTTATAATGTGCAGTTCTGTCTCCTACAGGTTCTATTATGTATGTGTATTTATATATTATGAGATGTTTACCCTTTTCCTGACCCCTGTGTTATTTATAGTAAATATGTTTGATGCAGTCTTTACTGTAGACCATCTATATATTTAGTGTATAAAAAGACCAATGTGTACATATATGTCCAGGGTCGGTACTAGGTTCATCAACCACTTTCCCAAACCCCCACACTTACTCCAATGTTTTCCGCAGAGCGGCAGATTATGGAATGCATTTGGAAACCCCCCTCTTGTGTTTGTCACTGGCCTTGTCACTCTAGTAATACAGAGACTCTGAGATATATATAGTGAGAATACAAGCTATCCCTGCTATACTGTAAGTCAGACATTGTAACAAACGGAAAAACTGATAGACTCGCAGTGTAGGGGCCAATTTGTCATACGCTTCCCCATTCTCCTCCTTTCCTCATCTACCCATCCATCTTTCTATGGGAGCAATAAGTAACTCCCAAATTAATGAGATTGGGAATTCAGAGACACCAAGTACAAATAAGGTATTACAGCACTCTGATGGCTTAACTTTCATCGCTTCTTAATGGGACTAGGTCATGAAAAGGGTCGTAGGATCCCCACTTATGATTAATCAGAATAAATAAGACATGTTCATACAATATCTAACTGCAAGAGACATAATAAATTGTTAGCTAGCAACCACTAACGGGCTTGAACACACTGCATCAAGAGCACTACACGATAATATCTTACACATTTTATAAAGATTATAATGAAGCGTCTCATGTTATAACGGAGATGCGGAAATGGCTCAGCCAACTTTACAGCTCTCAACAAAATAACCTCTAGAATCTTTTCAGCTGCAAATTTCAGAGTTACTAATTAAAACGTATTGGTAGCCTCTTAACATGTGACGCACACACCTCTCAGATTATACAGTAAGGAGAAAGAGGTTGGCCTTTCTGCTCTTAAGGTGAACCCTGGAAAGTGTAGCTGCAAATAGCCAGAAAAAGACATTTTTAATACTAGCCAACCTTTGTGATACAGCCAAACCCCATCTACAGTCTGTTATCAGCTCAAACAATCAGCGTACAGTGTGAGCGTCCCCAAGTAGCAGCAATACATGCCAACTAGACTAGAAATAAAACCTTATTATATATATATATATGTTAGTTTTTTTTTTTTAAAAGCAAGTTTTATTTTTTATTTTTTTTGTTCCAACCACAATAACATTTTGCAGGTTATTATTACGGTAGAAAATCCTTTTGTTTTGTTTTGTGGGGTGTTTTTCAAGTCAGCAGCTATTTTGAATAGTAATCTTGTTCTCATCTTACAAAGAACGTTCTGTCCTACCACCACTCCCATGGAATAAAGGCGGCTTTGACACCATCTGACAGGACCCTCAGAATTTTTTCTCTCTCCCATTCTTTGCATACATAGTGCTTTTGACTTTTCTTTAAGAAATCTGTTGACTTCATTGAAAAGTGACAGGGCAATATTTAACCTGAATAGAGGCATGTTGACTCCTCTTATTAAAAGTGACAGTTAAGGACATCTCTCTCCTCATTCCCTCTGATACAGGCAGACAACTCTTTCAGTACTTTCTAGTATACAAAATCAAAAACAAAAACTATTTGAAGGGGGGATGAGTACCTCATAAACGGTGTGTGAGTGACATTCATAAGTTTAATCTAGCAAAGAAACCTTTTTTTTACCCATCTACAAAATTAAAGACCTTTCAAATGCGTTTGATATTCGAAGACAAATTGGCAATGTTCCGACAGCATTGTCACACCTCTCTCACACTTGCTGTCATCTGTAATTTTCTCAAGCACTTGCCTGGCTTCCTCTGTAATGTTGCGGCAATGAGTGCATGGCGGCATCTTCTGTGGTAGGATGGAGAAAGTGCCTTGTTGTGTTCAAGGTTAGCCCTCTGATGTGGTACTAATGGTTCCGGACATGGGCATCAACTTTTCATAATGATTGGAGGGATGGATAGTGGCAGCACAAAAATTGGGGGTGCTCAAGTATTCACAGCACACAGCAACCACAGAGCTATGGTTTCTTATGGTTTCTGGTTCCACCCTGAGCTGCAAGGTCTTAAGTCAGTGTTACCCCAACTGCAGTCCTCAGGGACCCTAGCAGTGCGTGTTTTCCAGATCTCCTAGTTGGTGCCCATGTGCCTTCATTACTGCCTGACACATATTAAAAAAAACCACAGGGCAGTTCATTATTTGACTTGTAATACTAAGGGGGTCTGTATTCCCTTAAATGGTTGGAAGTAGAGATGTGCACCAATCCCATGTTTTGGGTTGGGTTTCAGTTCTGGATCTGAATTCATTTCATGTTTTGGTGTTGATTCTAATTTGGCAAAATCACCCTCACAGGTTTTGGTTTTGGATCTGTACTTTTTTTTTTATTATTATTATTCTAAAAACACATAATTTGAAACTGTTTTTGTTCTTACAGTATTACTAACCTCAATAACATTAATTTTTATTTATTTATTTATTTATTCCCCCTCCTTTGCCTATATTGTAGGTGGATGTATAGGCTTGAATGGCCTTTTGCTGCTCCTCCATCCTCTGAAGCATATAGAGTGTTGAATTCCACTTCGTTACCACCTCTTGCTTCAGGTGATGGCAGGGCAGGTTCAGGAGTGTTTGATGGTGCTCCAGTCTTTGGCACGTAGTGGCTGAATGCCGAAAGTGGCCCCCAATTTTTCGGGCCACCGACAGCATCTCCTGCACGCCCCTGTCATTTTTCAAAAAATTCCGCACCACCAAATTAATTGTATGTGCAAAACATGGGACGTGCTGGAATTTGCCCAGATGTAATACACGCATAATATTGGTGGCGTTGTCCGATATCACAAATCCCCAGGAGAGTCTAATTGGGGTAAGCCATTGTTTGATGATGTCCCTCAGTTTCCGTAAGAGGTTGTCAGCTGTGTGCCTCTTACGGAAAGCGGTGATACATAGCATAGCCTGCCTAGGAATGAGTTGGCGTTTGCGAGATGCTGCTACTGGTGCCGCTGCTGTTGTTGCTGCTGGAGGCAATACATCTATCCAGTGGGCTGTCACAGTCACATAGTCCTTAGTCTGCCCTGTTCCACATGTCCACATGTCCGTGGTTAAGTGGACAGTGGATACAACTGCATTTTTTAGGACACTGAGGACACTTTTTCTGACGTCTGTGTACATTCTCGGTATCGCCTGCCTAGTGAAGTGGAACCTAGATGGGATTTGGTACTGGGGACACACTACCTCAAACAATTCTCTAAGTCCCACTGAACTAATGACAGATACCGGACGCACGTCTAACACCAACATAGCTGCCAATGCCTCTATTATCCGCTTTGCAAAAGGATGACTGCTGTCATATTTCATCTTCTTCACAAAGACACTAACACTGAACTGATGCAGGTCACTGAGGATGGAGACACGTCCTCTCTCCACACTCTCCAATGCCGGAGTGAAAATGGCGGCGACGCACGGCGACTTATATGGAATCCAAACCCCGCGAGAATCCGACAGCGGGATGTTGACATTTTGCCTCGTTCTGGTTTCTGAGTCAGGCGTGAAAACCCAAGCCTGATTCGGATCCGGGCTCTGGTGGTGACGTTTGGGTGGGTTCGGTTCTCTGAGAACCGAACCCGCTCATCTCTACAGAAAAGACGAGAGGGGCAAGATGGAATTGTCCTTTGGTCTACATTCCAGCTTAGTTTGTGCCCCGTGTCTCAAAGTAATGTACCCACGTACTATTGCAGTGCTTCTCAAACTTGGTACTCAAGACACACTAGCAGTCCAAGTTTGAATGATATCCATGCTTGAGCAGAGATGGTTAACTCAAAATTACTGAGATAAGCTCAAACGTGGATATCATTAAAATCAGCACTTCAGGCTTCTCAGATCCACTACCTGCTACTAAAGGCGCAGCACCGAATACACATCACGATCATCGGTCATCTGAGGAACCCTAAGGTTGCTCAGAATGCCCGACACACCTAACCTGCATGGGTACAGAGAATCAGCATTCGGAAACGCATTCGCTGGCTTCGGCACGTCCCAAAAACAGAGGTGACAGGCCTCACTTTTCAAAGCTTCTCCGCATCTCCACCCCCAAATGCCTGCAGACTATCAATGAGGCTGCATCTAGCAGGACACTATGACTGGAACCACAGCACCATTGTGACATTATTATTTATTTATTTATTTATTTATTACCAGTTATTTATATAGCGCACACACATTCCGCATCACTTTCCACAGAATATTTGCCCATTCACATCAGTCCCTGCCCCAGTGGAGCTTACGACATGTGCATATTGCAGCTCCAGAGCATGCGTAGAAACGACTAGAAAGTAAAACATTGTTAATTAGGAGGACCGAATCAGAACTACGCCCAGATCTGAATTAGAGATGTGCAGCGGGCATTTTTCGTGTCTTGTGTTTTGGTTTTGGATTCGGTTCCACGGTTGTGTTTTGGATTCGGACGCATTTTGACAAAACCACCCTTTCGGATTTTCGTCGAATTCGGATGCGTTTTGGATTCGGGTGTTTTTTTTTTATTTATTCAAAAACAGCTTAAATCATAGAATTTGGGGGTAATTTTGATCCTATAGTATTATTAACCTCAATAACCATAATTTCCACTCATTTCCAGTCTATTCTGAACACCTCACACCTCACAATATTATTTTAAGTCCTAAAATTTGCACCGAGGTCGCTGGATGACTAAGCTAAGCGACCCAAGTGAGCGGCACAAACACCTGGCCCATCTAGGAGTGGCACTGCAGTGTCAGACAGGATGGCACTTAAAACAATAGTCCCCAAACAGCACATGATGCAAAGATAAATAAAAAAAGAGGTGCAAGATGGAATTGTCCTTGGTCCCTCCCACCCACCCTTATGTTTTATAAACAGTACATGCACACTTTAACCAACCAATCATTTCAGCGACAGGGTCTGGCACACGACTGTGGCTGAAATGACTGGTTGGTTTGGGCCCCCACCAAAAAAGAAGCAATCAATCTCTCCTTGCACAAACTGGCTCTACAGAGGCAAGATGTCCACCTCATCCTCATCCTCCGATTCCTCACCTCTTTCACTGTGTACATCCTCCTCCTCAAAGAGTATTAATTTGTCCCCACTGGAATCCACCATCACAGGTCCCTGTGTACTTTCTGGAGGCAATTGCTGGTAAATGTCTCCACGGAGGAATTTATAATTCATTTTGATGAACATCATCTTCTCCACATTTTCTGGAAGTAACCTCCTACGCCGATCGTTGACAAGGTGACCGGCTGCACTAAACACTCTTTCGAAGTACATACTGGAGTGGGGGCAACTTAGGTAAAATAAAGCCAGTTTGTGCAAGGGCCTCCAAATTGCCTCTTTTTCCTGCCAGTATACGTACGGACTGTCTGACATGCCTACTTGGATGCTGTCATTCATATAATCCTCCACCATTCTTTCAATGGTGACAGAATCATATGCAGTGACAGTAGACGACATGTCAGTAATCGTTGGCAGGTCCTTCAGTCCGGACCAGATGTCAGCACTTGCTCCTGACTGCCCTGCATCACCGCCTGCAGGTGGTTTTGGAAATTTGATCCTTTTCCTGGCAGCTCCAGTGGCGGTAGAAAATGAAGGAGGAGCTGTTGGTGGTTCACGTTCCGCTTGACTTGAAAATTGTCTCAAAAGCAGGTCTTTGAACATCTGCAGACTTGTGTCTTCCGGAAAGAGCGATACAACGTAGGCTTTAAACCTAGGATCGAGCACGGTGGCCAAAATGTAGTGCTCTGATTTCAACAGATTGACCACCCGTGAATCCTGGTTAAGCGAATGAAGGTCTCCATCCACAAGTCCCACATGCCTAGCGGAATCGCTCCGTTTTAGCTCCTCCTTCAATCTCTCCAGCTGCTTCTGCAAAAGCCTGATGAGGGAATGACCTGACTTAGACTGGCAGTGTCTGAACTGAATTCACGTGTGGCAAGTTCAAAGGGTTGGAGAATCTTGCACAACATGGAAATCATTCTCCACTGTGCTTGAGTCAGGTGCATTACCCCTCCTTTGCCTATATCGTAGGCAGATGTAAAGGCTTGAATAGCCTTTTGCTGCTCCTCCATCCTCTGAAGCATATAGAGTGTTGAATTCCACCTTGTTACCACCTCTTGCTTCAGCTGATGGCAGGTCATGTTCAGGAGTGTTTGCTGGCGCTCCAGTCTTCGGCACGCGGTGGCTGAATGCCGAAAGTGGCCCGCAATTTTTCGGCCCACCGACAGCATCTCCTGCACACCCCTGTCGTTTTTCAAAAAAATCTGCACCACCAAATTAATTGTATGTGAAAAACATGGGACGTGCTGGAATTTGCCCACATGTAATGCACGCACAATATTGGTGGCGTTGTCCGATATCACAAATCCCCAGGAGAGTCCAATTGGGGTAAGCCAATCTGCAATGATGTTCCTCAGTTTCCGTATGAGGTTGTCAGCTGTGTGCCTCTTATGGAAAGCGGTGATACAAAGCGCAGCCTGCCTAGGAACGAGTTGGCGTTTGCGAGATGCTGCTGCTGGTGCCGCCGCTGTTGTTGCTGCGGGAGGCAATACATCTACCCAGTGGGCTGTCACAGTCATATAGTCCTTAGTCTACCCTGCTCCACTTGTGCACATGTCCGTGGTTAAGTGGACAGTGGGTACAACTGCATTTTTTAGGACACTGAGGACACTTTTTCTGACGTCTGTGTACATTCTCTGTATCGTCTGCCTAGAGAAGTGGAACATAGATGGGATTTTGTACCGGCGACACACTACCTCAAGCAATTCTCTAAGTCCCTGTGAACTAACGGTGGATACCGGACGCACATCTAACACCAGCATAGTTGTCAAGGCCTGAGTTATCCGCTTTGCAACAGGATGACTGCTGTGATATTTCATCTTCCTCGCAAAGGACTGTTGGACAGTCAATTGCTTACTGGAAGTAGTACAAGTGGTCTTCCGACTTCCCCTCTGGGATGACGATCGACTCCCAGCAGCAACAACAGCAGCGCCAGCAGCAACAGCAGCAGTAGGCGTTTCACTCAAGGATCCATTGGAGGAATCCCAGTTAGGAGAGGACTCATCAGACTTGCCAGTGATATGGCCTGCAGGACTATTGGCGTTCCTGTCTAAGGAGGAAATTGACATTGAGTGAGTTGGTGGTGTGGTTTGCAGGAGCTTAGGTACAAGAGGAAAAAGGGATTTAGTTGTCAGTGGACTGCTTCCGCTGTCACCCAAAGTTTTTGAACTTGTCAATGACTTCTGATGAATGCGCTCCAGGTGACGTATAAGGGAGGATGTTCCTAGGTGGTTAACGTCCTTACCCCTACTTATTACAGCTTGACAAAGGCAACACACGGACTGACACTTGTCCGCATTTCTGTTAAAATAATTCCACACCGAAGAGGTAATTTTTTGTGTATTTTGACCAGGCATGTCAATGGCCATATTCGTCCCACGGACAACAGGTGTCTCCCCGGGTGCCTGACTTAAACAAACCACCTCACCATCAGAATCCTCCTCGTCAATTTCCTCCTCAGCGCCAGCAACACCCATATCCT
The DNA here is from genome assembly GCF_028390025.1 of Pseudophryne corroboree. Classification (NCBI taxonomy): domain Eukaryota; kingdom Metazoa; phylum Chordata; class Amphibia; order Anura; family Myobatrachidae; genus Pseudophryne; species Pseudophryne corroboree. The sequence continues at coordinate 293,463,771 of NC_086454.1, forward strand.
CATCCTGGTGTACTTCAACAGTGACATCTTCAATTTGAATATCAAGAACTGGAGTGTGGGTGCTCCTTCCAGCAATTGCAGGGGGCGTGCAAATGGTGGAAGGAGCCACCTCTTCCCGTCCAGTGTTGGGAAGGTCAGGCATCGCAAGTGACACAACTGGACTCTCTTTGGGGATTTGTGATTTAGAAGAACGCACAGTTCTTTGCTGTGCTTTTGCCAGCTTAACTCTTTTCATTTTTCTAGCGGGAGGATGAGTGCTTCCATCCTCATGTGAAGCTGAACCACTAGTCATGAGGAGCATAGGAGAGGGCCTTAGCCGTTCCTTGCCACTCCGTGTCGTAAATGGCATATTGGCAAGTTTACGCTTCTCCTCAGATGATTTTAATTTAGATTTTTGGGTCATTTTACTGAACTTTTGCTTTTTGGATTTTACATGCTCTCTACTATGACATTGGGCATCGGCCTTGGCAGACGACGTTGATGGCATTTCATCGTCTCTGCCATGACTAGTGGCAGCAGCTTCAGCACTAGGTGGAAGTGGATCTTGATCTTTCCCTATTTTACCCTCTAAATTTTTGTTCTCCATTTTTTAATGTGTAGAATTATATGCCAGTAATATATCTGGAATTAGACGGCAGTAATGTCTGGAATTAGATACCACTAGATAGATACCAGATAACACTGTGACTGGAATGATGATGACCTATGCACAGTGACAGGACACTACCACAGCACCCTACAGCAGCAAGATGCAGCACAAGACACTGTACTAGTATTATTAATGTAGTATTACTGAGCACCACAAGACAATGAGCAGTGATACTGAGCACTGCTGATACTGAGCACTGATGATACTACGGAGAAATGACACTGAGCAGCACGATAAGCACAAGACACTGTACTAGTATTACTAATGTAGTATTACTGAGCACCACAAGACAATGAGCAGTGATACTGAGCACTGATGATACTGAGCACTGATGATACTATGGAAAACTGACACTGAGCAGCAGTAGAGGATCTTGCCACGGGCAAGCAGGACTTTTGTCTGGGGCGCCGCCTTCCGGAGGGCGCCGGCGCCATCCGGAGGGCGCCGCACCAGGGCAAGATCCGCTGCTGCTGTGCCCCCCGCTGCCCGCTGCCCCCCGCTGGCCGCTGTGAAGGGAAACTAGAGTTTCCCTTCGTGGAGAGGTCCTTTACTGTGCGGTGTGCGATGACGTCATCGCGCACTGCACAGCAAAGGACCTCTCCACGAAGGGCTTCATAGTGGCCAGCGGCAGCGGGGGGCAGCGGGCAGCGGGGGGCACATTTCAGAGCGCTACAGTAGTCTGTACAGGGGGCGTAAATGACCACGCCCCCTGTATGAAGCCACGCCCCCCATTGCAGCCCGGGGCGCGCAAAGCCCCAGAACCGGCCCTGCTGAGCAGCACGATTAGCACAAGACACTGTACTAGTATTACTAATGTAGTATTACTGAGCACCACAAGACAATGAGCAGTGATACTGAGCACTGCTGATACTGAGCACTGATGATACTGAGCACTGATGATACTACAGAGGACTGACACTGAGCAGCACGATTAGCACAAGACACTGTACTAGTATTACTAATGTAGTATTACTGAGCACCACAAGACAATGAGCAGTGATACTGAGCACTGATGATACTACGGAGAACTGACACTGAGCAGCACGATTAGCACAAAACACTGTACTAGTATTACTAATGTAGTATTACTGAGCACCACAAGACAATGAGCAGTGATACTGAGCACTGCTGATACTGAGCACTGCTGATACTGAGCACTACTGATACTGAGCACTGATGATACTGAGCACTGATGATACTGAGCACTGATGATACTGAGCACTGATAATACTACAGAGAACTGACACTGAGCAGCACGATTAGCACAAGACACTGTACTAGTATTACTAATGTAGTATTACTGAGCACCACAAGACAATGAGCAGTGATACTGAGCACTGATGATACTACAGAGGACTGACACTGAGCAGCACGATTAGCACAAGACACTGTACTAGTATTACTAATGTAGTATTACTGAGCACCACAAGACAATGAGCAGTGATACTGAGCACTGCTGATACTGAGCACTGGTGATACTGAGCACTACTGATACTGAGCACTGATGATACTGAGCACTGCTGATACTGAGCACTGATGATACTGAGCACTGATGATACTACGGAGAACTGACACTGAGCAGCATGATTAGCACAAGACACTGTACTAGTATTACTAATGTAGTATTACTGAGCACCACAAGACAATGAGCAGTGATACTGAGCACTGATGATACTGAGCACTGATGATACTACAGAGGACTGACACTGAGCAGCACGATTAGCACAAGACACTGTACTAGTATTACTAATGTAGTATTACTGAGCACCACAAGACAATGAGCAGTGATACTGAGCACTGATGATACTACGGAGAACTGACACTGAGCAGCACGATTAGCACAATACACTGTACTAGTATTACTAATGTAGTATTACTGAGCACCACAAGACAATGAGCAGTGATACTGAGCACTGCTGATACTGAGCACTGATGATACTGAGCACTGATGATACTGAGCACTGCTGATACTGAGCACTGCTGATACTGAGCACTGATGATACTGAGCACTGATTATACTGAGCACTGATGATACTACGGAGAACTGACACTGAGCAGCACGATTAGCACAAGACACTGTACTAGTATTACTAATGTAGTATTACTGAGCACCACAAGACAATGAGCAGTGATACTGAGCACTGATGATACTGAGCACTGATGATACTACGGAGAACTGACACTGAGCAGCACGATTAGCACAAGACACTGTACTAGTATTACTAATGTAGTATTACTGAGCACCACAAGACAATGAGCAGTGATACTGAGCACTGATGATACTGAGCACTGATGATACTACGGATAACTGACACTGAGCAGCACGATTAGCACAAGACACTGTACTAGTATTACTAATGTAGTATTACTGAGCACCACAAGACAATGAGCAGTGATACTGAGCACTGATGATACTACGGAGAACTGACACTGAGCAGCACGATTAGCACAAAACACTGTACTAGTATTACTAATGTAGTATTACTGAGCACCACAAGACAATGAGCAGTGATACTGAGCACTGCTGATACTGAGCACTGCTGATACTGAGCACTACTGATACTGAGCACTGATGATACTGAGCACTGATGATACTGAGCACTGATGATACTGAGCACTGATAATACTACAGAGAACTGACACTGAGCAGCACGATTAGCACAAGACACTGTACTAGTATTACTAATGTAGTATTACTGAGCACCACAAGACAATGAGCAGTGATACTGAGCACTGATGATACTACAGAGGACTGACACTGAGCAGCACGATTAGCACAAGACACTGTACTAGTATTACTAATGTAGTATTACTGAGCACCACAAGACAATGAGCAGTGATACTGAGCACTGATGATACTACGGAGAACTGACACTGAGCAGCACGATTAGCACAATACACTGTACTAGTATTACTAATGTAGTATTACTGAGCACCACAAGACAATGAGCAGTGATACTGAGCACTGCTGATACTGAGCACTGATGATACTGAGCACTGATGATACTGAGCACTGCTGATACTGAGCACTGCTGATACTGAGCACTGATGATACTGAGCACTGATTATACTGAGCACTGATGATACTACGGAGAACTGACACTGAGCAGCACGATTAGCACAAGACACTGTACTAGTATTACTAATGTAGTATTACTGAGCACCACAAGACAATGAGCAGTGATACTGAGCACTGATGATACTGAGCACTGATGATACTACGGAGAACTGACACTGAGCAGCACGATTAGCACAAGACACTGTACTAGTATTACTAATGTAGTATTACTGAGCACCACAAGACAATGAGCAGTGATACTGAGCACTGATGATACTGAGCACTGATGATACTACGGATAACTGACACTGAGCAGCACGATTAGCACAAGACACTGTACTAGTATTACTAATGTAGTATTACTGAGCACCACAAGACAATGAGCAGTGATACTGAGCACTGATGATACTACGGAGAACTGACACTGAGCAGCACGATTAGCACAAAACACTGTACTAGTATTACTAATGTAGTATTACTGAGCACCACAAGACAATGAGCAGTGATACTGAGCACTGCTGATACTGAGCACTGCTGATACTGAGCACTACTGATACTGAGCACTGATGATACTGAGCACTGATGATACTGAGCACTGATGATACTGAGCACTGATAATACTACAGAGAACTGACACTGAGCAGCACGATTAGCACAAGACACTGTACTAGTATTACTAATGTAGTATTACTGAGCACCACAAGACAATGAGCAGTGATACTGAGCACTGATGATACTACAGAGGACTGACACTGAGCAGCACGATTAGCACAAGACACTGTACTAGTATTACTAATGTAGTATTACTGAGCACCACAAGACAATGAGCAGTGATACTGAGCACTGATGATACTACGGAGAACTGACACTGAGCAGCACGATTAGCACAAGACACTGTACTAGTATTACTAATGTAGTATTACTGAGCACCACAAGACAATGAGCAGTGATACTGAGCACTGCTGATACTGAGCACTGGTGATACTGAGCACTACTGATACTGAGCACTGATGATACTGAGCACTGATGATACTGAGCACTGCTGATACTGAGCACTGATGATACTGAGCACTGATGATACTACGGAGAACTGACACCGAGCAGCATGATTAGCACAAGACACTGTACTAGTATTACTAATGTAGTATTACTGAGCACCACAAGACAATGAGCAGTGATACTGAGCACTGATGATACTGAGCACTGATGATACTACAGAGGACTGACACTGAGCAGCACGATTAGCACAAGACACTGTACTAGTATTACTAATGTAGTATTACTGAGCACCACAAGACAATGAGCAGTGATACTGAGCACTGCTGATACTGAGCACTGATGATACTGAGCACTGATGATACTGAGCACTGCTGATACTGAGCACTGCTGATACTGAGCACTGATGATACTGAGCACTGATGATACTGAGCACTGATGATACTACGGAGAACTGACACTGAGCAGCACGATTAGCACAAGACACTGTACTAGTATTACTAATGTAGTATTACTGAGCACCACAAGACAATGAGCAGTGATACTGAGCACTGATGATACTGAGCACTGATGATACTACGGAGAACTGACACTGAGCAGCACGATTAGCACAAGACACTGTACTAGTATTACTAATGTAGTATTACTGAGCACCACAAGACAATGAGCAGTGATACTGAGCATTGATGATACTGAGCACTGATGATACTACGGAGAACTGACACTGAGCAGCACGATTAGCACAAGACACTGTACTAGTATTACTAATGTAGTATTACTGAGCACCACAAGACAATGAGCAGTGATACTGAGCACTGATGATACTGAGCACTGATGATACTACGGAGAACTGACACTGAGCAGCACGATTAGCACAAGACACTGTACTAGTATTACTAATGTAGTATTACTGAGCACCACAAGACAATGAGCAGTGATACTGAGCACTGATGATACTGAGCACTGATGATACTACGGAGAACTGACACTGAGCAGCACGATTAGCACAAGACACTGTACTAGTATTACTAATACAAAAAATGTAACCAGGCGCTAATATATCATCACCATATTCTGATGATTGAATTGCTGGTATTGAAGTTTCTATACAAATTATTTTGCAATTAGTGTATAATCAAGCTGCAAGAGAGAGCTTGACTTGGGGTAAAACAAGTCAAAAAGAACCGGCACTTTAAAGTCTCCGGTAACACTAAGACACTAAACTAATCCCCTCTTGCGCTATATAAATAGTATGATATGGCTCATATCATACTATTTATATAGCGCAAGAGGGGATTAGTTTAGTGTACTAGTATTACTAATGTAGTATTACTGAGCACCACAAGACAATGAGCAGTGATACTGAGCACTGGTGATACTGAGCACTGCTGATACTATGGAGAACTGACACTGAGCAGCAAGATGCAGCACAAGACACTGTACTAGTATTACTGAGCAGCACAAAAGCACTCTGGAATTGTCACCCCCCCCCCCAGATACCACTGTGACGGAATGATGATGACCGATGCAGTCACAGGACACTACTACCAGAGCACCCTACAGCAGCAAGATGCAACACAAGAGAGACACTGTACTAGTATTACTGAGCAGCAATAAGCACTGATACTGAGATTTGCCACTGAGAGAACGTAGCCACATCCTTTCTGTACCCTCTACAATGCACGAGTGAAAATGGCGGCGACTCGCGGCTCTTTATATGGAATCCAAATCTCGCGAGAATCCAATAGCGGGATGATGACGTTTTGCCTCATTCGGGTACTCCGAGTCAGGCGGGAACAACCGAGCCTTGCTCGGACCCGTGTTTGACACGTGAAGTTCGGGGGGTTCGGTTCTCAGAGAACCGAACCCGCTCATCTCTAATCTGAATAGACATAGTGAATAGATGTTGCCCTTAAGGGGGGTACTCACGGAGCGATATTCTAAGCAATCTGACTAGATTGCTTAGAATTTCAGCATTATCGCTCTGTGTACCCCCTACAGTGATAGCGATGCGCAGCCCCGCGCATCGCTATCGCTGCTGCTAGGTTGCAGGCCAATCTAGAGGGTCGCTCAGTATATTTGAATCATTCTCACTTTCTTGGAGCTGCGTCCCCTGCAGTCAGAGAGCTCCTGCTGAAACTTAGACGTGACCCTGTTTATTACTGTATAAAAGATGTTTCACGTATCTTTCGCCATAAGTTTTAGTTGAATGAGAAATTATTATTGTGTAGTTAGTTACTGACCATAATATGCTGCTCTGTATTGATGGGACTGTGACACAAACACATTACATACAATGACACGAGTCATCAGGTAAAATTGGCCCTGCCCAAATGAGCTTACACTCTAAGATACACTCGATACAGAAATGAGCGGAATAACAAGTGTATCTTACTTAGTTAACAATAATCTCATATCAGTGTGACCTTGGAGGGATAAATAACCTTATGTAGTTAACAATACTCTTGAAATTTAAGGAGATACTGAAGACAGCTAAACAAACCGTTGGTTGTTGGGATACAGCACAGAGTGTTCCCGGCGCTGCAAATGACACTTCACCCTGGTGCCTTCATCTCTGCCGCACTTTTCCACACATAATAACCTCTTCTCCACAGTTATCACTACATAAAGATCATCTGAGTACTCTCAGCAAGTTTTTTTTACTTGCTTGTGAGAAGATTCAACAGCAGAAATTTGTTCCATATCAGTTTGCTTTAGCAGAACATCAGTCGTTTGGCGGTAGAAATCCAGTTACATTCCCTTCCCAGCACGACTGCTTCATATTGAGACTGTCGCAGTGTATTTTTAAAAGTTAAAACTTATATATATTAAACATACACATTGTAAGTACTACCTGCTGTATGGCGGAGGAATGTGCAACTTAACCTGTCTGGATAATACATCTTATTTGGCTTATTTCCTGGTCCCCATCTTTCATTTTCTGAGTGATTTTGTTATTGCCCCTCATTTCCGTGTGTTGCATGTATTATATAATTTCCTGTACACTCAGTAGGGCCTTAGTGTAAGAATATTAGCACATAATAACCTGCTTTTCTGTATATTGTGGTACACATCTATTGGCAGAACCTATAATGCTTAATATAGGTGTCAGCAGGTTGTGAAAGAAGTCTGTCCACATGGTAGATAACTTAGCTTCGGGGTTTATTAACCAGCAGAAAACGGTTGAGGGTAGCACAAGGTTAATGCAGGTATATAACAGGTGTAACAAATCCAGCCAGGAACGCATGGAGTAAATACAGGGGGTTGTGGTGTAGTGAAGCACACACCTGTATATCCAGCCAGTAGTGGAAGTGACTAATATAATATGGCCAGTGGTGGTGACACAGTGGTATTGGCAGAGGGTTTTTAGCATGATAAACAGTCTCCGTCTAGGAAACACTAACACTCAGGGACATGTCTTCTGCTATGGAGGACTGAGAGGAGAAGCCGCACATGTGCAATAGTGCATTTGAAGTCCAGGTCATAGGTCATGGAATTTCCGTGACTCCGCTAGTGCCCAGAATGTAAACAGAAGAGAGCGGGGAGTGGGCTCCTTCCGACAATATCAGATGTTTTCGAGCTAAAAATAAAAAAAGTTTTTGTTCACAATAAAAGAAGACCTAGTAATGTTGTACATTGGAAAATCCATGTTGCACTGTAGGAAGGGCACATTTGGACTGGAGCTGTTAGTGGGGCATCTCCTAGTTATACTCTGAACCTAGGTACACACGATACAGTTGTTGGTCTGGATTGCCAATAATTGGCTAATTGCCCTCATTTATTGTATAGTGTGTAGACATGAGCTTTTCAGTGTTTCAGCGATTTAATGGTTAAAAAACATCCACAGACGATTATCTGATCATTCGGTCAAGACTGAAAATCTTGGCCATAATTTCCCGATATTGAGCAGTATGTGTGCATATTTCCTATATTTTCCTGTCACTATGTCATCCTCCTTATGGGCGGCCATATGCAAAATCATAATGTGTAGCACAGATATTAAGGCTTTCAATTTGATAAAAAATCTCCCTGTTTGTTGTCCCGACCAAAAAATCAGACAGTGTGTACATAGCTTAATGCTAGTAACCAGGCCGATCAGCCAGTTGTCTGCTGGTCGGTCAAATTATTGCACACTGTGTAGTGTGTACACAGCGCCAGGAGGAGACCCCTGTCGTTCACAAGCCCATCAGACTATTTCCTGACGTCAGAGTGCACAGTGAAATTCGTTGGCCCCAGTGAGCCTGTGCAGTGTACACGATCGGTCTGACAACCTGTGTGTACCTAGCTTAACTGGTAAAATAAATCTACTCAGTCGTCTGACAACCTGTGTGTTGCTACAGTATATGCAGTAGCAGTTTGCTTTTGTTGTTTTAATTAACATTATTGTATGGAGAGAACACAGCTCTATACAAAGAGTGTGTGTCACAGTTTCCCTGTCAGATGACTGCAATCCAACCTTTTGTGTCTGTGACCAGGTAGCAACAGTGGAGCCCAAAGCAGGGTCTCAAGCAAGTGCCAAATGTGTTTTATATGGTTACTTAATCATAATATATCTCTACCTAAGGAGAACTTCAATCAATTAAAATTTTAAATGTTTTTTTTTGTATCCAATAACTAGTGCCTATTTACATTTTTATGGGTCTATTCATTAAGTCTAAAACCATTGCGGAAATGCTAGTGTCAGCAAGGGGTAGGCAATTGTTTTCCAGGGTTTAACATATCAGACCATTAGGGTTTATTCAGGTTTGTTAGGAAACCGAAAAAAGTAGACGAATGGGCAAAAACATGTGCACTGCAGGTGGGGCAGATGTAACATGTGCAGAGAGAGTTAAATTTGGGTGGGTTATGTTGTTTCTGTGCCGGGTAAATACTGGCTACTTTATTTTGACACAGCAATTTAGATTTCAGTTTGAATGCGCCCCACCCAAATCTAACTCTCTCTGCACATGTTATATCTGCCCCACTTGCAGTCTGCAGTGCACATGGGCCCTTATTCCGAGTTGTTCGCTCGCTAGCAGATTTTAGCAGCATTGCACACGCTAGGCCGCCGCCCTCTGGGAGTGTATCTTAGCTTAGCAGAATTGCGAACGAAAGATTAGCAGAATTGCAAATAGAAATTTCTTAGCAGTTTCTGAGTAGCTCGAGACATACTCCTACATTGCGATCAGCTCAGCCCGTTTCGTTCCTGGTTTGACGTCACAAACACGCCCTGCGTTCGGCCAGCCACTCCCCCGTTTCTCCAGACACTCCCGCATTTTATTCTGGCACGCCTGCGTTTTTCCGCACACTCCCAGAAAACGGTCAGTTTCCGCCCAGAAACACCCACTTCCTGTCAATCACACTCCGATCACTTCAACGATGAAAATTCTTTGTTCGGACGTGAGTAAATCTACTAAGTTTTGTGCTAAAATACTTAGCGCAAGCGCACTGCGTACCAAATCCTGGCAGTAAAGTGCCAGCGATCACGTTCACTTTCCTGCTGAATTTTTGTGGTGAGCTCTTTGTTAAATAGGTACAAAAAATAATTTACCAGGATGAGAAGTTATAGTTTAAGGGGCCTCACTGCTACCAGTGATAAATACGGTCCTAAGGTGTGTGTAAAACAGTTTTCCTTGGTGCACCATGCAGCCTTTTCTAGTGTGAACTGTACTCTGCTCTGTTAACCCTTGACTTTTTCCTAGAGATGAGCGGGTTCGGTTTCTTTGAATCCGAACCCGCACGAACTTCACTTTTTTTTTCACGGGTCCGAGCGACTCGGATCTTCCCGCCTTGCTCGGTTAACCCGAGCGCGCCCGAACGTCATCATGACGCTGTCGGATTCTCGCGAGGCTCGGATTCTATCGCGAGACTCGGATTCTATATAAGGAGCCGCGCGTCGCCGCCATTTTCACTCGTGCATTGAGATTGATAGGGAGAGGACGTGTCTGGCGTCCTCTCCATTAGAATAGAGATAGATAGATTAGATAGAGAGAGATTGTGCAGAGTCGCAGACAGAGTTAGTTTACCACAGTCAGTGACCAGTGCAGTTGCTAGTTAACTTTTATTTAATATAATATATCCGTTCACTTCTCTCTGCTATATCCGTTCTCTGCCTGAAAAAAAAAACGATACACAGCACAGTCAGTCACACAGTGTGACTCAGTCTGTGTGCACTCAGCTCAGCCCAGTGTGCTGCACAGTCATCAATGTATAAATTAAAAGCTTATAATTAATTGTGGGGGAGACTGGGGAGCACTGCAGGTTGTTAGCAGGAGCCAGGAGTACAATTATATTAATTAACAGTGCACACTTTTGCTGCAGGAGTGGTGACCAGTGCCTGACCACCAGTATAGTATTGTTGTATACTACTAATATCTCTTTAAATATCAACCAGTCTATATTAGCAGCAGACACAGTACAGTGCGGTAGTTCACGGCTGTGGCTACCTCTGTGTCGGCACACGGCAGGCAGTCCGTCCGACCAGAATTGTATTATTTATTATTATATACCTACCACCTAACCGTGGTTTTTTTTTCATTCTTTATACCGTCATAGTGTCATCCTAATTGTTACGAGTATACTACTATCTCTTTATCAACCAGTGTACAGTGCGGTAGTTCACGGCTGTGGCTACCTCTGTGTCGGCACACGACAGGCAGTCCGTCCGACCAGAATTGTATTATTTATTATTATATACCTACCACCTAACCGTGGTTTTTTTTTCATTCTTTATACCGTCATAGTGTCATCCTAATTGTTACGAGTATACTACTATCTCTTTATCAACCAGTGTACAGTGCGGTAGTTCACGGCTGTGGCTACCTCTGTGTCGGCACACGGCAGGCAGTCCGTCCGACCAGAATTGTATTATTTATTATTATATACCTACCACCTAACCGTGGTTTTTTTTTCATTCTTTATACCGTCATAGTGTCATCCTAATTGTTACGAGTATACTACTATCTCTTTATCAACCAGTGTACAGTGCGGTAGTTCACGGCTGTGGCTACCTCTGTGTCGGCACACGGCAGGCAGTCCGTCCGACCAGAATTGTATTATTTATTATTATATACCTACCACCTAACCGTGGTTTTTTTTTCATTCTTTATACCGTCATAGTGTCATCCTAATTGTTACGAGTATACTACTATCTCTTTATCAACCAGTGTACAGTGCGGTAGTTCACGGCTGTGGCTACCTCTGTGTCGGCACACGGCAGGCAGTCCGTCCGACCAGAATTGTATTATTTATTATTATATACCTACCACCTAACCGTGGTTTTTTTTTCATTCTTTATACCGTCATAGTGTCATCCTAATTGTTACGAGTATACTACTATCTCTTTATCAACCAGTGTACAGTGCGGTAGTTCACGGCTGTGGCTACCTCTGTGTCGGCACACGGCAGGCAGTCCGTCCGACCAGAATTGTATTATTTATTATTATATACCTACCACCTAACCGTGGTTTTTTTTTCATTCTTTATACCGTCATAGTGTCATCCTAATTGTTACGAGTATACTACTATCTCTTTATCAACCAGTGTACAGTGCGGTAGTTCACGGCTGTGGCTACCTCTGTGTCGGCAGTCGGCAGGCAGTCCGTCCATCCATAATTGTATTATTATTATAATATATACCACCTAACCGTGTTTTTTTTTTCATTCTTTATACCGTCATAGTGTCATACTAGTTGTTACGAGTATACTACTATCTCTTTATCAACCAGTGTACAGTGCGGTAGTTCACGGCTGTGGCTACCTCTGTGTCGGCAGTCGGCAGGCAGTCCGTCCATCCATAATTGTATTATTATTATAATATATACCACCTAACTGTGGTTTTTTTTGCATTCTTTATACCGTCGTCATAGTGTCATACTAGTTGTTACGAGTATACTACTATCTCTTTATCAACCAGTGTACAGTGCGGTAGTTCACGGCTGTGGCTACCTCTGTGTCGGCAGTCGGCAGGCAGTCCGTCCATCCATAATTGTATTATTATTATAATATATACCACCTAACCGTGGTTTTTTTTTCATTCTTTATACCGTCGTCATAGTGTCATACTAGTTGTTACGAGTATACTACTATCTCTTTATCAACCAGTGTACAGTGCGGTAGTTCACGGCTGTGGCTACCTCTGTGTCGGCAGTCGGCAGGCAGTCCGTCCATCCATAATTGTATTATTATTATAATATATACCACCTAACCGTGGTTTTTTTATACCACCTAACCGTGGCAGTCCGTCCATAATTGTATACTAGTATCCAATCCATCCATCTCCATTGTTTACCTGAGGTGCCTTTTAGTTCTGCCTATAAAATATGGAGAACAAAAAAGTTGAGGTTCCAAAATTAGGGAAAGATCAAGATCCACTTCCACCTCGTGCTGAAGCTGCTGCCACTAGTCATGGCCGAGACGATGAAATGCCAGCAACGTCGTCTGCCAAGGCCGATGCCCAATGTCATAGTACAGAGCATGTCAAATCCAAAACACCAAATATCAGAAAAAAAAGGACTCCAAAACCTAAAATAAAATTGTCGGAGGAGAAGCGTAAACTTGCCAATATGCCATTTACCACACGGAGTGGCAAGGAACGGCTGAGGCCCTGGCCTATGTTCATGGCTAGTGGTTCAGCTTCACATGAGGATGGAAGCACTCAGCCTCTCGCTAGAAAACTGAAAAGACTCAAGCTGGCAAAAGCACCGCAAAGAACTGTGCGTTCTTTGAAATCCCAAATCCACAAGGAGAGTCCAATTGTGTCGTTTGCGATGCCTGACCTTCCCAACACTGGACGTGAAGAGCATGCGCCTTCCACTATTTGCATGCCCCCTGCAAGTGCTGGAAGGAGCACCCGCAGTCCAGTTCCTGATAGTCAGATTGAAGATGTCAGTGTTGAAGTACACCAGGATGAGGAGGATATGGGTGTTGCTGGCGCTGGGGAGGAAATTGACCAGGAGGATTCTGATGGTGAGGTGGTTTGTTTAAGTCAGGCACCCGGGGAGACACCTGTTGTCCGTGGGAGGAATATGGCCGTTGACATGCCAGGTGAAAATACCAAAAAAATCAGCTCTTCGGTGTGGAGGTATTTCACCAGAAATGCGGACAACAGGTGTCAAGCCGTGTGTTCCCTTTGTCAAGCTGTAATAAGTAGGGGTAAGGACGTTAACCACCTCGGAACATCCTCCCTTATACGTCACCTGCAGCGCATTCATAATAAGTCAGTGACAAGTTCAAAAACTTTGGGTGACAGCGGAAGCAGTCCACTGACCAGTAAATCCCTTCCTCTTGTAACCAAGCTCACGCAAACCACCCCACCAACTCCCTCAGTGTCAATTTCCTCCTTCCCCAGGAATGCCAATAGTCCTGCAGGCCATGTCACTGGCAAGTCTGACGAGTCCTCTCCTGCCTGGGATTCCTCCGATGCATCCTTGCGTGTAACGCCTACTGCTGCTGGCGCTGCTGTTGTTGCCGCTGGGAGTCGATGGTCATCCCAGAGGGGAAGTCGTAAGCCCACTTGTACTACTTCCAGTAAGCAATTGACTGTTCAACAGTCCTTTGCGAGGAAGATGAAATATCACAGCAGTCATCCTACTGCAAAGCGGATAACTGAGTCCTTGACAACTATGTTGGTGTTAGACGTGCGTCCGGTATCCGCCGTTAGTTCACAGGGAACTAGACAATTTATTGAGGCAGTGTGCCCCCGTTACCAAATACCATCTAGGTTCCACTTCTCTAGGCAGGCGATACCGAGAATGTACACGGACGTCAGAAAAAGACTCACCAGTGTCCTAAAAAATGCAGTTGTACCCAATGTCCACTTAACCACGGACATGTGGACAAGTGGAGCAGGGCAGGGTCAGGACTATATGACTGTGACAGCCCACTGGGTAGATGTATGGACTCCCGCCGCAAGAACAGCAGCGGCGGCACCAGTAGCAGCATCTCGCAAACGCCAACTCTTTCCTAGGCAGGCTACGCTTTGTATCACCGCTTTCCAGAATACGCACACAGCTGAAAACCTCTTACGGCAACTGAGGAAGATCATCGCGGAATGGCTTACCCCAATTGGACTCTCCTGTGGATTTGTGGCATCGGACAACGCCAGCAATATTGTGTGTGCATTAAATATGGGCAAATTCCAGCACGTCCCATGTTTTGCACATACCTTGAATTTGGTGGTGCAGAATTTTTTAAAAAACGACAGGGGCGTGCAAGAGATGCTGTCGGTGGCCAGAAAAATTGCGGGACACTTTCGGCGTACAGGCACCACGTACAGAAGACTGGAGCACCACCAAAAACTACTGAACCTGCCCTGCCATCATCTGAAGCAAGAAGTGGTAACGAGGTGGAATTCAACCCTCTATATGCTTCAGAGGTTGGAGGAGCAGCAAAAGGCCATTCAAGCCTATACAATTGAGCACGATATAGGAGATGGAATGCACCTGTCTCAAGTGCAGTGGAGAATGATTTCAACGTTGTGCAAGGTTCTGATGCCCTTTGAACTTGCCACACGTGAAGTCAGTTCAGACACTGCCAGCCTGAGTCAGGTCATTCCCCTCATCAGGCTTTTGCAGAAGAAGCTGGAGGCATTGAAGAAGGAGCTAACACGGAGCGATTCCGCTAGGCATGTGGGACTTGTGGATGCAGCCCTTAATTCGCTTAACAAGGATTCACGGGTGGTCAATCTGTTGAAATCAGAGCACTACATTTTGGCCACCGTGCTCGATCCTAGATTTAAAGCCTACCTTGGATCTCTCTTTCCGGCAGACACAGGTCTGCTGGGGTTGAAAGACCTGCTGGTGACAAAATTGTCAAGTCAAGCGGAACGCGACCTGTCAACATCTCCTCCTTCACATTCTCCCGCAACTGGGGGTGCGAGGAAAAGGCTCAGAATTCCGAGCCCACCCGCTGGCGGTGATGCAGGGCAGTCTGGAGCGACTGCTGATGCTGACATCTGGTCCGGACTGAAGGACCTGACAACGATTACGGACATGTCGTCTACTGTCACTGCATATGATTCTCTCAACATTGATAGAATGGTGGAGGATTATATGAGTGACCGCATCCAAGTAGGCACGTCACACAGTCCGTACTTATACTGGCAGGAAAAAGAGGCAATTTGGAGGCCCTTGCACAAACTGGCTTTATTCTACCTAAGTTGCCCTCCCACAAGTGTGTACTCCGAAAGAGTGTTTAGTGCCGCCGCTCACCTTGTCAGCAATCGGCGTACGAGGTTACATCCAGAAAATGTGGAGAAGATGATGTTCATTAAAATGAATTATAATCAATTCCTCCGCGGAGACATTGACCAGCAGCAATTGCCTCCACAAAGTACACAGGGAGCTGAGATGGTGGATTCCAGTGGGGACGAATTGATAATCTGTGAGGAGGGGGATGTACACGGTGATATATCGGAGGGTGAAGATGAGGTGGACATCTTGCCTCTGTAGAGCCAGTTTGTGCAAGGAGAGATTAATTGCTTCTTTTTTGGGGGGGGTCCAAACCAACCCGTCATATCAGTCACAGTCGTGTGGCAGACCCTGTCACTGAAATGATGGGTTGGTTAAAGTGTGCATGTCCTGTTTTGTTTATACAACATAAGGGTGGGTGGGAGGGCCCAAGGATAATTCCATCTTGCACCTCTTTTTTCTTTTCTTTTTCTTTGCATCATGTGCTGATTGGGGAGGGTTTTTTGGAAGGGACATCCTGCGTGACACTGCAGTGCCACTCCTAGATGGGCCCGGTGTTTGTGTCGGCCACTAGGGTCGCTAATCTTACTCACACAGCTACCTCATTGCGCCTCTTTTTTTCTTTGCGTCATGTGCTGTTTGGGGAGGGTTTTTTGGAAGGGACATCCTGCGTGACACTGCAGTGCCACTCCTAGATGTGCCCGGTGTTTGTGTCGGCCACTAGGGTCGCTAATCTTACTCACACAGTCAGCTACCTCATTGCGCCTCTTTTTTTCTTTGCGTCATGTGCTGTTTGGGGAGGGTTTTTTGGAAGGGCCATCCTGCGTGACACTGCAGTGCCACTCCTAGATGGGCCCGGTGTTTGTGTCGGCCACTAGGGTCGCTTATCTTACTCACACAGCGACCTCGGTGCAAATTTTAGGACTAAAAATAATATTGTGAGGTGTGATGTGTTCAGAATAGGCTGAAAATGAGTGTAAATTATGTTTTTTGAGGTTAATAATACTTTGGGATCAAAATTACCCCCAAATTCTATGATTTAAGCTGTTTTTTAGGGTTTTTTTAAAAAAACACCCGAATCCAAAACACACCCGAATCCGACAAAAAAAATTCGGTGAGGTTTTGCCAAAACGCGGTCGAACCCAAAACACGGCCGCGGAACCGAACCCAAAACCAAAACACAAAACCCGAAAAATTTCCGGCGCTCATCTCTACTTGAGTTTTTCCTTCACATGAAACAAGAGCGCCCTTCCTGGTAACATAGCAGTGTCTGTTGAAAATAATGTCAACCAAACATAACAACGTGAATTTTTATTTTCATTCGTTTTCTTCCTATCATTTTATTTTTATTTTTGTCTGCACATAGTATTTACTTTTTCACTCTGAAGCAAGCAAGCATTTATTAAAAGGGGTGTGTTGTAAATTTGATTGACCATATGTTTTGTCAGGTTTAATACATGTTACAGAAGTCACTGCCGCCTGCGCCTTAAGAAAACTAGTTCTGACCAACGAGAAAACAGAACAGAGACAATTTAATAAGCGTTCGCCTCACACCTTGCCAGATGCTGGAATTTCATTACCTCAGTGTAATAGCTCACTTGTACAATGGGGGGTTTTATCCCCGCCCCCCACCCACCCCCCGCAAAGATTTGATATTTCTTTAATTTATCGCAGTGTGCTTTAGAATTCTACACCCTATTCTCATTTGGTGAGTGTAACCGAAAAAGCTTTTTCTATTTATTTATTTATAAAATATGGACCTGGTAAAAATTTGGACAGAATAATGTAATAAATATGTACAGTAATACTTTTTGTACCTTTAGTTTCTGTTTAATTTACATTTATTTTTAGTAACAACTGACAGATGGAAGGCAGGGATTGAGATAGTTTGTTAATGAGTAAATCTGTAGCTATGTAATGTTTTTATAGGAAGCTTAAATAATGACCTAAAGGTCACTTAAATCTACATAATATACAAATAAATGATTATTTTTGTATTATGTGTTAATGTTCATAACTTCCCAGCTAGGGATCCTGGGATTTTGGCCTAAAATTGTCTGGGATTCAATCCCGGGATTGGAGCTTCCAATCCCGGGATTCGGGCCATTGCATTTTTTTTTTAATGCCAGGTTCAACATACGGCTCAGGCACTGCCCAGCCCCCGGCTGTGCACAGTGGGCAGTGTGATGTGGTGTTAGAGGTCACGCCACACACCACAGCGAAAGCCACACTGTCGGACGAAATGCCTGCACCCACCGCTTGCCGCCCAGAGTTACTGCGAGCCGGACCCAGTGGCGCTGAGAGAGGGGGGGGGGGGTACAAATTACCTGGGCCCTGGTCTGATGGAGGGGCCCAGTGGGGGCACAGGTCTATGCCTCCTGTGATTAGGCCATGCCCCCTGAAAAGTACCTAGGCCAAGCCAGGCCCTCTACTGTCCTAGCTGGGAGGCATGCCATGCTCCTGTGAGTGGGTGCTTCTCATGGGCTAGACATGCCCCCAAAGAGGTGTGGCCATGCCCCCAGAATGCTGTGGTTACACCCCCTCCAGGGGGGCGGGGGGACCATAATGTTGTTGTACCGGGGCCCTGGCCGGACCCGCCGCCTGCTGCCCTGATCCGCTGACAGCACTGCTTTTTTTTTTTCCTAGCCAGTCCCGGGTATCCCAGGAATCCCAGGATTGACCGCTTTTTAATCCTGAGTCCAGGGATTGAGAAAACGGCCCAGGATTGGCATACCTATTCCCATCTGTCCTGAGTTAAATAGAACAATCCTGATTTGAAGACTTTGTCCAACGGTTCCGACCACGGATATCTTTGTCCCTTCATTTGGAAAGTTGGTAATTATGTTCCGTCCATTGCTGTTCTGCCGCACGCACTTGTGAGAATGGGTGTTTTGAGGTCAGAAAAAAAGGGATGTGCCATCATAGCATGGCCACGCCCTTTTCAAGTGTCTTCACAATTCAAAAGCTGCAAAGTTGGGAGGTATACAGATGGTCCACCACAAACATCCAGCAAAGACCATTGAAATCATGCAAGCATGTGGCACCTACTGTATATTTATTTACACCATTGTTCAAAGTAATAATGAGGTCTTTTCCTGAAGCAGTGAAAAGAGAGGAGAAGTGAGCCAGTTGAAAAGTGGCCCATGGCAACCAATCAGCATTGAAATAACATTTCTGATTTGCATTTTATAAAATTATGGGGGTCATTCCGAGTTGTTCGCTAGTTATTTTTTTCTCGCAACGGAGCGATTAGTCGCTAATGCGCATGCGCAATGTCCGCAGTGTGACTGCGCCAAGTTAATTTGCTATGCAGTTAGGTATTTTACTCACGGCATTACAAGGTTTTTTCTTCGTTCTGGAGATCGGAGTGTGATTGACAGGAAGTGGGTGTTTCTGGGCGGAGACTGGCCGTTTTATGGGTGTGTGCGAAAAAACGCTACCGTTTCTGGGAAAAACGCGGGAGTGGCTGGAGAAACGGAGGAGTGTCTGGGCGAACGCTGGGTGTGTTTGTGACGTCAAACCAGGAACGAAACTGACTGAACTGATCGCAGATGCCGAGTAAGTCTGGAGCTACTCAGAAACTGCTAAGAAGTGTCTATTCGCAATTCTGCTAATCTTTCGTTCGCAATTTTGATAAGCTAAGATTCACTCCCAGTAGGCGGCGGCTTAGCGTGTGCAAAGCTGCTAAAAGCAGCTTGCGAGCGAACAACTCGGAATGACCCCCTATATGTAGCAGCTGATTGGTTGCCATGAGCAACTTCTCCACTCTTTTTTCACTGCTTCATAAATAGATCATGTTGTCTTTTGCCGAGAAGCAAATTAGTCTAGGACAGTGAGTGTATGAGGATGACAAATATATTTGCGGTTATGCAAATAAGTGGCAGAGTTCATAGATTGAAGCTCTTGAATTATATTTAGGCATTTTCCAGTTGTCAGGTGTTGGTATAATTATATATTCTTAAAAGCTGTTATTTTAACAGCATCTTGGAGCTGGATTTGACCACTACCTGCTTTCAACTACTTCATTTGCTAAATCCAATAAAATAAGTCTATGCACATAAATGTATTTAAAACAAAAAATGACAAAGTATGACAGGCAGCCATGATGTTCCCTGACTTTCCTGTGTTATAGCAGAAATGAGGCTGAAAGAAACAAAACATTGGAACATAAAAGGAAAAGCTGCATTAGATTAGGAGGTGGCCGTATTACACATTGGATAGTAGGCCGTGCTTTAGATTTGCAATCCAGAAAAGATATCTAGGTGAAAAGATGACTCGCGCTACGCCTTACTGTATATGTTACAGACATACTTGCCTACATCACTTCTGAAAAAGCATTTTGGGGGGAGATTGTAATAGCAACACCTATGCACAAAGCGCTGAAGAGAACTGACGCCCAACTATAAGTGAGACCCATAGAGTCAGTGTGGCACGTATATAATAGAGATGTGCACTTGAAATTTTTCGGGTTTTGTGTTTTGGTTTTGGGTTCGGTTCCGCGGCCGTGTTTTGGGTTGGACCGCGTTTTGGCAAAACCTCACCGAATTTTTTTTTGTCGGATTCGGGTGTGTTTTGGATTTGGCTGTTTTTTTCAAAAAACACTAAAAAACAGCTTAAATCAAAGAATTTGGGGGTCATTTTGATCCCAAAGTATTATTAACCTCAAAAACCATAATTTCCACTCATTTTCAGTCTATTCTGAACACCTCACACCTCACAATATTATTTTTAGTCCAAAAATTTGCACCGAGGTCGCTGGATGACTAAGCTAAGCGACCCTAGTGGCCGACACAAACACCTGGCCCATCTAGGAGTGGCACTGCAGTGTCACGCAGGATGGCCCTTCCAAAAAACACTCCCCAAACAGCACATGACGCAAAGAAAAAAAGAGGCGCAATGAGGTAGCTGTGTGAGTAAGCTAAGCGACCCTAGTGGCCGACACAAACACCTGGCCCATCTAGGAGTGGCACTGCAGTGTCACGCAGGATGGCCCTTCAAAAAAATACTCCCCAAACAGCACATGACGCAAAGAAAAAAAGAGGCGCAATGAGGTAGCTGTGTGAGTAAGCTAAGCGACCCTAGTGGCCGACACAAACACCTGGCCCATCTAGGAGTGGCACTGCAGTGTCACGCAGGATGGCCCTTCAAAAAAATACTCCCCAAACAGCACATGACGCAAAGAAAAATTAAAGAAAAAAGAGGTGCAAGATGGAATTGTCCTTGGGCCCTCCCACCCACCCTTATGTTGTATAAACAGGACATGCACACTTTAACCAACCCATCATTTCAGTGACAGGGTCTGCCACACGACTGTGACTGAAATGACGGGTTGGTTTGGACCCCCACCAAAAAAGAAGCAATTAATCTCTCCTTGCACAAACTGGCTCTACAGAGGCAAGATGTCCACCTCATCATCATCCTCCGATATATCACCGTGTACATCCCCCTCCTCACAGATTATCAATTCGTCCCCACTGGAATCCACCATCTCAGCTCCCTGTGTACTTTGTGGAGGCAATTGCTGCTGGTCAATGTCTCCACGGAGGAATTGATTATAATTCATTTTAATGAACATCATCTTCTCCACATTTTCTGGAAGTAACCTCGTACGCCGATTGCTGACAAGGTGAGCGGCGGCACTAAACACTCTTTCGGAGTACACACTTGTGGGAGGGCAACTTAGGTAGAATAAAGCCAGTTTGTGCAAGGGCCTCCAAATTGCCTCTTTTTCCTGCCAGTATAAGTACGGACTGTCTGACGTGCCTACTTGGATGCGGTCACTCATATAATCCTCCACCATTCTTTCAATGGGGAGAGAATCATATGCAGTGACAGTAGACGACATGTCCGTAATCGTTGTCAGGTCCTTCAGTCCGGACCAGATGTCAGCATCAGCAGTCGCTCCAGACTGCCCTGCATCACCGCCAGCGGGTGGGCTCGGAATTCTGAGCCTTTTCCTCGCACCCCCAGTTGCGGGAGAATGTGAAGGAGGAGATGTTGACAGGTCGCGTTCCGCTTGACTTGACAATTTTCTCACCAGCAGGTCTTTGAACCCCAGCAGACTTGTGTCTGCCGGAAAGAGAGATCCAAGGTAGGTTTTAAATCTAGGATCGAGCACGGTGGCCAAAATGTAGTGCTCTGATTTCAACAGATTGACCACCCGTGAATCCTTGTTAAGCGAATTAAGGGCTCCATCCACAAGTCCCACATGCCTAGCGGAATCGCTCCGTGTTAGCTCCTCCTTCAATGTCTCCAGCTTCTTCTGCAAAAGCCTGATGAGGGGAATGACCTGACTCAGGCTGGCAGTGTCTGAACTGACTTCACGTGTGGCAAGTTCAAAGGGCAGCAGAACCTTGCACAACATTGAAATCATTCTCCACTGCGCTTGAGACAGGTGCATTCCACCTCCTATATCGTGCTCAATTGTATAGGCTTGAATGGCCTTTTGCTGCTCCTCCAACCTCTGAAGCATATATAGGGTTGAATTCCACCTCGTTACCACTTCTTGCTTCAGATGATGGCAGGGCAGGTTCAGGCGTTTTTGGTGTTGCTCCAGTCTTCTGTACGTGGTGCCTGTACGCCGAAAGTGTCCCGCAATTCTTCTGGCCACCGACAGCATCTCTTGCACGCCCCTGTCGTTTTTTAAAAAATTCTGCATCACCAAATTCAAGGTATGTGCAAAACATGGGACGTGCTGGAATTTGCCCATATTTAATGCACACACAATATTGCTGGCGTTGTCCGATGCCACAAATCCACAGGAGAGTCCAATTGGGGTAAGCCATTCCGCGATGATCTTCCTCAGTTGCCGTAAGAGGTTTTCAGCTGTGTGCGTATTCTGGAAACCGGTGATACAAAGCGTAGCCTGCCTAGGAAAGAGTTGGCGTTTGCGAGATGCTGCTACTGGTGCCGCCGCTGCTGTTCTTGCGGCCATGGCCGGATTAACAATGGGGCGGATGGAGCTGCAGCTCCAAGCCCCCCATTGAAAATAGGCCCAAAGAGTTCCCTGCAGGCAGTAGCCAATGCTGACAGGAAGAAAAAACATTTCCTGTCAGGCTGTCAGCACATACAGCAGCTCACTCACCTGCGGCTGCTCATTCACCTCCACCCCAGCCCAAACTGGTCAGCCTGTGTCCCGACCGCTTCGTGTTGCAAGGGGGCGGGGCTTCGGACGGACATGGGGCGGGGCTTCGGACGGGCAAGGGGGCGGGGCCACGGAAATAGTTGCGAGACAGCAGCCTCCTGTCAAGACCCATCCCCTCTTTCATGAGGCATGTTATTGTTGGAAAGCTGCAGCAGGAGTGGTGTGCTGCAGCAAAAGCAATTATATTTTGATGGGCGAGGGGGCGGGGCTTCGGATGGGCATGAGGGCGGAGATATCTCCGAGGCGCCGCCCCCGAACCCATCCGAAGCCCCGCCCCTTGTCCATCAACACGTAAATGTTTTTGCTGCTGCATACCACTCCTGCTGCCGCTTCCCAACAATGACATGCCTCAAGAAAAAGGGGAAAGGTCTTGACAGGAGGCTGCTGTCTTTTAGGAGAGCTGGGTCCCCGGATGTCAGAGCTGAGGGGGCATGCAAAACCATGTGAGTAGCAGCCCACACCAGGCCCTGAGGTCTCCTATGTAAGTGGTGTCTATGTCAGTAAGTTTTGAAGGGGGGGGGGGTGGATGTGTGTGTGTGTGTGTGTGTGTGTGTGTGTGTGTGTGTGTGTGTGTGTGCCGCTAAGTAAGTAGTATGTGTCAGTGTCAGTAGGTTTTGCGTTGTGTGTGTGTCAGTAAGTAGTGTCAGTAAGTTTTGCATTGTGTCTGTGTCAGTAAGTTGTGCATTGTGTGTGTCTGTGTAAGTTTTGTGTTGTGTCGTGTGTGTCAAAATGTTTTGCGTTGTGTGTGTGTGTTAGTCAGTCCTGCAAGTGTGGCAGTACGCTCCGGTATGGCGTACCATTAAGAGTGTGTCTGCCAGTACGCCATACCCCCTCCACACTGTAAAACACCACCACCAAGCTCCTAGTTCTTGCTCGGAGGCGCCGCCAGCACCTTCTTCCTTTTCCAGGAAAAGGACTGCTGGGAGCATGAAGGTGATGTCATCACCCTCCCGCACCTGGCAGACTGGCAGAGAAAAAGTGACGATGGGGTGCCGGGCCAGCGGTGAGTGGGTGGTATTCAGTATACCAGTTGGGATCCCGGCGCACAGTATCTTGGCGCCGGAATCCCGACAACCGGCATACCGACACATTTTCTCCCTCTTGGGGGTCCACGAACCCCCTGGAGGGAGGATAGCGTGGCGCTTATGCGCGCCACTGTGCCCGCAGCGAGTCCGCAAGTGGCTCATTTGCGCTCGCCCTGCTGCCGGGAATCCGGCCGCCGGCAACTCATACTACACCCCGGTGAATAACTCTAATGGTTAATGGTCGGGACCCCACCCCACAAGTACAATGAGGCGGCACTCCCGAGTTTTGCTGGTGCAGTAAGATTTATTGATCCTAAATCTTACTTAATAAATCTTAGTGCACCAGCAAGACTCGGGAGTGCAGCCTCATTGTACTCTATCCACAGCTTGAAAAACCGAAGAAGGGCACTGGAGCAAAAATTCACATTATGACAGGATGAGTGCTTTGTACACAGCTTATATATAATATTTTTTATTCTATAACAAGTGTCACATCCTGCTGCATACCTCCCAACTTTTCTCTTCTTTAAAGAGGGACACACGCGTGGCTTCGCCGCGCGCGCTCCCGAAAAGGGGCGTGGTCTACAAAAAGGGGGCGTGGCTTCGCGGAGGACCCGCGATCGCGAGCCACGCCCCGATTTCGTCACTAAAGGGGCATGCCCAGCGCTCTGTGAGCTGCTGGCATGCCCCGTCTCCCTCTGTCTCCAATGAATAGACGCTGTGCGTCTATTCACCGCTGCTCTGCTAAGCAGGGCAGCGAGAGACAGAGCCTCCCAACTGCCCCCCCCCCCCACCGCGGGACACTGCGGCCCGCGGGTGGGACAGCGGGACAGTCCCCAAAAAACGGGACTGTCCCGCGAAAATCGGGACAGTTGGGAGGTATGCTGCTGTCCTTGTCTCTGTAGTCCGCAGGGACAGGGGGTGTCTGTGCCATGGATTCACATAATATATAACCACTCCACCTAGTGTCACATGGTCACATCCCTTAATGACATGTGACCACGCCCACGGCGCGCAGGCACAGTACCACTGAGAAAAAAATTCTGTGTGCACCACTGGTGTCAGTAAGAAGTGTCTGTCAGTAAGTAGTGTTTGTGTCAGTACATTTTGCATGGTGTTTGTGTCAGTAAGTTTTGTGTTGTGTGTGTGTGTGTCAGTAAGTAGTGTCTGTCAGTAGGTTTTGTATTGTGTGTGTGTGTGTGTGTGTGTGTGTGTGTGTGTGTGTGTGTGTGTCAGTAAGTAGTGTCTGTCAGTAAGTGGTGGGTGTCTGTGTCAGTAATACCCCTTTCACACCGCAAAAATAACCTGGTATAGACTGGGTATATTGCTGGATCGACGCGTTACGATGTGTGTTGTGAAAGGGGTCATGGGCGAATTCTGGATTGTCTGACCCGGTAATTCAACCCGGGAATAAAGAAGGGTTATTCCTGGGTTAAATACCTGGTCCGGTGCAGTGTGAACGGGTCACCCAGGTCGATGCAACCCGGGACCCGTTCACTGCATAGGGATGATCTAATCTCCCAGCGCCGCCTCCGCACCTAATGCCGACTCCATCTCCGCCCACAGATGGCAACCCGAACCGGCAAAGGAATGGACCCATTTCCAATTCCCAGGTGGGACCCGGCATTGTGATGTGAGAGCGGTATAAGTATTGTGTTGTGTGTGTGTGTCAGTAAGTAAAGTCTGTGTCAGTAGGTTGATCTGTGTTGTGCGTGTGTGTCAGTAATATCTATCAGTAAGTGGTGTCTCTGTCGGTAAGTTTTGTGTTGTGAGTGTGTGTGTTAGTAAATAGGGTCTGTCAGTAAGTGATGATTGTGTCAGTAAGCTTTGTGTTGTGTGTGTGTGTGTGTGTGTGTGTGTCAGTAAGTAGTGTCTGTCAGTAAGTGGTGACTGTTACTCACATGGTATAGGCCACACCCCCTATTTAGACCACACCCACACCACACTGATCACACCCCCACATCACTAGTCACACCACCGCAGCGCTTGTCACACCTCCTGCCGAGGCACACAATAGGCCCTTCCTAAATTTCAGCTCCAGGCCCATATGGACCTTAATCTGGCACTGCTTGCGGCGGGAGTCCATACATCTACCCAGTGGGCTGTCACAGTCATATAGTCCTGACCCTGCCCTGCTCCACTTGTCCACATGTCCGTGGTTAAGTGGACATTGGGTACAACTGCATTTTTTAGGACACTGGTGAGTCTTTTTCTGACGTCCGTGTACATTCTCGGTATCGCCTGCCTAGAGAAGTGGAACCTAGATGGTATTTGGTACCGGGGGCACACTACCTCAAGAAATTGTCTAGTTCCCTGTGAACTAACGGCGGATACCGGACGCACGTCTAACACCAACATAGTTGTCAAGGCCTCAGTTATCCGCTTTGCAACAGGATGACTGCTGTGATATTTCATCTTCCTCGCAAAGGACTGTTGGACAGTCAATTGCTTGGTGGAAGTAGTAAAAGTGGGCTTACGACTTCCCCTCTGGGATGACCATCAACTCCCAGCAGCAACAACAGCAGCGCCAGCAGCAGTAGGCGTTACACGCAAGAATGCATCGGAGGAATCCCAGGCAGGAGAGGACTCGTCAGAATTGCCAGTGACATGGCCTGCAGGACTATTAGCATTCCTGGGGAAGGAGGAAATTGACACTGAGGGAGTTGGTGGGGTGGTTTGCGTGAGCTTGGTTACAAGAGGAAGGGATTTACTGGTCAGTGGACTGCTTCCGCTGTCGCCCAAAGTTTTTGAACTTGTCACTGACTTATTATGAATGCGCTGCAGGTGACGTATAAGGGAGGATGTTCCGAGGTGGTTAACGTCCTTACCCCTACTTATTACAGCTTGACAAAGGCAACACACGGCTTGACAAATGTTGTCCGCATTTCTGTTGAAATACTTCCACACCGAAGAGCTGATTTTTTTGGTATTTTGACCAGGCATGTCAATGGCCATATTCCTCCCACGGACAACAGGTGTCTCCCCGGGTGCCTGACTTAAACAAACCACCTCACCATCAGAATCCTCCTTGTCAATTTCCTCCCCAGCACCAGCAACACCCATATCCTCCTCATCCTGGTGTACTTCAACACTGACATCTTCAATCTGACTTTCAGGAACTGGACTGCGGGTGCTCCTTCCAGCACTTGCAGGGGGCGTGCAAATGGTGGAAGGCGCATGCTCTTCACGTCCAGTGTTGGGAAGGTCAGGCATCGCAACCGACACAATTGGACTCTCCTTGTGGATTTGGGATTTCGAAGAACGCACAGTTCTTTGCGGTGCTTTTGCCAGCTTGAGTCTTTTCATTTTTCTAGCGAGAGGCTGAGTGCTTCCATCCTCATGTGAAGCTGAACCACTAGCCATGAACATAGGCCAGGGCCTCAGCCGTTCCTTGCCACTCCGTGTGGTAAATGGCATATTGGCAAGTTTACGCTTCTCCTCCGACAATTTTATTTTAGATTTTTGAGTCCTTTTTTTACTGATATTTGGTGTTTTGGATTTTACATGCTCTGTACTATGACATTGGGCATCGGCCTTGGCAGACGACGTTGCTGGCATTTCATCGTCTCGGCCATGACTAGTGGCAGCAGCTTCAGCACGAGGTGGAAGTCGATCTTGATCTTTCCCTAATTTTGGAACCTCAACATTTTTGTTCTCCATATTTTAATAGGCACAACTAAAAGGCACCTCAGGTAAACAATGGAGATGGATGGATACTAGTATACTTATGGATGGACGAGCGACTGCCGACACAGAGGTAGCTACAGCCGTGGACTACCGTACTGTGTCTGCTGCTAATATAGACTGGATGATAATGAGATAAAATTAAAATATATATATATATATATCACACTAGTACTGCAGCCGGACAGGTATATATTATGTAATGACGGACCTGCTGGACACTGTCTGTCAGCACTGCAGACTCCTAAAGTAAGCTACTAGTATCAAGAAGATAGAAAAAAAAAAACCACGGGTAGGTGGTATACAATTATGGATGGACGAGCGACTGCCGACACAGAGGTAGCTACAGCCGTGGACTACCGTACTGTGTCTGCTGCTAATATAGACTGGATGATAATGAGATAAAATTAAAATATATATATATATCACACTAGTACTGCAGCCGGACAGGTATATATTATGTAATGACGGACCTGCTGGACACTGTCTGTCAGCACTGCAGACTCCTAAAGTAAGCTACTAGTATCAAGAAGATAGAAAGAAAAAAAACCACGGGTAGGTGGTATACAATTATGGATGGACGAGCGACTGCCGACACAGAGGTAGCTACAGCCGTGGACTACCGTACTGTGTCTGCTGCTAATATAGACTGGATGATAATGAGATAAAATTAAAATATATATATATATCACACTAGTACTGCAGCCGGACAGGTATATATTATGTAATGACGGACCTGCTGGACACTGTCTGTCAGCACTGCAGACTCCTAAAGTAAGCTACTAGTATCAAGAAGATAGAAAAAGAAAAAAAACCACGGGTAGGTGGTATACAATTATGGATGGACGAGCGACTGCCGACACAGAGGTAGCTACAGCCGTGGACTACCGTACTGTGTCTGCTGCTAATATAGACTGGATGATAATGAGATAAAATTAAAATATATATATATATCACACTAGTACTGCAGCCGGACAGGTATATATTATGTAATGACGGACCTGCTGGACACTGTCTGCAGAATGCGTTTATAAAAACACCACACGACGAGTGTTTAACTTTTTCAGGCAGACAATCACAATATACTGGTGGTCAGCAGACAATCACAATACTGGTGGTCAGTGGTCACTGGTCAGTCACACTGGCAGTGGCACTCTGGCAGCAAAAGTGTGCACTGTACTTAAATGTACTCCTGCTATAACTGCTCCCCAGTCTCCCCCACAATTAAGCTGTGTGAGCAGTGAGCACTCAGCAGTCAGATAATGATATACAGTATATGATGCAGCACACTGGGCTAAGCACAGATATGGTATGTGTGACTGTGTCACACTGTGTATCGTTTTTTTTCAGGCAGAGAACGGATTAATTAAACTGGTGGCACTGGTCACTGGTCACACTATCAGCAGCAAGTAGTACTCCTCCTATATGCTCCCCAAAATTTGTGTCTCTCTCTAGTACTCTAGTCACTCTAAACGGAGAGGACGCCAGCCACGTCCTCTCCCTATCAATCTCAATGCACGTGTGAAAATGGCGGCGACGCGCGGCTCCTTATATAGAATCCGAGTCTCGCGATAGAATCCGAGCCTCGCGAGAATCCGACAGCGGGATGATGACGTTTGGGCGCGCTCGGGTTAACCGAGCAAGGCGGGAAGATCCGAGTCGCTCGGACCCGTGTAAAAAAAACCTGAAGTTCGGGCGGGTTCGGATTCCGAGGAACCGAACCCGCTCATCTCTAGTATATAATTATATAGGGGGTAATTCCAAGTTGATCGCAGCAGGAAATTTTTTAGCAGTTGGCCAAAACCATGTGCACTGCAGGGGGGGGGCAGATATAACATTTGCAGAGAGAGTTAGATTTGGGTGGGTTATTTTGTTTCTGTGCAGGGTAAATACTGGCTGCTTTATTTTTACACTGCAATTTAGAATGCAGATTGAACTCACCACACCCAAATCTAACTCTCTCTGCAAATGTTATATCTGCCTCCCCTGCAGTGCACATGGTTTTGCCCAACTGCTAAAAAATTTCCTGCTGCGATCAACTTGGATTTCTCCCTATAGATCTGAAGGTTTTCTTATTTTCCTAGTTATATCACAGCTAGATAATCTGGGTAAGGTCCAAATGTGAGAGGAGGATGTGCTTTGAACCAATTATTTACATTTTTGAGACCACGCACAGTTGTCACAGTAAGAAAAAAAACTGCAATGGGCACAGACACTCAGTACCTGCAAAGATGGCAAGTAAGTCTGCTCTTTATCCCATAATAAACACAATAAAACAAGAGATCTTACCATAGACATGACATGCATTAAGAATATGCTGCACTCTTCTATTTTTTAGCATCTTAAAAAACCCGTTCTAATTCTCTCCCCCTTCCAGGGGCGTTATAACAGACGATGAGGCCCGTGTGGAGACTCCAGGTGGGTCCCCTCTTCCTCACAGCGCAGTAGACTCTGGCATGTGCAGATTTCCGGAAACATGGTGCTTGCCATGTTCAGGAGACTAAATATTACTGCACATGTGCGGCGGCCATTTTACTGGTGTTTTTTTTACTGCGCCTGCAGCTCGGGATTCTGGTAAAGTAAGTAGTAAAATATGAATGCAGTGTGTGTGGTGTGGGTCCCCTGGACCCAGGAGCCCGTGCTCCGCACACTCATTGCACCCATTATAGAAATACCAGTTCTCCCATCCACCAGGTTCAAGTAATACGTCACACTTCCAATGTAATGTAGCCAGAGCCGGCCCTAAACAATATGATGCCCTAGGCAAGATTTTGGCTGGTGCCCTCTAGCACCTCCGCTAGTTTTGCCTCTGACACTGCACCTCTTTCCCAGCACCATCACCCCTCACCCATAGCAGTCCTCAATTTGGTTCTACTACCCCCTATATTTTAAATAGGAACAGTGTGCATATTTGGCGCACAGCCCAAAAAGGGGCATGTTCTTGCTGGGAAGGGGCATGGTCACACAATAGTACCCCAATTCAAATTACGCCACACAATACTGCAATTTTGTTCACATTATATCATGCGATAGTGTCCCTTATTCATGTTACATCACACAGTAGTACCACTTTACCTTGTATATGTAACTCCTCACAGTAGTGCCCCTTATTCACATTACATCACACTGACTTGCTCCTTATTCACATTACACCACACCATATTGCTCTTTATTTACATTAGACCACACAGTAGTGCCCCTTCTATACAGTACGCCACACAGTAGAGCACCTTGTACACATAATGCCACACATTACACATAATACCACACATTAATGACCCTTACACATATGACACACATTATTAATGTCTTTATAAACATAATGCACCTTCCACATTATGCCAACCTTTATTTATGCCCTTATACCCATAATGCCCCTTACACATATTCCGCACATTACTAATGCCCTTAAACACATAACGATACTCATAATGTCCCTTACACATATGCCACACATTATTAATACCCTTATACCCATAATGCCCCTTACACATATGCCGCACATTTTTAATGCCCTTATACACATAATGGCACACGTAATGGGGGTCATTCCGAGTTGATCGTAGCTGTGCTAAATTTAGCACAGCTACGATCTTCTTCCCTGACATGCGGGGGGGACGCCCAGCACAGGGCTAGCCCGCCCCGCATGTCAGTCCGGCCCCCCCTCGCAGAAGTGCAAAGGCATCGCGTAGCGGCGATGCCTTTGCACTTCAAGAGTAGCTACTCATCGCTCCCCGGTCTGTAGCATCTGACATTGGCCATACCAAACCCACGAAACGGCAGCCAAACGCAGCTGTTCCACCCCCCTCCCAACCAGCGATCGCCTCTGCCTGTCAATCAGGCAGAGGCGATTGTATCCCTGCTACGGCCTTCGCCGTATGGCATGCGCCAGCGCACTACAGTGGCGGAGCATGCGCAGTATGGACTCGTTCGCTCTGCTGCATTAAAACGCAGCGAGCGAACGGGTCAGAATGACCCCCAATGCCCCTTACACATGTCACACATTATGAATGCCCTTATACACATAATGACACACATAATGCCCCTTACACATAAGCCGAATCCTATTGCACAACAAACCAACCCACCCGCACACAGCACTCACATGGCCGCTAACACTGTGACCTCTGCCTCTGCTTCGATACAGATGTGTCCTCATACATCTTGCCTCAATACTCCATGCAGCAGGAGATTCCTGGTGTGAGTCAGCTGGTGGCTCTGCTAACGTCGGGTGCATTTTTTTGCTGAAAATGCATGCATTGCTATCTGACTAGAACGCACAAGCAGCTTCTGCTGATTACAATGATATGCAGCATGCCTATATTCTGTGTGCGATTTTGGCTGTATCTGCATACAAAATGCTATGTTAGAGTGATTTTCTGGAATACACTGTAACGTAGCATTTTGTATGCAGATACAGCCGCAGTCACACACAGAATATAGGCATGCCACATATAATTTTAATCAGCAGAAGCTCCTTGTGCCCCTAGGTATTCCAAATACCCTAAGTATTTGCCTAGTTGCCTATGCCTAGGGCCGACTCTGAATGCAGCCCATATCCTTGGGCACAGATCCCCTGTGATGCAGCACATGCCCCCGTGTAATGAAGCACACATGCCCTGTAATGCAACACACATGCACTGTAATGGAGCATACTCTTCCATAGCAGTCATGCTACATATCAATTGTCCCCAGCAGTGCCAATGTCAGTGAGACATTCAGACTCTCATATATGTGGAGGATCATACACTGCCATTCCTGTTGATGGCAGGAGGAAGTTACCTGACCACTAACAAGTTTCTGCACAGGGTAAGGAGCAGCACAGGGGTAAACACTGCACAGGGGTATGGGGCAGCACACAAGGTAAGGGGACAAGTGTTCATGATGAGAGTAAGGAGGCAGGCACAGAGGTGGGGTGGCAATCACACAGGGTGAGGGTAAGGGGCAAGGCACAATGGTGAGTTGGCAGGCACACAGGATGAGGGTAAGGGGGCAGGCACAGAGGTGGGGTGGCAATCACACAGGGTGAGGTTAATGGGGCAGGCACACAGGGTGAGGGAAAGGGGGAAGGCACAGGGTTTAGGTGGGTTAGGTGGCAGGCACACAGGGTGAGGGTAAGGGGGCAGGCACAGAGGTGAGATGGGAGGCACACAGGGTGAGGGTAAGGGGCAGCACAGGGTGAGGTGGCAGGCACACAGGTTGAGTGTAAGGGGGTAGCACAGGTTTGAGGTGGCAGTCACACAGAGTGAGGATAAGGAGGTAGCGCAGGGGTAAGGTGTCAGGCACCCAGAGGGAGGGAGAAGGGGCAGCTGAGTGATGAGGTGGGAGAGGGTAGGGGGGCAACACAGAAGTAACTTTGCAGGCACACAGGGTGAGGGTAAGGGGACAATTCACGGGTGAGGTGGCAGGCTGCACAGAGATTAGGTAGCAAGCAGACAGGGTGAGGGGGCAGCACAGGGGTGATGCATCAGGCACACAGGGTGTGGGTAATTGGACAGCAAAGGGTGATGTGTCAGGCACACGGGGTGAAGGTAAGAGGGCTGCACAGGGGGCAAGGTGGCTATGTGGCAGGCACACAGTACACAGCTCTGCAACTGCCCATCACCCAGCTCTGTGGGCAATTTGACCACACATTTTTATTCTGGGGTACACGAACGAGCAACCAGAGCCACAATACTCTATTTTTGGATCAAACACATAGCCAGGTAGATTAATTGGGTATGGTGAGATCACACATGGGTGAGGTGGCTCTGTCCCAGGCACACAGGGTTAGGGTGACTTCAGACACCCAGTTTATGCATTTGTCACATCTCCACTCCCATTAGCTCTGGTGCCAGCCCCTGCACCTATTATCTAGGAAATCCGATGGCGGCAGTTACCTCCCTATGACATCACGGGTACCCAGTTCCATGTCCCCGCCCATGACTGAGCGGAGGTAGCGGCTGTGGCATAGTGTGATGTCCATCAGTGGAAACTCTGCCGGGTACAATGCCCTGGCTGACGGCACCCCTCTCTGTCGGGCGCCCCACCCTAGATATGCCTTGGGGTTAAGGGTCTGATTTTTCTTTATTGCTCCTCTCCCTGATGTCACATCGAGATCATACGTACCTCAAATTCTTTCTAGGTCACTAAGCTATACAATAGTGAAAATGCCATCCAAATTCATCTAGTAGTCTTTGCATGATGCCGAAACAAACTGACAGACAAAAATTCTGATTTTTTTTTCATCTCCATAATTCATAAACAGTCCCTAGAAGCATATTCCTAAAAAAAAAAATGCAACGCTTACAGTTTTATTATATGTATAGATATCAGTAGTAATTAAACATTCCAGGTATTGATAGGCAGCAATATAAAATACCACATACTGTACATACTATCAGTTTCTCACTGTTATGGAGGTGAATGTCTAAACTTTAAACATGTACTGTATGTCTTCCGTATGACCTGGCATTACTAATTAGTCTGCATTTAAATCATGACAGCAGTTTGTGGTTTACTGTAGCCTACAGCAAGTAACCTATCCAGTGATCTGAGCTGGAATCTATTTCCATCCTATGTAACGTTATGGATTCATTCTCTGTGTGACAGTATCAAGCACCATACTTACCACCAACAAATTCATCCCCAGTGGTGATGTGTGAGGCTTCTCCCGCTACTCTCCGCAGCGCTGCCCTCTGCAGTACACTTGCACTGCAGACTGCTCTGGATTCTGTAACGAATAGAGGGGGTAAATCAGACCTGATCGTAGCAGCAAATTTGTTAGCAGTTGGGCAAAACCATGGGGGTAATTCAGACCTGAACGCTCGCTAGCGTTTTTTGCAGCGCTGCGATCAGGACAAAAACTGCGCATGCGTATGCACAGCAATGCCCAGGTGCGTCGCACAGGTACAAAGCGGATCACCGCTCAGCGATGGGTTTGTGCGAAGAATCCATTCGCACGGGCGATCGCAAGGAAATTGACAGGAAGAAGGCGTTTGTGTGTGGTAACTGACCGTTTTCTGGGAGTGGTTGGAAAAACGCAGGCGTGTCCAAGCGTTTGCAGGGAGGGTTCCTGACGTCAATTCCGGACAGGCTGAAGTGTTCGCAGTGGCTGAGTAAGTCCTGGGCTACTCAGAGACTGCACAAGATCTGTTTGTACAGCTCTGCTACACATGCGTTCGCACACTTGCAAAGCAAAAATACACTCCCCTATGGGCGACGACTATCTGTTTGCAGCAGTGCAAAAAAACCCTAGCGAGCGATCAGGCCCCTGAATTAGGCCCCTTGTGCACTGCAGGGGAGGCAGATATAACATTTGCAGAGAGAGTTAAATTTGGGTGGGTTATATTGTTTCTGTGCAGGGTAAATACTGGCTGCTTTATATTTACACTGCAATTTAGATTTCAGTTTGAACACACCCCACCCAAATCTAACTCTCTCTGCACATGTTATATCTGCCCCCCCCCCCCCCCCCCCCCCCCCCTTCAGTGCACATGGTTTTGCCCAACTGCTAAGAAATTTGCTGCTACGATCAGGTCTGAATTACCCCCAGAGACCCAAACAGTAAAGTGTAATGCCAGGGAAATATAATAGTGCTGTATGGTTAGGGTAATACAGAAATGTCCACCTGATACATTCTCCGTTACACCACTTTCCCAGTTGATATCTGCACATTGGGGGTAATTCCAAGTTGATCGCAGCAGGATTTTTTTTTAGCAGTTGGGCAAAACCATGTGCACTGCAGGGGAGGCAGATATAACATGTGCAGAGAGAGTTAGATTTGGGTGTGGTGTGTTCAATCTGCAATCTAATTTGC
Source organism: Pseudophryne corroboree (assembly GCF_028390025.1). Classification (NCBI taxonomy): domain Eukaryota; kingdom Metazoa; phylum Chordata; class Amphibia; order Anura; family Myobatrachidae; genus Pseudophryne; species Pseudophryne corroboree. The sequence continues at coordinate 293,499,293 of NC_086454.1, forward strand.
AGTGTAAAAATAAAGCAGCCAGTATTTACCCTGCACAGAAATAAAATAACCCACCCAAATCTAACTCTCTCTGCACATGTTATATCTGCCTCTCCTGCAGTGCACATGGTTTTGCCCAACTGCTAAAAAAAATCCTGCTGCGATCAACTTGGAATTACCCCCATTGTGTATCATTTGTACCTGGGGTGCAGTGCTCAGCTGATAGAGAGGAGGTCAGTTGTTTGGCACATGAACAGTGGCCTGATTCAGATGGGATTCGGTCTTTAGATCAACAGCACTTAGGTCAACCACTACTGGTCAACATGCATTAGGTCGACATAGTCATTATGTCGACATGGCCACTAGGTCGACATGGCAAAGGTCGACACATGAAAAGGTCGACATGAGTTTTTTTAAAAAAAAGTTTAACTTTTTCATACTTTACGATCCACGTGGACTACAATTGGGAATAGTAACCTGTGCCGAGCGCAGCGGAGTGAAGCATCTTGCCCGATGCGGGGGGGACAAGGTACACCAATTGGGGTTCCACGTCACTTTACGAAGAAAAAGACAACCAAAAAATATAAAAAACTCATGTTGACCTTTTTCCAAGTTGACCTTTCCATGTCGACCTAATGATCGTGTCAACCTATTTCAGGTGTCGACCTAGTCACTGTCGACCAATAGTGGTCGACCTAATGACTTGCGACCTAGTTACTGTCGACCCTATGATCCACACCCGATTCAGATATAGATGGAGTGAGCATCACTGTTTCTTACTTGGAAACAGCAGTGATGCTAAAATATGGTAATGCCGCAGGAGGCATCTTGTGTAAGTAGACTATTACTACATGCATGTGTGACACCAGTGGCGGACTCAGTGACCCATAAGATCATGCAGGCCAGCCGCTGCAGCTCCGTCCAATAGGAGGAGCACCTGGCCTTGGCACTCCCACAAAACAGTCCATCGGTAGTTTGTGTACTTTTTCTGGTTGCGTCAGGACTAGAGATGAGCGGGTTCGGTTTCTCTGAATCCGAACCCGCCAGAACTTCATGTTTTTTTTTCACGGGTCCGAGCGACTCGGATCTTCCCGCCTTGCTCGGTTAACCCGAGCGCGCCCGAACGTCATCATGACGCTGTCGGATTCTCGCGAGGCTCGGATTCTATCGCGAGACTCGGATTCTATATAAGGAGCCGCGCGTCGCCGCCATTTTCACACGTGCATTGAGATTGATAGGGAGAGGACGTGGCTGGCGTCCTCTCCGTTTAGAATTAGAATAGATTAGAGAGACACTTGATTTACTAATTTTGGGGAGCATTAGGAGTACTCAGTAGTGTACAGTGCAGAGTTTTGCTGATAGTGACTAGTGACCACCACTTTTATTTATAATCCGTTCTCTGCCTGAAAAAAGCGATACACAGCACACAGTGACTCAGTCACATACCATATCTGTGTGCACTGCTCAGGCTCAGGCCAGTGTGCTGCATCATCTATTATCTATCTATATATAATATTATATATATCTGTCTGACTGCTCAGCTCACACAGCTTATAATTGTGGGGGAGACTGGGGAGCACTACTGCAGTGCCAGTTATAGGTTATAGCAGGAGCCAGGAGTACATAATATATTATATAGTGAGTGACCACCAGACACACAGTGCAGTTTTTTATCCGTTCTCTGCCTGAAAAAAGCGATACACACAGTGACTCAGTCAGTCACATACCATATCTGTGTGCACTGCTCAGGCTCAGGCCAGTGTGCTGCATCATCTATATATATTATATATCTGTCTGACTGCTCAGCTCACACAGCTTATAATTGTGGGGGAGACTGGGGAGCACTACTGCAGTGCCAGTTATAGGTTATAGCAGGAGCCAGGAGTACATAATATTATATTAAAATTAAACAGTGCACACTTTTGCTGCAGGAGTGCCACTGCCAGTGTGACTAGTGACCAGTGACCTGACCACCAGTATATAATATTAGTAGTATACTATCTCTTTATCAACCAGTCTATATTAGCAGCAGACACAGTACAGTGCGGTAGTTCACGGCTGTGGCTACCTCTGTGTCGGCACTCGGCAGCCCGTCCATAATTGTATATACCACCTAACCGTGGTTTTTTTTTCTTTCTTTATACATACATACTAGTTACGAGTATACTATCTCTTTATCAACCAGTCTATATATTAGCAGCAGACACAGTACAGTGCGGTAGTTCACGGCTGTGGCTACCTCTGTGTCGGCACTCGGCAGCCCGTCCATAATTGTATATACCACCTAACCGTGGTTTTTTTTTCTTTCTTTATACATACATACTAGTTACGAGTATACTATCTCTTTATCAACCAGTCTATATATTAGCAGCAGACACAGTACAGTGCGGTAGTTCACGGCTGTGGCTACCTCTGTGTCGGCACTCGGCAGCCCGTCCATAATTGTATATACCACCTAACCGTGGTTTTTTTTTCTTTCTTTATACATACATACTAGTTACGAGTATACTATCTCTTTATCAACCAGTCTATATTAGCAGCAGACACAGTACAGTGCGGTAGTTCACGGCTGTGGCTACCTCTGTGTCGGCACTCGGCAGCCCGTCCATAATTGTATATACCACCTAACCGTGGTTTTTTTTTCTTTCTTTATACATACATACTAGTTACGAGTATACTATCTCTTTATCAACCAGTCTATATAGTAGCAGCAGACACAGTACAGTGCGGTAGTTCACGGCTGTGGCTACCTCTGTGTCGGCACTCGGCAGCCCGTCCATAATTGTATATACCACCTAACCGTGGTTTTTTTTTTCTTTCTTTATACATACATACTAGTTACGAGTATACTATCTCTTTATCAACCAGTCTATATATTAGCAGCAGACACAGTACAGTGCGGTAGTTCACGGCTGTGGCTACCTCTGTGTCGGCACTCGGCAGCCCGTCCATAATTGTATATACCACCTAACCGTGGTTTTTTTTTCTTTCTTTATACATACATACTAGTTACGAGTATACTATCTCTTTATCAACCAGTCTATATATTAGCAGCAGACACAGTACAGTGCGGTAGTTCACGGCTGTGGCTACCTCTGTGTCGGCACTCGGCAGCCCGTCCATAATTGTATATACCACCTAACCGTGGTTTTTTTTTCTTTCTTTATACATACATACTAGTTACGAGTATACTATCTCTTTATCAACCAGTCTATATATTAGCAGCAGACACAGTACAGTGCGGTAGTTCACGGCTGTGGCTACCTCTGTGTCGGCACTCGGCAGCCCGTCCATAATTGTATATACCACCTAACCGTGGTTTTTTTTTCTTTCTTTATACATACATACTAGTTACGAGTATACTATCTCTTTATCAACCAGTCTATATATTAGCAGCAGACACAGTACAGTGCGGTAGTTCACGGCTGTGGCTACCTCTGTGTCGGCACTCGGCAGCCCGTCCATAATTGTATACTAGTATCCAATCCATCCATCTCCATTGTTTACCTGAGGTGCCTTTTAGTTGTGCCTATTAAAATATGGAGAACAAAAATGTTGAGGTTCCAAAATTAGGGAAAGATCAAGATCCACTTCCACCTCGTGCTGAAGCTGCTGCCACTAGTCATGGCCGAGACGATGAAATGCCAGCAACGTCGTCTGCCAAGGCCGATGCCCAATGGCATAGTACAGAGCATGTCAAAACCAAAACACCAAATATCAGTAAAAAAAGGACTCCAAAACCTAAAATAAAATTGTCGGAGGAGAAGCGTAAACTTGCCAATATGCCATTTACCACACGGAGTGGCAAGGAACGGCTGAGGCCCTGGCCTATGTTCATGGCTAGTTGTTCAGCTTCACATGAGGATGGAAGCACTCAGCCTCTCGCTAGAAAACTGAAAAGACTCAAGCTGGCAAAAGCACCGCAAAGAACTGTGCGTTCTTTGAAATCCCAAATCCACAAGGAGAGTCCAATTGTGTCGGTTGCGATGCCTGACCTTCCCAACACTGGACGTGAAGAGCATGCGCCTTCCACCATTTGCACGCCCCCTGCAAGTGCTGGAAGGAGCACCCGCAGTCCAGTTCCTGATAGTCAGATTGAAGATGTCAGTGTTGAAGTACACCAGGATGAGGAGGATATGGGTGTTGCTGGCGCTGGGGAGGAAATTGACCAGGAGGATTCTGATGGTGAGGTGGTTTGTTTAAGTCAGGCACCCGGGGAGACACCTGTTGTCCGTGGGAGGAATATGGCCGTTGACATGCCAGGTGAAAATACCAAAAAAATCAGCTCTTCGGTGTGGAGGTATTTCACCAGAAATGCGGACAACAGGTGTCAAGCCGTGTGTTCCCTTTGTCAAGCTGTAATAAGTAGGGGTAAGGACGTTAACCACCTCGGAACATCCTCCCTTATACGTCACCTGCAGCGCATTCATAATAAGTCAGTGACAAGTTCAAAAACTTTGGGTGACAGCGGAAGCAGTCCACTGACCAGTAAATCCCTTCCTCTTGTAACCAAGCTCACGCAAACCACCCCACCAACTCCCTCAGTGTCAATTTCCTCCTTCCCCAGGAATGCCAATAGTCCTGCAGGCCATGTCACTGGCAAGTCTGACGAGTCCTCTCCTGCCTGGGATTCCTCCGATGCATCCTTGCGTGTAACGCCTACTGCTGCTGGCGCTGCTGTTGTTGCCGCTGGGAGTCGATGGTCATCCCAGAGGGGAAGTCGTAAGCCCACTTGTACTACTTCCAGTAAGCAATTGACTGTTCAACAGTCCTTTGCGAGGAAGATGAAATATCACAGCAGTCATCCTACTGCAAAGCGGATAACTGAGTCCTTGACAACTATGTTGGTGTTAGACGTGCGTCCGGTATCCGCCGTTAGTTCACAGGGAACTAGACAATTTATTGAGGCAGTGTGCCCCCGTTACCAAATACCATCTAGGTTCCACTTCTCTAGGCAGGCGATACCGAGAATGTACACGGACGTCAGAAAAAGACTCACCAGTCTCCTAAAAAATGCAGTTGTACCCAATGTCCACTTAACCACGGACATGTGGACAAGTGGAGCAGGGCAGGGTCAGGACTATATGACTGTGACAGCCCACTGGGTAGATGTATGGACTCCCGCCGCAAGAACAGCAGCGGCGGCACCAGTAGCAGCATCTCGCAAACGCCAACTCTTTCCTAGGCAGGCTACGCTTTGTATCACCGCTTTCCAGAATACGCACACAGCTGAAAACCTCTTACGGCAACTGAGGAAGATCATCGCGGAATGGCTTACCCCAATTGGACTCTCCTGTGGATTTGTGGCATCGGACAACGCCAGCAATATTGTGTGTGCATTAAATATGGGCAAATTCCAGCACGTCCCATGTTTTGCACATACCTTGAATTTGGTGGTGCAGAATTTTTTAAAAAACGACAGGGGCGTGCAAGAGATGCTGTCGGTGGCCAGAAGAATTGCGGGACACTTTCGGCGTACAGGCACCACGTACAGAAAACTGGAGCACCACCAAAAACTACTGAACCTGCCCTGCCATCATCTGAAGCAAGAAGTGGTAACGAGGTGGAATTCAACCCTCTATATGCTTCAGAGGTTGGAGGAGCAGCAAAAGGCCATTCAAGCCTATACAATTGAGCACGATATAGTAGGTGGAATGCACCTGTCTCAAGTGCAGTGGAGAATGATTTCAACGTTGTGCAAGGTTCTGATGCCCTTTGAACTTGCCACACGTGAAGTCAGTTCAGACACTGCCAGCCTGAGTCAGGTCATTCCCCTCATCAGGCTTTTGCAGAAGAAGCTGGAGGCATTGAAGAAGGAGCTAAAAGGGAGCGATTCCGCTAGGCATGTGGGACTTGTGGATGCAGCCCTTAATTCGCTTAACAAGGATTCACGGGTGGTCAATCTGTTGAAATCAGAGCACTACATTTTGGCCACCGTGCTCGATCCTAGATTTAAAGCCTACCTTGGATCTCTCTTTCCGGCAGACACAGGTCTGCTGGGGTTGAAAGACCTGCTGGTGACAAAATTGTCAAGTCAAGCGGAACGCGACCTGTCAACATCTCCTCCTTCACATTCTCCCACAACTGGGGGTGCGAGGAAAAGGCTCAGAATTCCGAGCCCACCCGCTGGCAGTGATGCAGGGCAGTCTGGAGCGACTGCTGATGCTGACATCTGGTCCGGACTGAAGGACCTGACAACGATTACGGACATGTCGTCTACTGTCACTGCATATGATTCTCTCAACATTGATAGAATGGTGGAGGATTATATGAGTGACCGCATCCAAGTAGGCACGTCACACAGTCCGTACTTATACTGGCAGGAAAAAGAGGCAATTTGGAGGCCCTTGCACAAACTGGCTTTATTCTACCTAAGTTGCCCTCCCACAAGTGTGTACTCCGAAAGAGTGTTTAGTGCCGCCGCTCACCTTGTCAGCAATCGGCGTACGAGGTTACATCCAGAAAATGTGGAGAAGATGATGTTCATTAAAATGAATTATAATCAATTCCTCCGCGGAGACATTGACCAGCAGCAATTGCCTCCACAAAGTACACAGGGAGCTGAGATGGTGGATTCCAGTGGGGACGAATTGATAATCTGTGAGGAGGGGGATGTACACGGTGATATATCGGAGGGTGAAGATGAGGTGGACATCTTGCCTCTGTAGAGCCAGTTTGTGCAAGGAGAGATTAATTGCTTCTTTTTGGGGGGGGGGTCCAAACCAACCCGTCATATCAGTCACAGTCGTGTGGCAGACCCTGTCACTGAAATGATGGGTTGGTTAAAGTGTGCATGTCCTGTTTTGTTTATACAACATAAGGGTGGGTGGGAGGGCCCAAGGACAATTCCATCTTGCACCTCTTTTTTCTTTTCTTTTTCTTTGCATCATGTGCTGATTGGGGAGGGTTTTTTTGGAAGGGACATCCTGCGTGACACTGCAGTGCCACTCCTAGATGGGCCCGGTGTTTGTGTCGGCCACTAGGGTCGCTAATCTTACTCACACAGCTACCTCATTGCGCCTCTTTTTTTCTTTGCGTCATGTGCTGTTTGGGGAGGGTTTTTTGGAAGGGACATCCTGCGTGACACTGCAGTGCCACTCCTAGATGGGCCCGGTGTTTGTGTCGGCCACTAGGGTCGCTAATCTTACTCACACAGCTACCTCATTGCGCCTCTTTTTTTCTTTGCGTCATGTGCTGTTTGGGGAGGGTTTTTTGGAAGGGACATCCTGCGTGACACTGCAGTGCCACTCCTAGATGGGCCCGGTGTTTGTGTCGGCCACTAGGGTCGCTAATCTTACTCACACAGCTACCTCATTGCGCCTCTTTTTTTCTTTGCGTCATGTGCTGTTTGGGGAGGGTTTTTTGGAAGGGACATCCTGCGTGACACTGCAGTGCCACTCCTAGATGGGCCCGGTGTTTGTGTCGGCCACTAGGGTCGCTAATCTTACTCACACAGCTACCTCATTGCGCCTCTTTTTTTCTTTGCGTCATGTGCTGTTTGGGGAGGGTTTTTTGGAAGGGACATCCTGCGTGACACTGCAGTGCCACTCCTAGATGGGCCCGGTGTTTGTGTCGGCCACTAGGGTCGCTTATCTTACTCACACAGCGACCTCGGTGCAAATTTTAGGACTAAAAATAATATTGTGAGGTGTGAGGTATTCAGAATAGACTGAAAATGAGTGTAAATTATGGTTTTTGAGGTTAATAATACTTTGGGATCAAAATGACCCCCAAATTCTATGATTTAAGCTGTTTTTTAGTGTTTTTTGAAAAAAACACCCGAATCCAAAACACACCCGAATCCGACAAAAAAAATTCGGTGAGGTTTTGCCAAAACGCGTTCGAACCCAAAACACGGCCGCGGAACCGAACCCAAAACCAAAACACAAAACCCGAAAAATTTCAGGCGCTCATCTCTAGTCAGGACCTGAGTCAGGCCCCATGTTACTTAGAAAACAGCCCTGAAATCTTACATGTATAACTGCTACTCAGGGCCGAATCTAGACCTTGTGGCGCCCATGGCAAAAAAATAGGGGCGTGGCTTTATGGAGAAGGGGCGTGGTCAGTTATGCCCCCTGTAGCTGTGCCCTAAGTAGTTGTGCCCCCTGTAGCTGGGTCCACAGTAGTATTGCCCCCTGTAGAGTTGTGCCCCCAGTAGTATTGCCCCCTGTACAGTGCCCCCTGTAGAGTTGTGCCCCCTAGTTGCGCCGCTTACAAAAAAATAAAATAAAAATAAATGAATACTTACAATCCCCGCTCCTGCTTCCCAACCGCTTCTGCCCTCTGCCCCCTGCCGCCGTTTCTCCCATAGCACCGCATAGACACTAGAGGTCAATTATGACCTCTAGCGTCTATGTGCCGGTCCCACAATGCAGTGCGGGTGCGCGATGACTTCATCACGCACCGTACAGCACCGCACAGCACTCCGGAAGGCGGTGCCCCTGGCAAAAATCCTTCTTGCCCGTAGCAAGATCCGTTACTGCTGCTACTGGTCTCCCACAATGTTTTATAGTACTGGGCTGAGTGGTACGGTGTCATGGCATTGACAAAAGAACAGTGACTTATATTTGAGCTACTACTTTATTTGTATTTCCCACCTCTCTAGGTCCCTCCACTCCACCTCAGAGATATACTTTTTTATTATTATTATTATTATTATTATTATTATTAATAATAATTATTACTATCTTTTTTTTTTATATGGCTCCACAAGGGTTCCGCAACGCCCATTAGAGAGTACATAAACAAATGAGCAAAACAAGAAAAAAAAATAAAACAATTACAGTTTGAGACAATATAGGACAATACAAGGTATATACAGAAAACCAGGGGTTACTGTAGGTGCCATCAAAGGGAGTACTGAGTATAAGATTGTGTAAGTAAGTGATGGAAAGGAACTTGTGGGGAGAAGCCCTGCTCTTGCAAGCTTACACAGATGTGTCCTCAAACTTCTAGCCTCAATATGCCATGCAGCGCGAGAAGCCTGGCGCAAGTGAGCCGCCAGGACAATGCGCAAGTTTGCTAATGCCGGGCACAATTTTTTCAAGAAAAAATGTATCTTAGTTGCAATGGAGCACTACGAACTTGGCATTGTAGCACCTTGTCTACAGATTCAGAGATTCAGTCACACACAGATATACAAGAGTTGCATATCAAGTTATTCTGCACAGTCTCCTGGTGCATTTTATTTGCATTGCGACTAAGATGCATTTTCGGCAAAAAGACGCAGAAAACGACACCCACTGCTTGTGTGTCACAGGACCTGGCACACCAAAAAGGGCTGTTTTGCGCGATTACAGCAATGATGTATGAGGATATATCACCAATAATTAAAGGATAATTACCTAACCTAATTGTTGTGATCTGAACTAAAAAAAAAGTGTATTTCAGTGGATACAGCAATTTGTCCAGTTTCCTGGGTTGTTTACTGGTCTGAGCAGGAAATCTTACCACCTACTCCAGCATGCCATGTTTTCTTGTAAACTTTTAATTGGTATGAGGATCTCATCTAGATTCTAGAATATTGGGGGTCATTCCGAGTTGTTCGCTCGTTATTTTTTTCTCGCAACAGAGCGATTAGTCGCTAATGCGCATGCGCAATGTCCGCAGTGCGACTGCGCCAAGTAAATTTGCTATGCATTTAGGTATTTTACTCACGGCATTACGAGGATTTTTCTTCGTTCTGGTGATCGTAATGTGATTGACAGGAAGTGGGTGTTTCTGGGCGGAAACTGGCCGTTTTATGGGAGTGTGTGAAAAAACGCTGCCGTTTCTGGGAAAAACGCGGGAGTGTCTGAAGAAACGGGGGAGTGTCTGGCCGAACGCTGGGAGTGTTTGTGACGTCAAACCAGGAACGACAAGCACTGAACTGATCGCAGTGGCAGAGTAAGTCCCGAGCTACTCAGAAACTGCACAGAGAAGTCTTTTTGCAATTTTGATAAGCTAAGATTCACTCCCAGTAGGCGGCGGCTTAGCGTGTGCAAGCTGCTAAAAGCAGCTTGCGAGCGAACAACTCGGAATGAGGGCCATTGTACCCCCAGGCTCTAGTCCCTTGAGAGTACAGTTCTCTAGTAAGAAATCAATGCAATGATTTCCACCAAATACTTTGGCTGGTAAAACCTACATTGGCTATACAAGATACAGATCGGTCACTTGACCAGCCACACTCCTTATTGGCCCATGTCGATGAGATCTGGTCTTTCAGAGCAGATGGATTCCTTCAGCCCAAGGGCGTAGCTATCATAGGTGCAGGCAGCGCAGCTGCTATGGGGCCCAGAGCTGAGAGGGGCCACCTTCCCTGTCAAAGTTACATGTGTTATATACAGGGTGTAGCTACCATAGGTGCAGGCAGTGCAGCTGTTATGGGGCCCAGAGTTGAGAGGGGCCCACCTTCCCTGTCACAGTTACATGTGTTATATACAGGGCGTAGCTACCATAGGTGCAGGCAGTGAAGCTGCTATGGGGCCCAGAGCTGAGAGGAGCCCACCTTCCCTGTCAAAGTTACATCATGTGTTATATACATTTTTCGCCATTGGGTGCTGTGGTACGTAGGGGTCTTCTCAAACTTTTTCCTTGGGGCCTGCAATATATCTAGGTATGCCCCTGGACCTGCTCATTGTAGTGTGGTATAAAATGAACTTAAGGGCATTTTAATGTTATATAATATGAACCGGGGCACTGTAATGAGGCACAATATGAATGGGGAGCACTATATCATAATGTGAATTGGGGGTACTGTGCGGCATGGTGTGTACTGGCATCTCTGAAATGTGACATAGGGTAAACTTAAGCACTACTGCGATTCATAAAAGAAACTAGGGCACTACTATGGGGCGTAACATTAAATAAGGCTCTACTATGGTTCAGGAAATGACCTAGGGCACTATTATAACTAGGGCACTATTATAGGGCATAAAAGTAACTACTGCTGCAGAGAAGTGTCTCTCTAGAAGCATTGGGATGGGGACCCCTTCAAAATGTTGCTATGGGGCCTACAAAGTTCTGTCTACGCCCCTGCTTCAGCCTATTAGTGCAGCCCACTAAGATACTGGTCAATAGGGGTCATCTGCCATCTTCTGACTGTATTTACAAACAACAGGCATAGGGGGTGTAATGTATATTGTGTAAGTGCACAATAGCACCATCCACTCACAGGTCTCAAACCTTCCCCACATCCGCCCATGGTGCTTTGCTCTTTCCGGTTGACCATTACAAGGTTCCACCCACCTTTGTCAATATGTGCACAGGACACAGCAGCACATGTGGGATGATGGTCTTCTGAAGCACTTTGCCCTCTTATTAAATCGCACCAGATAATGATAGCAATATAAAACATTTGGAGATAGCATCTTTTCAACAGTTATGTATTTAATCCACACACAGTATAAGACCCATTGTCCAATATGGCTTGGCATATTGTAGCTCGTGTGGCCAATGCAATAAGTCATGTAAATAAATCATGTTCTTCTGACAGCTAAAATAAGTGGGTTGGGCATTTTGCTCTGGACCATGGCAAATGGCAAAAATCTGATGGCCAGATGAGCCGGTCCAGCCGTGTGAAGGCATGGACAAGCAGGTCCGCTTCCTGACACTCTGTGTGTGGTTAGGCCACTCCCCAGTGGCACGTGGTCACCCAACATTTCCTTGCTGACTAGGCCGAACAGAGCCGGCCCTAGGCATAGGCAAACTAGGCAAATGCCTAGGGCATTTAGTATGCCTAGGGGCACCAGCAGCTTCTGCTGATTAAAATTATATGCAGCATGCCTATATTCTGTGTGTAGCATTTTGTATGCAGATACAGCCATAGTCGCACACAGAATATAGGCATGCCACATATCACTTTATTCAGCAGAAGCTGCTTGTGCATCTTAGCCATACAGAAATGCAAATAATTAGCATTTTAATAAAAAAAGGTGCCCGACATTAGCAGAGCCACCAGCTGACTCACACAAGGCATCTCCTGCTGCATGGCGCATTGAGGCAAGATGGGTTCCTGTCTATAGACAGATAGTTAAAAGATAGACAGTCATTAGTTAGACACTATATGGTCGACAGTCAAAAGTCAGACAGGGTCAAAAGTCAGAAAAGGTCAAAAGTCAGACAGTCAAAAGTCAGACAGGGTCAAAAGTCAGACAGTCAAAAGTCAGACAGGGTCAAAAGTCAGACAGTCAAAAGTCAGACAGGGTCAAACGTCAGACAGTCAAAAGTCAGACAGGGTCAAACGTCAGACAGTCAAAAGTCAGACAGGGTCAAAAGTCAGACACAAAAAAAATGTTTGATTTTTCTGTTTTTTACAACTTTTGCTTCATTTACTATCCATGTCACACAAACTATTACCTTTTAGTAAAGTTGTGGTGAGCGAAGCGGAGCGGAATGAGACACCGAGCCCGAAGCGTGGCGAGCGGACAAATTTCACCAATTTTGGGTTAAAAAAATTTAAAAACACAAAAAAAATTATTTTTTTTGTGTGTCTGACTTATGACCCTGTCTGACTTTTGACCCTGTCTGACTTTTGACTGTCTGACTTTTGACTGTCTGACTTTTGACCCTGTCTGACTTTTGACTGTCTGACTTTTGACCCTGTCTGACTTTTGACTGTCTGACATTTGACCATCTGACTTTTGACCCTGTCTGACTTTTGACCCTGTCTGACTTTTGACTGTCTGACTTTTGACCCTGTCTGACTTTTGACTGTCGACCATGTAGTGTCTAACTAATAACTGTCTATCTTTTAACTGTCTATGAGCTATACCACACCCAGGCAAGATGTATGAGGACACATCTGTATCCAAGCAGAGGTAGAGGCCACAGTGTTAGCGGCCATGTAAGTGCTGTGTGCAGGTAGGTTGATTGTGCAATAGTGTTCGGCATAAGAGGCATTATGCGTGTCATGTGTATAAATGCATTAATAATGTGCAGCAAATGTGAAAGGGACATTATGTGTATAAGGGCATTAATAAGGGTTGGCATTATGTGTAAGGCGCATTATGTTTATAAGGACATTAATAATGTGTGTCATATGTGTGAGGGGGCATTACTGTGTGGTATTATGTGTATAAATGCATTACCAATGAGTGGCATTATGTGTATAAAGTGCTCTAATGTGTGACATAATGTATAGAAAGGGCAGTACTGTGTGGTCTAATGTGACTAAAGAGCAATATGGTGTGGTGTAATGTGAATAAGGGGGGTAATTCTGAGTTGATCGCAGCAGGAATTTTGTTAGCAATTGGGCAAAACCATGTGCACTGCAGGGGGGGCAGATATAACGTGCAGAGAGAGTTAGATTTGGGTGGGGTGTGTTCAATCTGCAATCTAAATTGCATCGTAAAAATAAAGCAGCCACTATTTACCCTGCACAGAAACAAAATAACCCACCCAAATCTAACTCTCTCTGCACATGTTATATCTGCCAACCCTGCAGTGCACATGGTTTTGCCCAATTGCTAACAAAATTCCTGCTGCGATCAACTCAGAATTACCCCCAAGGAGCACTACTGTGTGGAGTAACGTATATATTGTAAAGTGGTACTACTGTGTGATGTAACGTGAATAAGGGACACTATTGCATAATAAAATGTGAATAAAGTTGCACTACTGTGTGGCATAATTTGAATTGAGGGTACTATTGTGTGCCCATGCCCCTTGCCAGCAAAAACACACCCCTCTTTGGGCTGCGTGCTGAATGTGCACACTGGGGGTGATTCCGAGTTGTTCGCTCACAAGCTGCTTTTAGCAGCATTGCACACGCTAAGCCGCCGCCCTCTGGGAGTGTATCTTAGCTTAGCAGAAGTGCAAACGAAAGATTAGCAGAATTGCGAATAGAAATTTCTTAGCAGTTTCTGAGTAGCTCCAGACTTACTCAGCCATTGCGATCAGCTCAGTCCTTTTCGTTCCTGGTTTGACGTCACAAACACACCCAGCGTTTGCCCAACCACTCCCCCGTTTCTCCAGACACTCCTGCGTTTTGCAACTCGAACGCCTGCGTTTTTCCGCACACTCCCATAAAATGGCCAGTTTCCGCCCAGAAACACCCACTTCCTGTCAATCACACTCCGATCAGCACAGCGATGAAAAAGCTTTGTTATGCCGTGAGTAAAATACCTATCTTTTGTGTAAAATAACTAAGCGCATGCGCTCTGCGAAACTTGCGCATGCGCAGTAAGCGACTAATCGCAGTATAGCGAAAATCGGCAACGAGCGAACAACTCGGAATGACCCCCCCTGTTTCTATTTTAAACATAGGGGGTAGGAACACCAAAATGAGGACTGCTATGGTGAGGGGTGATGGTGCTGGGAAAGGGGTGCAGAGTCAGAGGCGGAAATAGCGGTGGTGCTAGGGGGCACCAGCCAAAATCTTGCCTAGGGCATCATATTGTTTAGGGCCGGCTCTGAGGCCGAATTATAGCTCCAGTCAGTCTCTGCTCTGGACTGTAACATTTCAAATAGTTTTAACCTTAAAGAGTAATAAATATTTCCTTGTTAGACTCTCTTGTTATCTCACCCATCTGCACAGCAAGATTCTCCAACCTATAGTTTAGCGTTTGAAGTGGTGCTATGTTCCATCATTTCTGTTCTCTATAATCATTTGGACGGTTTAAAACCTATACTGCATTTATGATTCATCTTTATTCAAAGACCGTAATGGCTTCTGCCACATCACCCAATTCTTCCCAATAATGATAAGTTTAAAAGTTTAACACGGTGGGCTTTGTGAGATCTACAGAGGCTATAAAGATTTCTTGCTAACAAATTTAGCGAGATAACACACAGGAAAAGCTATATTCCTTATTACTAATGGATGATGAAACTGGTTCTTTTCAGGAAAGTGACAGTGAGAAAAGTGGAAATATGAGATTTAGATTTATCAAAGGGCCATTATTTGGAGCACTTACGTTTACATGAACAGAAGATAAGTGCTAAGCCTTTTGCGCCGTTGATAAATCAAGGCCCGTGCTGCAGAGGGCCGGTGGTCAGAAATCTTGACTAAACGATAAAGGCAGCAAATCATCATTTGTTTTGGCTGCTTGAGGCCTACAGACAGCAAACACACGTTTTTTTTGTTTGTTCCGCACCAGGATACTGTATGTCTGGATCCTGAAATGTGCTGCGTGACTGTCGCCAAAAAGAGAGGAATTAACTGAACGCGGCAGTGTTGAAAATGGCTGTTCTAACTTGTCACTTGTCACAGGTCATTGTCTGTAATCAAGTCTTGTAACATATTAGCTGCGTGTTTCAGCTATTTTATTCACCGTGTCCCTTCTTCTCATACAGTACTAGCTTCTGCTATGCAGCAAGGCAGGCTGTTGTAGCCCTTGAATCTGTTTCCTGATGTGTATGAAAGAGAGGTTCTGGAGTCCATGCAGCACGGCTTATAAACTAATTTAACATATGTGCACCACACTCCCCACCCCAATGTTCCTGTTATTCCACTATATTATTTTACAAATTGTGTTTGATATATTTTAAATATTTTCTTTGATGTATTATAGTTTTCCTTTTGATTCTGCCATAAAACAGCAGCATTGTAATTTCACTCCTTTTTTTTTTCCATACAGTAAAGGTTTGTGTTAGTCAGAATCTGGTGACCAGCTGTAGGCATGGGGACTTAAGCGGAGAAGCTGAAAAGAGTGGTTTTCATAAGGAAAGTAACCTTTTGGTGCTAAAACGTTAATGAAAATAAATTATTCCATCTGACTTTCACAGAATGCCAACGGCAAGACATCACTTTATTTCTGACGGTAAAAATGTGTAGGATGTTTTCTGCTTCCCTAAACCGTGGGGTTTGGTACATGAATTTGAAGTGTGTACTGTTTCAAAATACATTGCAGTACTGAGCTCATTGGTGGTCATTCCGAGTTGTTCGCTAGCTGTTTTCAGTCGCTGCGCAGCGATCAGGCAAAAAAAATGAAATTTCTGCGCATGCGTATGTTGCGCAATGCGCACGCGCGACGTACTTTCACAACAGCCGTTGCAGTTTCACACAAGGTCTAGCGACGCTTTTCAATCGCACTGCTGGCCGCAGAGTGATTGACAGGAAGTGGGTGTTTCTGGGCGGTAACTGACCGTTTTCGGGGAGTGTGTATAAAAACGCAGGAATGTCAGATTAAACGCAGGAGTGGCTGGGGAAACGTAGGCGTGGCTGGGCGAACGCAGGGCGTGTTCGTGACGTCAAAAGCTGCACAAAATTATTTTGTAGCCGCTGTGCGATCCTCGCACTTCTGCTAAGCTAAGATACACTCCCAGAGGGCGGCGCTTAACGTTTGCACGGCTGCTAAAAGCAGCTAGCGAGCGATCAACTCGGAATGAGGGCCAGTGTTGCTGCAACACTGCAAACCCAAACTGCTGCATCATTATCGCAAACGTCTCAGCTGTCTACCCATTGGCACAGTAAAGCCATTGCCTTATATCTAGGTGTGGAAGGGCACACTTCCAGCTATAGCATAGTCAGTGGTGCAAGTAGAAAAAAATGTCTTACAGGTACTGTGTGCGCGTGCCCGTGCGCCAAAAATGGGCGTGGCCAAATGCCATATGGGGCGTGGTCAATGAAAATGTGGGCGTGATACACATATGGGGGAGGGGCAGATACACATATGACCCCCACAGTGCCAGATACACGAATGCCCCCCACAGTGCCAGATACACGAATGCCCCACAGTGCCAGATACACGAATGCCCCACAGTGCCAGATACACGAATGCCCCACAGTGCCAGATACACGAATGCCCCACAGTGCCAGATACACGAATGCCCCACAGTGCCAGATACACGAATGCCCCACAGTGCCAGATACACGAATGCCCCACAGTGCCAGATACACGAATGCCCCACAGTGCCAGATACACGAATGCCCCACAGTGCCAGATACACGAATGCCCCACAGTGCCAGATACACGAATGCCCCACAGTGCCAGATACACGAATGCCCCACAGTGCCAGATACACGAATGCCCCACAGTGCCAGATACACGAATGCCCCACAGTGCCAGATACACGAATGCCCCACAGTGCCAGATACACGAATGCCCCACAGTGCCAGATACACGAATGCCCCACAGTGCCAGATACACGAATGCCCCA